>NW_016804667.1:1135672-1194039 GCF_001698545.2 Rhinopithecus bieti
TTTTTTTTTTTTTTTTTTGGCATAGACCTGTGGGAGAAAACATAGCACATCAATAGGTCAAGAATATTTCCCATCCTTGAGATGGTAACCGGTTTCACTTGGGGCATTAGAGAAATTTCCTGTTTCCAAATATCGTTTATGTGGTACCTTAAAATGAGCTGCATTATGAGATTGAGGAATCATGTCATATTTTAAGGTTATTTTGTCCTCAGGAAACCTACACAGGCAAAAATAATAATAAAAAGATTTTATCCATTCAGTCTGGTGATGTATACTGTTACTCTATCACCTAATAATTAAAAGCCTCCCAAAAGTTCATGTTTGCATTATAAACTATGCATTTTTTTTCTTTTCTCTTCTTAATTTTAAAATTCTTTGGTCCTAAACTATCAGATTAATTATCTTAAGCTTATAGATATTGCCAGAGGTTGTAAGAAAGGGTTTCCAGAATTACACAATTGAGTCAGTAGAATTACACAGGTTGAGTCAGTAGAATTACATAGGGTGAGTCAGTAGAATTACACAGGGTGAGTCAGTAGTTACTACCGGTTCTGAAAATTAAAAGGAGAGGTGACATCCTACTTCAAAGATACATTTCTAGAGACCTAGGAACCTAGGAAATTCTGGCTGAAGTGTTTACCCTAGATCTGTGCAGTTTTGATCAAGCCTGATTACATCAGGCTGGATTGTAGATGATGCCATATATCCAGAAGGGAGGGTCATGTCCCCTTTTTATTTATGTTCCATTTCATTTAGTATGCGTAGTGGGCATGGTGCCACTCTGACTTTTAACCCTAATGGAGAGAGCACACAAGTTGACTGGGAACCTCTAGGGAAAAACGAGCTTTAATGACAATTTGAGTGTAAAATCTGATCTCTGGAAGAAAGGTCACCACATCTGCATAGCCCCTGGAGTCGGGCTTAGAGCACTGTCTGCCTTCAAATAAAAAAGCATTTTCCTGTGTCTTAAGGCTGCTTTAGTTTGAGGTACAAGGAGCACATGACAGAATCAGGGGAACTGAGTGATGTTTGTGCATGTTTGACTGCACTCTGCATCCTAAGAGAAGACTTTGGAGAAACCCAATCAATACTACAAGCATGTCCTGGACAGCAGCAGTGCTGTTTTCATTCTGTTACAATAATGAATTGAAGTCTCCGAACAGCAGGTATAATAAGCACTACTCAACCCTTGATATTCAATCACCTTTAACTGGTTATATCTATCTAAAATTCACTGTTAAATGTGGTTTTACAATACCCCATTGGCAAACTTTTATGGCTCTCTCTGCACAAAAATGCAAAAACATCAAAAATGCCTCTTAGTGCCATATACCCAGTGCTTCCCTATATTTGCTAAAATGTTTTCCATTTTTTTATTTAAAGTCCAGTGGAAGACATTCAGACATTGTGCACAAAATGAAGTGGTTTTCCCTTCAGTTGGAAATTATTTTTGCCATTACTGTTAGCCTAGAGTTCATATTTTCATCGTCCTGGTTGTGAAGTGATTTCGTGCTATCTAGATGCCCCAAAGCAAGCTAATCTTTTACAAATAAAAATGAAGAAACCATTTTTCCTTTTCACAAGGCCCACTTCCTTTTTTGCGGGGGTGGGTATATGGTTACTTTTTATTTATTTAAAGCATTCTTTTTGCTATAGAATGAAAAGCAGATTAACAAATGCAGTTTATGCACAGTAGAAATGAGCAAGTGTTTCTAATTTACTCTTTTAATGCAAATGAGACAAGAAATTAAGGGCTCATGAAAAATCCTGGTAAAAATCCACGTTCTAGAGAGAATCCAGGTTTAGAATTCACAGTCTGAATATGGATAACTATATCTCCTAGCTTTCATTTGGTTTTCAATTTAATTTTAAATACCAAGAATCTATTGTTTCAGGGTTAATTCAACATTTGAACAAGAACATCTAGTCAATTCAAGCTATGTTACAAGGTCATATCAAATTATATTGCTAAACTTTAAGATTTCAATTTAATCAGTTCTGTGTGCTTCATGCAAATGAGATAAATTTGACCCAAATAGAATCTTGGATAGGCAGGCAAGCTAGTGGCCTACATAAATACCTTTGCCTTACTCACCAAAATTGCTTTATACTCATTTTTTGTTTATTTTCCATTTGATCTGTGGACTTTGTGGATGATTTCATTGGATTCTTTGAAACATTCATTTTATTCTAAATAAAATGCAAAACAAGGCAACAATAACAGAAGCCCAAACTGGTTACCATAATATAACAAACATGGCTTAAAATTTTTTAAAGTTTCATTATACAGAATCAGCAAAAGTATACAATCTATTTTGATCTAAATACCAAAAAATTTGCAATATGTAAGAAAGAATAATGGAAGTTATTCTCGTGATAAAATTCATAATTTTCACTATTCCTAAAAATATGAATACATGAGTAGTTCAATCACATGATAAAATATTTTATACATAGATTAGATTTTATAGATAAGATTTAAAATAATAAGCCTTTTTATGTCTTGCATTCAGAATAGGTAAACTTCTATTTTAGAACAAATAAAAGCTAAACTTTCCATCAAAGCAAGGGTGGTAAAACTAAACTTAGCTTTTATAATAAAAATAGTGTCAAATTCAATTTCCCATTCTACTACCAACTAATTCTGAAATGTTTTGAAGTAGCACCAGGCTCTGGAGTAATGCAATCTGCAAAATATCACCAATATTTTCAAACATGTGGTAATGATTTTTCTCACACTTAAAAGTGGCCCCAATTCTAACAATAAGCACAGTGCTTTAGAAAAAATGTGAACTTTGACAGGTTTGCTAGCAATTTTTTTTATCATGCTTAATGAGAGATCACTAACTTTTTCTAATACTTCAAAAGATCACTGCATTTAGTGAAGACATGTTTGTAATCATGATAAAACCTGATTGCCCAAGCAAATAATGGAGACACTAGGCTAATATGCTAATGAATTAGGCTACCTATATTTAAGATAATAATAACGTTAAAAATTATTAATTCCCAAACTCTGGAATCTTTATAACCTATTGTATGAAACAGATTAAGAAATATCTTATTCTCACAATATCTACAGTGTAAAATGTAGACTTTAGTCTACATAAAACAAACTCAAATTTATGAGCATGCATATTCCTGATAAAGCAATAATTATTTCTCTTAAATTGTAAAGAAGTCTAAATTCTATCAAAATTGAAAATGCATTACAATTATTCTCAATATATTATAAAAATCTCAAAACCTTATATATTATAAAAATTATAAAATTATATTATTGAACAGATACAATGACATTTGTAGTGGTGAAATGAAAGGATTTGGGAAGAAAAATATTGAGATTCAGTATCAGGACCAAATTATTTGTTTTAATAGAAATCCAAAATAATATGTATTTTATATAATCAATTAATGATTAGAAGCATAATAAACTTTTGAAAATATTTATTTTAAGATAAACAATATTTGTGGTTTTGATATGCCTCCATTCAAGATGTGAAGTAAAATTCATTGAGGTTCAGCTACTGTAGAAAAATGTTTCTTAGCTAGAACGCAGAAATGATTTAATAAGTTCTATGAAAAGTCAATTTGCATGAGATCAGCACCTCACCTATAACGGGTAGTAATGGATTGTTGCCTTGATTTTATACCACTTGACATCAGATTACAATACACTGAATAAATGTTAACCTATAATCCCTTTAGTGAAAGCGAGCATTGTTTGTCTTCCCTTGTAGAGACCACATTGATTTTCTTTTATTGGATGCTCAACCACTGCACCTTAGATTGATTACTTTGAATCAAATGTGCAGAGAACATTTTTATTATTCTAAAACAACAATCTTAACATTAAGCAGATGCACTTCCTCCCCATTCCCTTCATACTACAGAATGTATATTCAGCTATATCATTTGGATTTCTTTAGCTTTTCCATTTTGTTTCAGGTCTGCTCTGATGCTGACCCCAACTCTGCCCCTGTGACCCTTGACCCAGACGCATCTGACCAGTCAAGGCTCTGGGGGTGGCAAATTAATAGAAGCCCTGCTTGTTAATTGCATAAAAGAAAAGCCAAAGAATTCATCACCTCAGTCATGGCCATTGCTTTCCTTTGACCCCTTCTCCCACAAGGCTTTTGCTGGTGGTCACATCTGTGGTTTTCCTATAGCCTACATATTTGCTATATAATTATTCAGCATCAAACCTTATTAATCAAATCGATGCTGTGTTTTAAATGGAAATTGCAGGATTAATACAAGCATTCATTTCATCCTGAAAATCTTGATGGCTTTAGCACATGGAATCCAATTGGAATATAAAAGAAGGGATGTAGAGACCTGATTGAATTAGGGGAGGCATGGTGCACATTAAATTACATATGCCAGCAGGGCTCCATGCTTTTATAGTAAAATACTGCTTTGGAGTCCATACGTCATATACCTCTTGTGACTTTATGTTACTCACTAGCAATCTCAAGACAAGCAAGCACATAAAGGGTTTCCATATTTTTAAAAGATGTTTTTAAAATATCCAATATGTTTTCCATAGGAAAAAAAATATGTCCTATGACTATCTCATTGAATCTATAAAAGATTATCTCAAGAAGATATAGCTAAAACTGAGCATATTTTCTATTAAATTGTGCTAGACATCTCTTTGCATAAGGGGAAAGGATTGGTAAATCTGTAAAACCAATTTCAATGTGCAGTTTTTTATTCTAAATGCTTTACTTAGAAGGTCAATAAATACTAATTAAATTAATAAAATAAAAGGTATTTTATACAAGGCCTAGGAAACTATTCATATTTATTTTACATTATTATAGAAAACACTATTTAAGATTGAGACTTGAAGACCAGTGCTACAGCCAGACTGTTATTGACAAGTACCATGAAGATATTAGCAAAGCTCAATACCTTATTCTTTGGGGTTAACCCTGACCTAGTGCAATATTAGCATTAGCATATCAATAACCTAAGGAAATAAGGTCAAATTGTGTTCTTTAGTTCTTCAATTTGAAAATTCTGGTATATTCTAGAAATTCTCTTTTCCCACAGAGATAATCTTAGCTCAGTTTTGTTTTAGTCTTTATCAACATGAGAGAAAAGTGAGTGTCTTTGTTTTAACAGCTCCAATATGGTATGATAAGCTGTTGACACATTTATATATGACCATTTGAAAGGGATTTAAATATAATGGAACTACAATAATCATGAAAAGACAATTACAAAATCTTAAAGCAATTTAGTTAAGGGTGCTCAGTAATGGGAAAGTGGTATTGCCTCATTCAGAAGTTAGGTATCCTAGAAAACCTTCTTTCTAAAATTTCCTAGTTCCATGCCACTTAAAGCTCAAGCTTTGTCTCACCTAAAACAAATTTAAATTCACTTTTGAGATTGGCTATAATTTTGTTTTGTTTTAACAAATGAAACATAGATCTTTATACAAAGGCCTCTGATAATCCCCATGTATAATTATGTGAACTAGGAAAAGGCATGCCCTTTAGACAAACATAACCCGCTGCATGCCCAGCTTGGTAAGATTTTATCTTATCAAGGTATAGACAAAGAAACGCCTTGCCAGGGTGCGTTTCATGCCTCCTTATGCTCACGGTTAGGTGTCCTTGTGTGGTGAACAACTTGTACCAGTATATGCGGCAGACTTGCTTTCTATGAATATCCAAAGCTGTATGGAAAATCTGCATTGCTTTCCATCAGTTACCATTAGACCACATTTAGTGTCTGTTTAAAAGTCGACTTGAATTTAAATAAAATGTAGGAACACAATATGGAGAAAATTCTGATAAAGGAGGATTTTTCTATGGAATATGTCTAAATGCTGATTATCTGCCAGATTTGACTTTGTCACTCTTAGAGAATGGAAATCTGCACTTGGTTCACTTGGGTACAGGAAGAATGCTTTTGAAGGGCCCTCACTATGGCAGCTCCTGTTAACCTGCACTGTCATTCTGGAGTCATAGCTCAAAGAATAAGGGTATTTTTCCATTTCTAAACACATTTTTGAAATTTTGATTGATGCATTCTTCTATAAATCCCATCTTAACCATAGAAAAACGTTACTCAAAATATCTTTATGGCAATGTATTTATGAAATTGCATTTGACAATCATGAACAAGCTGCTGTAGTGTATTTTATGACACAAATGCTTTCATTTTAATATGTCCCTTGCCAAATTAGATGATTTTACTTACCAAACTTTATATATACTTCATGCTTAGTTGTAAAAGACAATTAGTTGTAAAATAAGTTAGCATAACATCCAGACAGAGGATTTTAATAATAATTTGATATACAATACTGCCAGCAGTGTCTGTTATTTAGAAATAAATAACGCCTCAGATCTTTCACTGTAATTACCATCTTTCGCTATTTATATATGACCTGGAGTTTGGTTCATCTTAGAATAGACTCAGAGCTTATAGTTTTTCACCGGGCTTCTAACAGGAGCTTAGATTAAAATGAAAATCTGCAGAAAGGATAAAACTTTTTATCCAGCTATTTTACCTGAGCTTGGTATAATTTTGTGTATGAATAAACTTGGACATATAAAGGCTGTATACATGTGTAAGTATGTGCAAACCTATGTTTCCATGCTTCAGAGAGGGGTGGTAACAGTGGTTCTGCACAAGGTAGATTCTCCAAGTTGTTCTGCCAATTTTTTCTTGCTAATGGTCTAGAAAGTAAAATTCTTTAGAATCAACCCTTCAGCAAATAAGAGTAATGAATCACATTGATGTTGTTCTTTTTTAATAAAAGAGAAAATTTTATTTTACTAGAAAACCTTATTTGCCCACTTATGAGTAATGTTATTTTTGTTAATAGGCAAAAGGGGTCTGCTAAGTATATATTTGATGCATTATAAATGTTTGCAGGATAAATGGATGGAGAAAAGTGAAAATTGCACACTTGTAAGTCTAAGATAACTTTTTCTGGAACAAATCATGGAATTGATCCCTTTTGCATACCAGGATATCAAAACATTTTATGTCTCGTTGGGGATGTGTATTCTGTCTTCTGGAGCAAGTTCAGTCTTTCCGTTTTTGTGGGGAAAGTAATTATCTGCTGTACCTAAATCAGGAGAACTAGCACGGACCAAGGAATACTTAGTTCTTTTCACCATAGCATGTAGGATCTGAAGAGAAATAATGCCTGCCTGATTCTACCATGTATAGATCAGATGAAAGCAAAAACGACTAAATACTCAATGAGAAAAAGCAAACAAAATCATTTTGGGGAGAAAAGGGGAGACAGATGTGCAACAAAGAGATAGGAGATGAGGAGAAGTTTGGGTAGGAAAAAGTGTATAAATAACTAGTCATTGAGAATATTCTCCAGAATATAGTCAGAGACATCTACATTTGAGTCATTAAAAAAAAAAAAAAAAAGAAGAAATCCTTTTTTTGTAACAGGAACCAATTCTATTTGAAGGAAGAATAAAATATTGTTTGAATTCATTTATGCTGTCAATATATCTTGTTGAAGAAAAGAAAAAATCTTCTAATATTATATCAAGTTAGATTATTTTTTACTAAAATAATTTGTGAAAAAAACTTCATTGATATATGGAGAAATAACCTCTTAGCTTTTATTTAAAATCAGGTAACAAATATCTGCAAATACAGTTTTTAGGAATCCATTTGCACCCATATTCAACATTTCTCCCTCAAATTCAGTTAAAAATAAAGGATTAAATTATCCAAAGTGTCAAATAATTTTGTTTGATGTCATTTCATTCAGTTTTTGCCCTAGGATTGCGTAGTGATAATTTAATTTGATCCACCTTGCTTGTAGATGAAAATCTGCATTTTGTGATAAAACCTGGACAACTGTTTATATATTTTGGCGAAACTTTCTCAAAACTATGAGAACTGCTCTATCACAATATGCAGTGCACATTTGAAGATGCTGTACTTTGCCATGACTGAAGAAAAGACATCTCTTTTTGTCAGTTGGCTTATAAAACAAAGAAAGCTCTTTAACTTGTTTATGTATTGACCTGTTAAGAAAGTAAATGATCTACGTATTATTCTTATGATATAACACACACACACACACACACACACACACACACACATCAGTTTGCAATATAAAAAATGCCATTAAATAAATAACAGTTAAAGAAAAATGTTTTTTTTCCTTAACAGTAAAGTACAATGATAATAAAAAGCATGTTCTAAGAACACAGTCACACAGATAACAAGCCATAAAACATAGCATGATTCAGTGAAATCATTCTAAAACAAAAAACTGATAAAAGCCAGGCATTTTTCAAAGAATACATCTCTCAATGTACAGATGATGCTTTATACTTAACAAGAGTCTTTTACAAAGTGTAAGTGATAGATTTTCTCAAATTGTACATAATGTTCAAGTCTCGATTGGCTGTACAGCGTGCAAACTTGAACTGTGCAAAGGGACGCTGATGTTTTACTTTATAGCCATTGAATGACCATAAGAATTGACAAGCTCAGAAAAGCAGGTCTTTATTTTAGAGTGGGATTTTAAAATTAGGTTTTAAAACATTTAAGAAGCAGAATTAACGATAAATCTACCCATTCAATAATCTTTCTAAAGTCTGTATTTAATAAGGAGCCAGATGCTCTTTAATGAAAGCCCATCACACTAATAATGCATTCCATACTTTTATCAACCAAATAATGGCATAAACTAAAGATTCAATCCAGGATGATATCCAACCTTGCACCAGCCCCTCAGATAGTCCAGGACATCTCAACATACGCTTGAAATGCTACCAAACCCAAGCCGCCACTTCACATGATTTATGATGTCATTAATGTCAAGCTATCAGTGGACAAGAGTAAAAGAGACAACAGCAAAGCTGACTAAAAACAAATAGTTTTGATTAAACTCAAGGACGTTCGGTACAGCTTTCAGCAAAAAGGCATTCATCATTTCCGAAGCTGACCTTGTTTTTTTTTTTTTTTTTTTTCTTCCCTTCGTTTTAAAATCCTACATGCAAACGTAATGCATGTTGGTATTCTTGCAGCCGCCAAACCCTGTTGTAGCTGTATCCACTCTTTAAAACAAAATGAATGAAGAAAAAACTATAGCACCTTTTTTCTATGGGGCTGATTGAGTAGCTAATTGACCCTTTTCCTTAAACTCTCCCTTCCGCTCTCCTTTTATTTCCCAGAAGAATTCTGTCACTCTCCTTCTAAATCATTTCAAAAGAATAGTCTCCTCTTTTTCCTCATTTTTTGATTTTTATGCCATTTTTATGTTCAAAAGAAAAAAAGGCTAAAAATTAGAAATAACAAGAAAGTTGAAAATACATTTGCAGTAAATGAGAGAAGCAAATTATTTTTATGTAAATAGTTATAACTGCAAACAGTTCTAGCTACTAACTTTGTTTTCTAGATACAGTAAGATTATTCCTCAGGCATAACGCTCTTATATCTGACAGAGGCTCAGTTTAGAATATACCAATTTTTAAGGCAATAATGTAAAGAAGAAACAATATAAAATAATATAAAAATAAACAATATAAAATAAAAATGTAAAGAACAAACAATATTTCAGAGATTTTGCTCTTCCTCAACATCCAATTGGATCAAGTCACCTCAGGAAATCTTATTTCATGCCCTTGTAAAAGCTGCCATAACTCATTCAAACAACAGAAGGAAAGTAACAGTTCAGGCTTTAAAAATGTATGTTAAAAAGCTGCCAGTGACCTTTTTTTTTTTTTTATTTTAACGTAATGAGATTTTCTAGTCACATACAAATTTTAACCAGCGGTGTCCTCACCACATATTTCTAGTATCTTCATGAGCATTTGGGCTTACATTCTTTTATTCTAATAACTCTTTTATTTATTAATATTACACACTTCAAAGCCATGAGGTTTTATCAGTACATGTGGCTTTTACAGACTTCAGTATAAATTGTTATATCTCAATATCAAAATAAAATTATTTAATATAGTATTTAAATATAACACTTTAATATAAATAGTATTTATATATTAATTAACTATACATGTGCCTAAATAAATTTTTTAAACTCGGATCGCAGAAGGCTTAAGATAAAACTGTAATTTTGTCTTTTTAAATGATTGGAACACTTTCTGAAATATTGCCCATTTTCAGTTGGAATCATTTGTTCATACATACTTAAACACTCCCCCCAAATTAGGTATATTTACTCTGATTTTAAAAATATTTTCTGCTGAGTTTTTTTAATGGGAAATAAGACAGCCTGTTTTATAAGTATTAACTGTGCATGAGAACATTTGTAATATCACCCTTGGAGAATAATAAACAGATACTAGAGATTGAAATTCTGACATAGTTTACAGAACAATAATCCAAACATCTGTTATAATGACAAGGGATTTGAACAGAATAGAGAGTACATGGGAAAGCTATGCTACTTTTAGTACAGTTATAACGTTAAATCAAAGCATTGCAGCTCAAAGCAGCTTGCTGCTAATATAAACAATTTTCTACATATTCCTGGGCCACAAGCCAGATCTCAGGATTCAGTTACAAGCACGAGGTCAAGAGGGAATCAACAGTATGAAATTACTGCCTATGAATCAAGAGAATAAATGGATAATTAAATATGAAAACAAATTAGAAGGTATACTCTCATTTAACTCATCAAATGAATTTGTCAAGCAACTTTATGTTTGGAATTTGTTGCAAGAGCAGGATCAGGAGAAGCTTTAATGTATTTATTGATTAAACCTTAGCTATTAGCATTTTCCTTGGGTCAGGCTCACAATATCATTTTTCTACATATATATTTGATTCTAACATAAATCAAACATACATTTAACCATAATTGTACAGATAAACACATTGTCATAATTTTCTTCATGGAACAAAAGAAACTATGCTGGAAACTATATGCTAATGATATAAGCCAGTTTTCTTAAACCTGAACTTCTAAAAGACACAGTGTTGCATGGAGAGATTTGTGTCCCAGATGTTAAATGATTTAAAATATAGTTCAGCTTTTATTAATATCTATATGCTCTTGGCCACATTGTTATGTCCCTCTAAAATCTCGTTTCCTGTAAAATTCAGTTTAAATTAGATAGAATGTGTAAGACACTGTCTGACATCAAAAAAGTATATATACAGTCAAAAACAAAAACTCTGATATATGAAATTGATATATGGTCATTATGGGATTTCTTGATTGTACAAATCTCATACGATGTACTTAGAAAAAACTAGATGGTATAGCCTACTACACACCTAGGCTATGTAATACAGCTCCTGGGCTACAAACCTGTTACTCTAATGAATACTGTAGGCAATTGTAACACAATGGTAAGTACTTGTACATCTAAACATAGAAAAAGTATACAAAAATACAATGTTATAAGCTTATGGGACCACTAGTTTATGTGCAGTCCATCATTGATTGGAACATTACTATGCAGCATATGACTATATATGAAAAAGGACAACAATGGGTTGAATCTCTGCAATTAAAGTTTCTAATGAATTTCTCAGAGAAATCCATTATACATCTGACTTTAGATATGAGTAGAAATAGTTATCAGGTGCTAGTTAGAATTTTTGATTAGTGGCTACCTGAATTCCCTCTTATGGAGAGAAATGTGCTTAAATTCAACTTCAAATTTGAAAGAAAGAAAATAGTTAAAATAAATAATAGTAAAATTATAGGTGGAGGAAAGAATGGATGTATGTTATTTTGAAAAAAAATTCTTATAAAAGAAAAGTAGAAATGCTCTGAGATGAAAACCTATGAAATCTCTTACCAGTAGACATTTTTGAAGGCTAGATCTCTGGACTATACTCAAAATGAGCTTATGTGAAGGAACAGCAGTCTTGGGGAGTTGAGACAAGAAATTGAGAAGATATAATTTATTATAGAGAATATTCCATATTGGTTTGGAATTAGTTCATAAGATTGGTGTATTATTTCAAGCATATTATCAGGTGAAAATTCATCCTTCTTGATTATTCCGGTCCAAATGACGTCAGTCTGAAACCCCTTCCCCACAAAAGTTTTACAAAAGGTAAGTTAGAAAAGCGACTAAGTTTAATTGATGCGTTTAAATTGTTTTCTTGATGTTCAAAAAGTACTATTTATTAAAAAAAATTAATTCTCATTTCAGTAAAAATGGGAACAACATCTAAAACCAATCCTTCCTTTTCTTTTCATGATGCACTCTCAGCTGCACACAATGCATTAATAGCTTTGAAAAATAAACGTAAATATCAGTGGGTAAAGAAGGGAAAATCATCTTGAATTTGTTGCTAACCCTAAATGGACTGTAAGCTTACCTTTTTTTTTTTTTTTTTTTCTTTCTTAAAGTTATTCTTGACCTGAAACACAATGCAATTGGGTAGTTGGAACAGTAGATCAAGAAGAAACCCTCCAGTTTAGGCTTGAGGAGCAAAAATGGCAACTCGGAAACCTCAGAGAGAGTGAGGGAAATCTCTTGATTTTTTTCCTCTGCTTTTTTTTCTGTTCTATTGCACCCTACACCCAGGTGGCCCTGCAGCTAAAACTCTAAGGAATAAGAAATTTATTTTCTCCTTGGTGTTGGTGTGTCTCTAAGTGGATGGGGCAGACACTGTTGGGTTTTTCCTGTCTTTCTCTCCTCCTGTCACTTGATTCTAGAGGCAGTGCAATCACAGAAGAGGACAATTTCTGACCAGAGGACCGAAACCCAGTGATCTGAAAAGTACCAGTGAGATAATAGAGAAAATAGCTAGGAAAAGCAATGATTCTGTTTACTAACTCCTGGGTTAACCCTTGACTTATTTGAGAATTAATGTGATCCTAATTAGCATGTGAGAAACTTGAAAGACTAATCTATGGTCAGATCTCAGGCTGACCACTGGCATATGCAGGACAAAAAACAAACAAACAAACAAACAAAAAAAATCACTGCAACGACTTTGAAAACTGAATTGACATTGGAACCACAGCCTATGGAAGGCTAAAAGAAAAGTATCAACATTTTCCACAAGATATAAGTAAAACCCAAAGTATGATAACATAGTATTCAAAATGACCACAATCAAGCAAGAATCACTTGACATATAAGGAGCCACAGTAATCTCAATTCATATGGGATAATGAAATTAAGAGAAACCCATGAAAAGATGACAGAAATGTTGGATTAACTGACAAGGACTTCCAAGCAGTATTATAAAAATGATCCAATGGGCAGCTATGAACACATTTAAATATTAAAATAGAAAATGTTGGCAAGTAATAAGAGACACAAAGAAAGCATATAAACATGGATAAACCTAAATTACCTGCACCTAAATAAATGAATTAAAAAACAGACAGAATTGAAAGGAGGAATAGACAATTCAACAATAATGGAGGGAGACTTTAATAGCCAATTTTCTTTTAAAAATGTTTTTGATACATAATAATTGTACATATTTATGAGGTACGTGTAATATTTTGACACACTCATACAATGTGTAATTATCAAATCGGGGTATTTAGGATATCCATCACCTTGAACATTTACCATTTCCTTCTGCTGGGAACATTTTAAATTTTGCTTTCTAGCTATTTGGAAATGTATAACATGTTGTTGCTAATTACAGTCACCTTACTTTGCTACCAATTTTTAGAACTTACTCCTTCTGCCTGAGAGTATGTTTATACCTTAACCAACCTCTCTTCACACTCTGCCTCACTCTCTAGCCTCTAGTAAATATCATTTTACTCTCTACCTCCATGAGATCAACTTTTTAAGCTCTCAGCTAACTAAGCAGAAGTCTCATTAGGAAATAAGAGACTTGAAAACATTTTTAACCAACTAGATGTAGCATGTATCTATGGAGTACTTCACCAAACTGTAGCTGCCAAACTCATAATCTTATTAAGTGCACAGGGAATGTTTTGTAAGACAGACCATATGCTGAACCATAATACAAGCCTCAATACATTTAAAATGACTGAAATACAAAGTATGTTCTCTTCCCCAATCACAATGAAATAAAATTATAAACCAATTTAAAAAGGAAATTGGGGAAACCACAAATATATGGAAATTAAACACACTCCTAAAAGACTTATGGGTCAAAGAAGAAATTGCAAAAGAAATTTAAAAATACGATGAAAAGAATTAAAGCAAAACATAACAGACAAAAACTTACAGAACACAGTTAAAACAATGCTTAGAGCTATATTTACAGTTATAAATGAGCATATTGAAAAAGAAAAATTTCAAATCAGTAAACTAATCTCTCATCTGAAGAACCTAGAAAAAAGAAGAGTAAATTAAACTCAAAGCAAGAAGAAAAAAGAAACCAATAACGATTAGAGGAAATAAATAAAATAAAGGATAGAAAAAAAGGAAAACAACAGAAACAAAAGATGACTTTGAAAAGCTCAACAAGCCAGGTGCAGTGGCTCATGCCTATAATCCCAACACTTTGGGAGGCGGAGGCAGGAAGATCGCTTGAGTCCAGGAGTTTGAGACTAGCCTGGGCAACATAGGGAGACTCTTACTGAAAACATCAAAATATTACCCAGGCATAGTGGTATCCACCCGTAGTCCAAATACTGGAGAAGCTGAGGCAGGAGAATCACTTGAGCCCACGAGTTCAAGGCAGTAGTGACCCATGTCATGCCACTGCACTCCAACCTGGGGCAACCTTTTTTATTGTCTCTGAAAAAAAAAAAAAAAAAGGAAAAGATAAAAAATATTGACTAATATTTAGCTAGAATGGCTAAGAAAGAAAAGAGAGACTACTATAATTGTTAAATTTAAGAATGAAATAAAGGAAGGCACATCATTATTGACCTTACAGAAAATTTAAAAAAGATTATGAAAATATTCTTATATTATGAAATACTGTAAGCAAATAATATGAATAATTACATGCCAACAAATTAGATAAATTAAATAAAATGAACAATTTCTAGCATGACACATACCAAAAATGATTCAAGAAGAAATAGAAAATCTGGATTCCTATAATAAGTAGAACAAAATAGAACTGGATATTTAAAAACTCCCCACAAAGAAATGCTCAGGCCCAGATAGCTTCACTGTTTAATTCTACCAAACATTAGAAAATAATTAATATCAATTCTTCATAAACTCTTCCAAAAAACAGAAGAGGAGGATAAATATTCTAACTAATTATATAAGGCCAATATTACTCTGATACCAACACCAGACAAAGATATCACAAGAAAACTACAGACCAACATCTCTTATGAGTATAGATGCAAAAATTCTCAACAAAATTACAAGCAAACCAAACCTAACAACCTATATAAAAGGATTATACAACATGCATGATCAAGTACCATTTATCACAGCAATGTGAAGTTGGTTTAACAACCAAAAATCCATTTTATACTACAGTCATGAAAGTTGGGGGGAAAATATAAGTATCTCAATAGATAAAGGTAACACATTTGACAAAATTCAACACCGTCCTGTAAGAACACTGAACAAATTACAAATAAAAGAGCACTTTCACAAACTACCAAAGGGCATCTAAAGAACCCTGAGGTAACATTGTACTTAGTGGTGTAAAACTGACTGTTTTCCCCTCAAATCAGGAATAAGACAAGAATGTCAACTCTTACCATTTCTATTTTATGTTGTACTTGAGATTTTAGGCAGGGAAATAAAGAAACAAACAAACAAAAAAACAAACAAACAAACAAACAAAAAAGGCATCAAGGCATCTAGATTAGAAAGGAAGAGAAAAATTGTTATTTAGTCATAGATAACTTGATCTTGCACACAGAAATTCCTGAGCAATGCAATGAAACACATATTAAAATTTATAAATGAACACAGGGAGATTACAGGATAAATTATAAATACCAAAATCAATTTTTTATAAATTGGTATAAATACCAAAATCTAGTGTATATTTCTATACACTAGAAGAAATCATTCCAAAAATAAATTTAAAAAACAATTCTATTTGCAGTAGCATCAAAAATAATAAAACAATTAGGTATGTATTAAACAAAATAAGTGTAAGATGTGCATAACAAAACAACAAAATGTTGCATAAAGAAATTAAAGTATATATAAATAAATAAATGGGGGGAAAAAACCCATGTACGTGAAGTGAAAGACATATGGCTAAGATAAATTGGTTCCCAAATTGATCTACAAATTCATTACAGCCTATCATACCCCAGCTGCCTTTCTTTTTTCTTTTTTTTTTTGTTTTTTTTTTTTTTTGTTTGTTTGTTTTTTTGTTTTTTTGAGACGGAGTCTCGCTCTGTCGCCCAGGCTGGAGTGCAGTGGCGTGATCTCGGCTCACTGCAAGCTCCGCCCCCCGGGTTCACCCCATTCTCCTGCCTCAGCCTCCCGCGTAGCTGGGACTACAGGCGTCCGCCACCTTGCCCGGCTAGTTTTTTTTTTGTATTTATAGTAGAGACAGGGTTTCACCGTGTTAGCCAGGATAGTCTCGATCTCCTGACCTCGTGATCCGCCCGCCTCGGCTTCCCAAAGTGCTGGGATTACAGGTGTGAGCGACCGCACAGGGCCCCCAGCTGCCTTTCTCTGAAGACGTTGAAAAGCTGATCCCAATGTTTATATCAAAATTCAAGGAACTACAAGTAGCTAAAACAAAAGAAAAAAAGAACAAATTTGGAGGACTCTCACTTTCTTTCTTTCTTTCTTTCTTTTTTTTGAGACGGAGTCTCGCTCTGGAGTGCAGTGGCACGAACTCGGCTCACTGCAAGCTCCGCCTCCCGTGTTCACCCCATTCTCCTCTCTTAGCCTCCGGAGTAGCTGGGACTACAGGCGCCCGCCACCACGCCCGGCTAATTTTTGTACTTTTAGTAGAGACGGGGTTTCACCGTGTTAGCCAGCATGGTCTCGATCTCCTGACCTCATGATCTGCCTGCCTCGGCCTCCCAAAGTGCTGGGATTACAGGCCTGAGCCACCGCGCCCGGCCCAGGACTCTCACTTTCTAATTTCTAAATTTTCTACAAAGCTATTATAATCAAGAAAGTGTGGTATTTGAGTGAGGATAGACATATAAGTCAGTTGAATAAGATTGAGAATCCCCACATAAACTCTTTGATCTATGGTGAATTGATGTTTTTACAGGAATACTGATGCAATTCAATGGGGAATGTCTTTTTACAAATGGTCCTGGGAAAAACTGGGTATCTACATGGAAAGAAAGCATTTGGACTCCTATCTCACAAAATATACAAAAATTAAATTAGAATGCATTATAGACTAAGTAAAGTGCTAAATTTATAAAAAATCATAGAGCAAAAGATAGGAGTAAATTTTTATGAGCTTGGGTTAGGCAATTTTTCTTGGATATGACACAAATAGCATGTGAGGCAAAAGAAAAAATTGAATTACATTGAAATGGAAACATTTGTGCTACAAATGACACTGTTGAGAAAGTGAAAGTGAAATAAAATATTGTCAAATCATATATCTGAGAAGGGATTTGTCTTAGTGTGTTTTCATGTAAGAAAATACTTGAAACTTGGCAATTAATAAAGAAAAATAACTTATTTCTTACAGTTATGGAGGCTGTAAAGTCAAAAGTTGAGGGAGCACATCTGGTAAGAAAGAGCCTTCTTTCTAGGGGAAACTCTCTGTAGAGCCCTGAGACAGTGCAGGGCATCACATGAATGTAGTAACATGATAGCTCAGGTCTCCTCTCCTGTTCTTATAAAACTACTAGTTTCCTTCCCACAATAGCCTATGAATCCATTAACCCATTAATTCATTGATCCATGATGATGGCAGGATCTGCTTAAAGACCCTACCTCTCAATACTGTCTTATGGAAGATTAAGGTTCACATGTGTTGGAGCCTTAAGATGACTGACTAGACACAGCCAGAAGAAACATCTCTCACAAAGGCACCAGGACAATGGGAAGACTGGCACACTCCTAGGAGTTCTTCAGAGAGAAGGCAATGAAAGTGGACAGAGGGAAGACACAGATGCTGGGCTGGTAGGGGAGGAAGCTGGGAACCCTGCATGGGGCTACTGCGCACCAGGACTATTCCTGGCCTAAAGTGATTCCTGGGGAAGAGGTGAGTTGAACAGGTAAAGAGCAACCCACTCTCACCACAGGCCTCTGAAGTCCTGGCAGGAGAAGACTTTACAACCACCATGGACATTTGAGTTGGCTGGGAGAGCTGCTTAGAGAAATGGTAGGGGTAGAACATCAGCTGGTGCAAAGCCCAGAGGGTATGGTGCAACAGCATCTGTAGTGGAGCATGGCCAGGGATGCCAAATCTTCTAAGCTTCATTTGCTCCCATAGCAGACTTGAACCCTAGGGGAACTGTCCGACCTGAACTCTGCAGGGCAGTCTTGCCCTTGTGACACAGCCAGTCCAACCTGAGCACTCCTAGGTCTGCTGCAGCCTGCAGGCCTGCTTGCAGTGCAGTCTTGGGTTCCTGGTTGCTGTGGGGAGTACTTCCTGGGAGCCCACATCCTAGCTCCTACACTAGAGGAGTGACCTGCAGAGAGCTCCAGCAGAGGAGGCCCCTGCACATGAACAAGCCCAGATGTAGCCTCCTTAGTGTCACTTTGACTGCATGCACTCACCCATGGCCACCCCCTATATCACTTTGCCAACATGTGTGTGCATGGGCAAACATTGCCTCCCCCTCCCCTCCAGCATGGGTGTGCACTTGTACCCTGCTGTGCCAGTGCTGCTGCCATGAGCACACCCCTCCCCCTTCTCCCCGCCACACTGCCACTGCTTTGGAGCATTGCTGGGCACAGAGCCCACTTGCACAGCCACCACAAATGCCCTGCCCTTGCCCCAACACTACCGCAGGACCAAAACTAGGTGTGAACAAGGGACTTGTCCCCACCCTGAGCAGTCATCACCACCTGCATGAATGTGCACAGAGCACACACAGTCCTGCACCTACCAGCACCCCACCTCCATGCTAACACCACCATCAGTGACAATACATACACTGATGCTGGTCGTGCGTCCCCCACCCCCTTGGGTCATGTTGCCGCTGCTATTGCTGTGAACGCCCACAAGGAGGCTGGCACTGTGGAACCCACTCGCACCCCACAGCAGCTGATGATGGTGCACCCTGCATGCTGCCACTACTGCTGGGACATGTGAATGAGAATGGGTCCTGCTGCCACTGTTCTATGAAGTGATTTGGCTAACACCACCCATCGAAGTGTTGAGACCAGAGGTGGGGAAGCACATCAGCCTCTCCAGTGCAGGAGGTTCCTAACTCCAGGGGCCAGAAAACAAAGCCGGGGCCTGATGCCAGTCCCCCAGAGTTACAGCATGCAGTTCAGGAGTCCTGAGCTGTGTCTTGGCTCCCTAATATCTTCCAGAAACAAGGCCAGTTCACTCAACCCACCTTATACCACAATCAAACTCCCAAGGTCATCAAAAAAGATAAAAGAAAAAAAAAAAAAAACAAAAAAACTCAAGCAAAGGACAGCTTCTTCAAAGATAATATCAGCCCACAAAGATGAGAAAGAACCAGTGCAAGAACTTTGACAACTCAGAAAGCTGGAGTACCTTTTCTTCAAACAGCCATGCTAGTCCTCCAGCAAGGGTTGTTAACCAGAAGGAGGCTGAAATGACAGAAATAGAATTTAAATATGGATAGGGATGAAGATCATCAAGATTCAGGAGAATGTTGAGACCCAATCCAAGGAAGCTAAGAATCACAATAAAACATATAGAAACTGACATAAAAAATAGCCAGTACAGAAAAGAACCTCACTGATGTCCCTGCTTATTATACAGATTTGTATCTATAGTTGCTTTGTAGTGTCATTGGTCTGTGTACTTAGGTAGGTTTTTGTAGAGGTTGGTAATGGTCTTTCCCTTTCATATTTAGTGCTTCTTTCAGGAACTCTTGTCAGGCACGTCTGATGATAACAAGCATTTGCTTGTCTGAGAAGGATATTATTTCTCCTTCACTTATGAAGCTTAGATTGGCCAGATGTAAAATTCTTGGTTTGAATTTCTTTTCCTTAAGAATGTTGAATATAGGCCCTCTAATCATCTCTTCTGGCTTGTAGGGTGTCTGCTGAGAGCTCTGCTGTTAATGTGATGTCCTTCCTTTTGTAGGTACCTCAATTAAAAGGCACAGAGTGGTAAGCTGGATAAAGAAGGAAGACCCAATGGTATAATATCTTCAAGAGACCCATCTCACATGCAATGACACCAAAAGGCTCAACATAAAGGGATGGATGGAGAAAAATCTACCAAGCAAGTGGAAAACAGAAAAAGACAGGAGTTACAATCCTAGTTTCTGACAAAAAAAAAAACATTAAACCAACAAAGATCAAAAAAGACAAAGAAGGGCATTACATAATAGTAAAGGGTACAATTCAGCAAGAAGACCTAAATATTCTAAATATGTATGCACCCAACACAGGACCACCTAGCTTTATAAAGCAAGTTCTTAGAGATCATCAAAGAGACTCAGACTCTCACACAATAATAATGGTAGACTTTACACTCCGCTGACAGCATTAGACATTAATTAACAAAGATATTCAGAATCTGAACTCAGCACTGGACTAAATGAACCTGATAGACATCTACAGAACTCTCATCCCAAAACAATGGAATATACATTCTTTGCATTGCCACATGACACATACTCTAAGATAGAGCACACAATCCTCATGAAACAATCCTCAGCAAATGCAAAAGAACCAAAGTCATACCAACCATTCTCATGGACCACAATGTAGTAAAAATAGAAATGAAGACTAAGAATATTGCTCAAAACCATACAATTAAAAGGAAATTAAACAACTTCATTTTGAATGACTTTTGGGTAATAATGAAATTAAGGCAGGAATCAAAAAATTCTTTGAAACTAATGAGAACAAAGATACAGCATACCAGAATCTCTGGGATACAGCTAAGGCAGTGTTAAGAGGAAAGTTTATAGCACTGAATGTCCACATCAAAAAATTAGAAAGATCTCAAATTAACAACCTAATGTCATAACAAAAGGAACTAGAGAAGCAGGAGGAAACCATCCCCAAAGTTAGCAGAAGACGAGAAATAACCAAAATCAGAGCTGAACTGAACAAGATTGAGATATGAAAAAACCATTACACAGATCAATGAATCCAGGAGTTTGTTTTTCTGAAAAAAATTAGCTGTATAGATAGACTGCTAGCTAGACTAATTAATAAAGAAGAAAACAGAGAAGTCATAAGTAAACTCAAGTAGAAATGACAAAGGGAATGTTACCACTGACCCCACAGAAATACAAATAACCCTCTGAGACTACTATGAACACCTCTATGCACAAAACGTAGAAAATATAGAAGAAATGGACAAGTTCTTAAACATATATCCCCTTCCAAGACCAAACTAGGAAGAAATTAAACTCAACAGAACAGACCAATTATGAGCTATGAAACTGAATCGGTAATAAATAGTCCATCAACCAAAAAAAAAAAAAAAGCCCAGGACCAGGTAGATTTACAGCAAAATTCTGTCAGAAGATCTACAAAGAAGAAGTGGTACTGTTTCTACTGAAACTATTTCCAAGAAAATTTAGGAGGAAGGACTCCTCCCCAGCTCATTCTATGAGGCCAGCATCATCCTGATACCAATACCTGGTAGAGATACAAAACAAACAAAAAAGAAAAGAAAAAAAGAAAACTTCAGGCCAATATCCTTGATGAGCATTGATACAAAATCTTCAACAAAATACTAGCAAACTGAATCTAGCAACACATTAAAAGCTAATCTACCATGATCAAGGAGGCTTTAAATCCTGGTATGCAAGTTTAGTTCAACATATGCAAATTAATAAATGTGATTCATCACATAAACAGAACTAAAGACAGAAAACACGATTATCTCAGTAGATTCAGAAAAGGCTTTTGATAAAATTACATATCACTTCATGTTAAAAATTCACAATAGCCTAGACATTAAAGGAACATACCTCAAAATAATTATCACTATCTATGACAAACCCACAACCAACATCATGCTAAATGGGCGAAAGCTGGAAGCATTCCCTTGGAAATCAGCATAAGACAAGGATGCCCTCTCTCACCACTTCTATTCAACATAGTATTGGAAGTTCTTGCCAGAACAATCAGGAAAGAGAGGAAAATAAGGGGCATCCAAGTAGGAAGAGCAGAAGTTAAAATATCCCTGTTTGCAGATGACATGATTCTGTATTTAAAAAACCCACAGTCTCGGCCCAAAAGATCCTGCTCAACAACTTCAGCAAAGTTTCAATATACAAAATTAACATAGATATATCACTAATATTTCTATATACTAACAATAGCCAAGCTGAGTGCCAAATCAGGAGCTCAATCCCATTCACAATTAGCACAAAAGGAATAAAATACTTAGAAATACAGCTAGCCAGGGAGGTGAAAGACCTCTACGATGAAAAGTACAGAATGCTGTTCAAGGAAATCAGAGATGACATGAACAAATGGAAAAACATTCCATACTCATGGATACAAATGACCAATATTGTTAAAATGGCCATGCTGCCCAAAGCAATTTACAGATTCAATGCTATTCCTATCAAACTACCAATGACATTCTTCACAGAACCAGAGAAAACTATTAGAATTCACATGGAACCAAAAAGCCCAAACAGCCAAGACAATCCTAAGCAAAAAGAACAAAACTGGAGGCATCACATTACTACTTCAAACTTTACTGCAAGGCTATGGTAACCAAAACAGCATGGTACTGGTACAAAAACAGATACATAGATCAATGGAACAGAATAGAGAGCCAAGAAATAAGCCACACACCTACAACAATCTGATCTTTGACAAAGCTGATAAAAACAAGCAATGAAAAGGACTCCCTATGCGATAAATGGTGCTGTGATAACTGACTAGCCATATGCAGAAGATTTAAACTGGACCCTTCCTTATACCATACACAAAAATAAACTCAAGATGGATCAAAGACTTAAATGTAAAACCCAAAACTATAAATACCCCAGAAAAAAAACTAGGCAATACCTTTCTGGACATAGGAACTGGCAAATATTTCATGAGGAAGACTCCAAAAGCAATTGCAACAAAGACACATGCATATATATGTTCACTGCAGCACTATTCATAATTGCAAAAACATGAAACAGGCTAAATGTCCATCAGGGGAAGACTGGATGAATAAAATGTGGTATGTGCATACCATGGAATACTATGCAGCCGTAATAAAGAAGATCACGTTCTTTGTGGGAACATTGATGGAGTTGGAGGCCACTATACTTAGCAAACTCATGCAGGAACAGAAAACCAAACACTGTATGTTCTCACTTTTAAGGGGGAACTAAATGATGAGAACACATGTAAACAAAAAAGGGAACAATAGACACTGGGGCCTACTTGTGTGTGAAGAGTGAGAGGAGGGAGAGAATCAGAAAAATAACTATTGGGTACTAGGCTTCATACCTGGGTGACAAAATAATCTGTACAATAAACCCCTGTGACACAAGTTTACGTACATAACAAACCTATACATGTACCCCTGAACCTAAAATAAAAATAAAACTAAGTTTCACATGAGTTTTAGAGGGGACACTGAAACCATAATATTCTTCTCCTGCTCCTTCCAAACTTATGTGCTTCTCAAATACAATTACATTCATTGCATCTCTATAGTTCCAAACTGTTAACTCATTTCAGCACCAACTGACAAGTCCAAAGTCCAAAGTTTCATCTGTGAATGTGTGAAATCAGAACAAGGTAGCTGCTTTGAGGATCAAATGTGGCACAGTCATAGGGAACACATTCCCATTTCAAAAGGGAAAAACAGCCAAGAAGAAAGGGGTAATAAGCCCCAAGCAAATCTAAAACCTAAGAGATGCAAACATTAGGTCTTAAGACCCCAAAATCATCTCTTTTTACCTCATGTCTGACATCCTCAGCATACTGGCATGGTGGTTGTGCCCCCAAGGCCTTAAACAGCCCCAACCCTATGGGTTTCTTGGCTCAGTCCACCTAGCTCCCCTAAGCTTGTGTTGCACACTGGTAGCTCCACTGTTCTGAGGTCTCAGTGGCAGTCTCACTCCCATGGCTCTCTAGGCATTGCCCTAGTGGGGACTCTCTGCAGTAGTTCCATCCCCACATATCCACTCAGCATAACTCTAGTGGGGGCTCTGGTGATTCAGCCCCTGTGACCAGTCTCTGCTTGGACCCTCAGTCTTTTGATGACATTTTTTGAAATCTAGGTAGAATCTGCCAAGTCTCCACAGCTCTCACTTTCTGTAAGTCTGCAGAATTAGCACCATGTGGATGCCACCAAGTTTTAGAACATGTATCTTCTGAGTTCTTGGCACAAGCTGCACTTACAGCTGCTTGAGCCAGAGTGACAGTGATGTGAGGAGGAGCAAACACTACTCAGAGGTGGCACATGGCAGCCATGCCTGGGCCTGTCCCATAAAACCCTTCTGTCCTCCTAGGTCTCTGGGCCTGTGAGGGGAGGGACAGCCTCAAATATTTCTGAAATGCCTTCAGGGGCCTTTCCCCCATGGTCTTGACTTTTAGCACCTGGTTCTCTTTTAGCCATGCTAATCTCTTTAGAAAGTACTAGCTGGGCCTCACTCTTGGATTTCTCTCCTAAAAATGCTCTTTTATTCCCCACCTCATGGCCAGACTGAATATTATATGGAAAATATGGACTTTCCTCCTCTGTTTCTCCTGTCTCTAGAGGTTCATCATAAGCAGTTAGAAGTAACCATTCACAGCCTGAGAACTTGATCGCTTAGAAATTTCTTCCACCAGATATCTTAGTTCATCCCTCTCAAGTTTGGCCTTTCACAAAGCCATTGGACCTGGATACAATGCAGCCACATTCTTTATCCATGTATTTCAGGGATAGTCTTTACTCCAGTTTCTAATATTTTATTTCTCAGTTCCATCTAAAACCTTGTCAGAATGGCCTTTCTTGTCCATATTTTCTATCAGTATTCTGGTCACAAGCACTTAAGCAATCTCTACAGAGTTCCCAACTTTCCCTATTCTTGTATTCTAAGTCTGCACCAGAATCTAGATTGTTTTTTTAGCCTGCTTCTCTAAGTTCTTTTAGCTTCTGCCCACTACCCAGTTCTAAAGCTTCAATATTTTTAAGTGTTTGCTATCAGCAACACCCCACTTCTAGGTCCCAATTTTCTGTCTCAGTCCCTTTAGTTCATCAATCTGTGAATCCGATCACCTCTTAAAGGCCTTACTTTTCAGTACTGCCATATTGCAGATTAATTTTCAACATGACTCTTGGAGGCAGCATTCAAATCATAGTGGAATTTGCACCCAATATATAAAGAGACCTTATGACTCTGTAATAAAAAGTACAAATAACCTAATTAAAAATAGTTAAAGGGTTTGAGTAGACATTACTCCAAAGAAGATACACGAATGTTCAATCTGCATATGAAAAGATGCTCAACACAATTAGGCCATAGGGAAATGCATACCAAACCTCAGTAAGGTACAACTTCACACACATTAAGAAAACTATAATAAAAAAATAGACAAAACAAGTTATGGTGAAGATTAGAGAAACTGGAATTCTCATATACTGTTGGTAGAAATTTTAAATGGTGCAGCACCTTTAGAAAAAAATAATTTACAATAGCACCAAAAATGTAATTCATAGGAATAAATCTAACAACATATGTATAAGGTTTGTGTGTGGAAAACTACACAATACCAATTAATGAAATCAAGGAAGAACTAATAAATGGAGATTTTTTTCCATTTTCTGGGCTAGTAGATTCTAAATTGTTAAAATAGCTATGCCTCCCAAGTTGATACACAGACACAATACAATCCCAGTCAAATTCTCAGCAAGATATTGTGTAGATAACAACAAACCAATTCTTAAATTTATAGGGAAAGTCAAAATTTTCTAGCATAGCTAATATGATACTAAAGAAGAACAAAGTTAAAGGGCTTACATCAGGGGTCCCCAACACCCGAGCAGCTGACCATTAACAGTACGTGGCCTGTTAGGAACTGGGCAGCATAGCAGGAGGTAAGCGGCAGGTGAGTGAGCAACTACTAACTCAGCTCCACCTCCTGTCAGACCTGCAGCCACATTCGATTCTCATAGGAGCATGAACCCTATTGTGAACTGCGCATTCCAGGGATTTAGGCTGCATACTCCTTATGAGTATGCTTGATGATCTGAGATGGAGCAGTGTCGTCCCAAAAGCAAACTCCTACCACCCCATCTCTACTCCCACCCACACCCCATCCCCGGTCTATGGAAAAATTGTCTTTGATGAAACTGGTCCCTGGTGCCAAAAAGGTTGAGGCCCGCTGGAGTTCACTACTGATTTGAAAACTTATTATAAAGAATAGTAATCAACATGGAATTGCGTTAGTGAAAAAATAGACATAGAATAATAGAACATGATAAAGAGCTCAGAAATAGGCTAACATACACATATGTAGAGAAGAATCTTGACAACAGCAGTACAGATTCAATGAACAGTTTTTCAACAAATGGACTTGGAAATTTGGGATGTTATTTACTTTTTCCCCATGCAAATTTCAATTGCTCATTGCTGATATATAAGGCAGCAATTGACTTTTTAATTTGACTTTGTATCCTACAACCTTGATGTATGCATTAGGTCCAGGTATTAATTTATACATTCTTTGGGCTTTTCCACATAGAAAATCATACCATATGCAAAAAAATGATAGTTTTATTTCTTCCTATCTGTATATCTTTTATTTTTGTTTCTTATTGCATTAGCTAAGATTTCTGTTACACTGTTAAATAGGAATGGTAAAAGAGGTCAGCCATGTTCCTGATCCTAAGGTGAAAGCTTTCTGAATCTCATCATTGGCTATAATGTCAGCCTTAGGTTTTCTGTAGGTATTTTTTTTTTAATCAAGTTGTGGAAGTTACTCTATATCAAATTTTCTGAGAATTTTTATCCTGAGTGAATGTTGGATTCTGTCAAATGCTCTTTTCTTTATCTCCTGATATGATTATATAATTTTTCTTTTGTAACCTGTTGATATAGTAGATTGCTGTATTAGCCCATTTGTATTGTTATAAAGGAGTACCTGAGACTGGTTAACTTATAAAGAAAAGATATTTCTTTTGGCTCACAGTTCTGCAGACTCTGCAGCAAGCATGGTGAGAGCATCTGCTTCTATTGAGGGCCTCAGAGGCTTACAATCATGTCAGAAGGTCAAGGGGAGCCTGTGAGTCACATGTGAGAGAGGGAGTGAGAGAGACAAGGAAGATCCCAGGCTCTTTCAAACAACCAGATCTCTCCTGAGCTTACTCATTGCCATAAGAATGGCACCAAGCTATTCATGAAGGAGCCATCTCTATGGCCCAAACACCTCTTACCAGGCCCCACCTCTAATCATTGGGGATTACATTTAAACATGAAAACATGAAATTTGAAGGAGACAAACACCCAAACCATAGAAATTGTACTGATTTTGAATGTTAAACCAGTCTCGCTCAACTAGAATAATCTCACTTGGTTATAGTATGAAATTCTTTTTATACAATCTTGGATTCTATTTTCTTATATTTTGTTGAGGCTTTTTGGATGCATATTCATGAAAGATACTGGTTTTGTTTTGCTTGTCTTATAACGTCATAGCCTGGTTTAATAGTAGGATAATGCTGACTTTATAAATGAGTTAGGAATTGTTTCCTTGCTTCTATTTTCTGGAAAAATGGTCAAGAATTAGTATTATAGGGGCAGGCATGGTGGCTCACGCCTGTAATCTCAGCACTTTGGGAGGCCAAGGTGGGTGGATCACGAGGTCAGGAGATCGAGACCATCCTGGCTAACACGGTGAAATCCCGTCTCTACTAAAAATACAAAAAATTAGCCGGGCGTGGTGGTGGGCGCCTGTAGTACTAGCTACTCTGGAGGCTGAGGCAGGAGAATGGCGTGAACCCAGGAGGCGGAGCTTGCAGTGAGCGGAGATTGGGTCACTGCATTCTAGCTTGGGCGACAGAGTGAGAGTGAGACTCGTCTCAAGTAAACAAACAAACAAACAAACAAAAAAACAAGAATTAGTATTATTTCTTCATTAAATTTTTGATATAATTCACTAGTAAAACCATCTTAGACTTTTTTGAAGATTATTAATTATTTCTGTTTTGGAAAGTTATTAATTATAGGCTTTTTGAAGGTTATTAGATAATAATTTCTATTATTTAAAATGCGCCTAAGTATGTTTCATGGCTGAGAATGTAGATTATCTTGGTGGGCGTTCTATGGGAACTTTAAAAGAATGTGTATTCTGCTTATGTTTGGTAAAAACAACTTGTAAATGTCAATTAGATCAAATGATTGATAATTCTGTTCTGGATATCATATCCCTACTAATATTCTGCCTTCTTGACATGTAAGTTACTGATAGAGAGGGTTTAAGTATGTATCTCTAATTTTGGATTTGTCTGTTTATCCTTTTAGTTCTATTAGCTTTTGCTTCATGCATTTTGACAATGTTATATACACGCATATATAGGATCTGTAAATCTTTTTTGAAGATGGCCTCTTTATCATTATGACATACTTATTTTTTCTCTTTGGTAATCTTTCTTCCTCTGAATTCTGCTATGCCTGAAATTTGTTGTCACTTTTTTTTTTTTTAAATAAAGACAGGGTCTCACTATGTTGACCAGGCTGGTCTCAAACTCATAGTCTTAGGCAACCCTTCCCACTTTGCCTTCCAAAATGCTGGGATTCTATGCATGAACTGCCATGCCTGGCCTGTCTGAAATTATATATAGCTACTCCAATATTCTTTAGTTTAGCTTTCCTGGATTATACTGGTGTGGATTCTTTTAATTTTTTTTTTTTTTTTTTCTTTTTTCCTGAGACAGAGTCTCGCTCTTTTGCCAGGCTGGAGTGCAGTGGCTGGATCTCAGCTCACCGCAAGGTCAGCCTTCCAGGTTCAAGCGATTTTTCTGCCTCAGCCTCCCAGGTAGCTGGGACTACAGGCATGCGCCACAACACCTGTCTAATTTTTGTATTTTTAGTAGAGACGGGTGTTCACCATGTTGGCCAGGATGGTCTCGATCTCCTGACCTTGTTATCTGCCTGCCTTGGCCTCCCAAAGTGCTGGGATTACAGGCGTGAGCCACCATGCCCAGCCTCTTTTAATTTTTAAGTGTTTAGTCTTTATATTTGAAGTGAGTTTCTTTTACATGAGATAAAGTTGCCTCTAGATTATTTTTCACCTACTCATTCAACTTCTATCTTTTAATTAGTACTTTTAGATTATACAGAGATTATTAATATGTATTAATATGTAATAAGTGATTAATATGTATTATAATTATAACTTATATTTAATCACACTAACTGTTGCTTATCCTACCCCTTTTTATGCCTTATCTGATATTAAGGATTTTACATGATTCTATTTTATCTTCTTCAGAGTGTATCAATTATACTTGTTTAACAAAGATTTTAGTTATTGCTCTAGAGTTTACAATATACATTTTAATTAATCTAACTTAACCTTCACATAACATTTTTCTCATTTATAAGTAGTGCAGGTAACTTACAGCAGAGCATTCTCAATTCCTGGGACAATGCTGTTTTACATATCATTTATTCTTACCTATAATTACCTAATACATTGTCACTATGATTACTTTAAACATACAGTTGTTTTACAGATCTGTTAAAAATAAGAAAAACAAATCTTGTTTTATCTTAATACATTTTTTCTTTGACACTTTTCTTTTTTTCTTTAAATGTAGATTCATGTTTTTAGCCTATTTAGCTTTCCTTCAGCATGAAGAAGTTCTTTTAACTTTTCTTATAAGGTTGGTCATCTGGTAACACAATTTTTCCAGTTTGTCTGAGGATGTCCTTGTTTCTCTATTTGGAAGGATAATTTTGCTGAAAATTCTAGGTTTCTTTTTTTTTCAACATTTTAAATATTTGACTTTTCTGTCTTGTGAGCATGGTTTCTGATCAGAAATTGCTTAATTATTATCTTTGTTCTTCTATAGGCAAGATATTCTACCTTTATCTCCTGACCCTCAGCTTCCTTCAAGGTTTTCTTTCTTTTGGGTTTTCTGAAGACTGAATATATGATTTATTATATCTAGGTATTTTTTTTTCTTTTTGTATTTACTCTACTTGGTGCTCTCTAAGCTTCCTGGATCTGTGGTTTTGTGTCTGCCATTCCTTCTTTACTTTCTGAAGTTTACTGAAAATCAACTGACAAAAACCAGATTAATAGGAACAAAAGCCATACAAAATATATTTTAATATACATAGCATGGGGAAATCACAGTAGAATAATTACCCAATAATCCAATGGGATACAGAATCTTAGATTCCTTTCTTCTCAGGGGAGGGAGGAGTTGAAAAATGTCAACAATTTTTTGGGAGATAGTAAATGATTATTAAGGAGAATGAATGGACCCAGGTGACAGAAGTAAACTTTTAAATTATTCTCTTTGGAATTTAAATAAGCTGAGGCAGACCTTAGTTGTTGAAAAATCCATCCAAATGTGGCTACATTTCTCAGTCTTGTTTTCTGGGGTAAATAATGAGGTTTCCAGGAGGGGATGGAAGATAGTTGATCTCCTCTTTGGGAGTCCGGTTTTTAGGTAAATAAGGAAACTTTAGAGAACAGCCTCATTCTATGCTTCGGGAGAGGCAGAAGGGTTGAGATTTGAGTCAGGGGAAGGTCAGAGAGCGCTTAAGGCTGTTTCTTCAGCGCAATATGTCAGAATGTCATATTTTGGGGCATTGTTTTCTGCGCACCAACATTTCCCTGTCTGAAGCTTTCCTGGAAGTTTCACATACATAAAGCTGAGTTGGTGTCTTTGGAGAGAAAAATACCAAATTAGCAACTGAGTGGCTATGGATACCATTAAACTAGTTTCCCCTTTCTGTGAATAAGTCAGTTCAGTTAAATAGTTGTGTCTCATTTAAGGAGATGGCATTGCAGATGGGATCTCACAGTTAGGCCTCCATGTGAGGTAGGCAAACAGATTTTTAATAAATGGCATTTCCATAAGAACAGAAGAAAAACAAGGTTAATGTCTGGAGTAATCTATAGACTAGTTTGTTTAGCATTTGGAGGGCAGTTAGTTGAAAAGATTAATGGCAATCTAACAGAGTTTTTGGTTTATTATCTCCATGTACAAAATTTATTCAAATATAAGCTCTGTGTTGATTTCTCTTTAAAGCCTGGTTGACTAGCTTCAGTTTTAGGGCCTCAGAAAAAAGGCAGTTTTAATTTTAGTAATTCCAAGTGAGAAAGGGGAATGAAAATTAGAAATGTTAGTCTGGTGAGTCTAAGATAGATATGGGAAGAAATTAAAAATTCGGGATTCAGTCCAGATAATTAAAAAAACTAATTAAAAAATAGATGGTACTAGAACCAAGTAACATGCATACTATAGGTCTTCTGGAACATAATTTTTCTCTCTCCAGTCTTTCATTTCTACCAAAGATATTTTCCACAAGACTAATTTGTTCATAAATAAGTTCAGTTTCATTAACTCAGCCTGATTATCTATATAAAGTGCAGTAAGAATAATGATTTATCCTACAGCCTCTTTTTAAGTGGCAATTTTGGAACTTTGTATAAGAAATTAAATGTCTCTTGAGACTAGAAAGCCATGCCTAGGATTAACCTCACTCTCAGACGGTGTCTGTAAAACCTATACAAATTAAATAAAAACCTCTGTCAACAAGGTCCCAAAATATCTTGAAGTCCCTGGGCCGATTAAAAGTGGCGATTTTGCTTACTGCGAGGGCAGGAACCCCATAAAGGAACTATGTAGACAAGGTGCTAGATCAGTGTCTGCTCACAAAAAGTGTAATTTACCAAATTGCTGTAAAGCTATAGACGATTCAAGAGGATTTTTTAAAAGAGTTTTAGAATTTTTAGCCAGTTCAATTGTATGGTTTCAAATTTGTTAGAAGCCTGTATTTGTCATTTTTTTTTATCCCTTCGCTGAACCTCCTTGAAGACACATTTCAGGATTTGCAAAGAGCTTTCAGGATAAAAAGCATCAGAATAATGCATTTGACTGCGGGCAACACAACTTAAAATGGCCATGGTTAAAGATGCAATTGACAGAGAAATCTGGCTATTTTCTGTGGCCTCAACCATTTAGTATAATAATCATAATGATGATGGATACCATAAACCAGAGCTAAGAGGAAACTTCCTGCTGCTCCTGGGGTTCCATGAAGAAGAGAGGGGGTCCCAATATTAGGAGGTCAGAGGCACATTTTGTGTTTTTCAAGGGGTCTCAGAGTTGCTAGAAGAAACAGGGGCAGGGCAAATGGAAGAACAAGTCTTAGAAAAGTCAATTTGGGGAGTTTTAAAGATTTCAAAAGGCCAATGATTAAGTTTTGGTTAGCAAGGATTTAAGAGAAAGGGTTCTAATCTACTAAGAAGTTTCCTTGGGAGAAAGGATTTAAAAGAGAAGAGAGAAAAATATAAGCTTTCAATTAAGCTGAATTTTGACCTTAGAGCTCTATTAAAAATAAATAAATCATTAATTAAAGATACAAGCAGCAAACTTTCTGTCACACAACCAGCCAGCCTTTTGCTGGACCCAAGTGTACATGGTGACAGCGGCAGGAGCAGTGTGTCTCCCTGCACTGCCTGGAGTGGGGTCTACCACACTTGCTCACTACTTTGTTGGTGGTGCTGTGGGGTGTGTCTCTCCAGCTCAATAGGAAGAGAAACACAAATGAAACCAAAAAACTAAAAAACCTAAAGAACCACTTGTATCATAGCCTGAATACAAACCAGTTTTAAACCAGAGATATATCTAGACAAATGATCAAAATCAAAACAAATAAGCATGCATGAGACTAAAATCAAGAAGCCCTTTATGGCCTTAGCCAAGTTTTCCAAAGAAGGAGCAAAAGCTGTAACCATTCCAAAATCCAGATCACTCCCAAGGATAGTAGTATAAAGGAAGAAAAATTTTGCTAGCCACAAATGGGGTACAACCCACATCTCTGTGTGGTCTCATTTTCCAGGACTGTGATGTCTCAGGTGGCATCTGTACACAAAGGCCTGACAACCCGTGTGCTGCATGGACAGAAAATTAAAGGAGACAAATGGTTTGACAACAGGAAATTAAAAAGCTGTCTATGGGAGAAGAAAGGATTATAAACAAATGCATATGCCCAAAGGTCAAGAGTCATACAAATATAAATTAAAAACAATGTAAACTAATTTGTATGAATGTCTTTCTTTTCCTGAGTCAAAGGATTTACATTTCCAAGGAACTGATTTCATGACCTGGAATGATACCTAGGTTGCACTGGTGAAAGTGCCCAGTCCTGGCCATTAGGCTACAGAGTGCAGTGCCTTTCTTGCAAATCCCATAGAAAATCCAAAACAGGCAGTTTGAGCTTTCAAAGGATTTTAACTTTTGTTCTGGGACAGATTTATGCTTTTTAATTTTGTATCTTTTATCTAATTTGATCTTTCCATTAATACAAATAAGGTAATTGTTTACAAAGAGACATCTGTAATTTCTTTTTTTCCTATATAGGAGTCTTTTTAACTTAAAGATCCATTGTCTGGCCACTAATGGCTTGAATATCTAATGATGTACTTATTTTAATAGTGATTCAATCTAATAAGGCTCTTTATGGAAAGACCAGGAGATAATTGTCAAGCTTAGAATAAGTTTTACCATATAAGCAAAAGGAGTTCCTGGAAAGGGTGTCAAAGAGACAGTGCCCATGATCACCCAAAATTAATGCCTAAAAATAGACTAAGAGAGCAAAAAGATGGTTACAGGTCACAGAGGGTTGAGAATAGTGTTTTTGTGTACGGTGTCTCCAGTATCTCACAAATTTGTGGGGGGCTGCCAGTTACAGACCCGTTGACCTGCGATATGGGCAGATCCTCCTGGAACTGGACTTTCCCAGTACTAATCGGGCACCGAGAGTTGAGACAGCAAAAGCCCTTATCGATGGTACTTTTTATTAATATAAACTCCCCTGAGAGCTTGGCACATAGGAAACAAAGAGAGTGTTGTTTAAAATTGCACGTATCTTGAGGTTTTTAGTCCTTTTGGAATATCTTGAGGTGCTTACTCCTTTCATATTGGCCATGGATGAGACCCAAAATCATACCCCATGATTTTAAGCAAAATTACTACTTTTGAGTGGTCCAAGGACCTTAAGATATTTTGGGGACCTTGTTAACAGAGGTTTTTATTTAAAAATCCTCTGTTTTAAGGTGGAGACGGACAGAGCGCTCCCACTTGGTCACAAGTCAAGCTCTCAAGATCATAAAACAAGACAAGAGCAGAAACTCATCCAGTTTTTATTTCAATGTTTGTCTCCACAGTTTGTCTTAAACAAGTGCTGATCTGATAAGAACTGTAAAGCTCACCAGTCTATGGAGGCTGGCTCAAACAACAGACTGACAGGGATTTTAGGCCTGTATTTTATTCTACAGTAATCCTCTTTATGATGAAATGACAAAAGAAGACAAAGACAAAGGAAAATCTGTCCTCCAAAAGACCACTAGAGTAGCTAAATAGAAAAGAGTGCTATAAGGTATCTGTTACTGGCAATATTGGTTTGCAAGCCAGGAAGAGGAAATCTCCAGCATGAACTTGAAGGTGCTCTCTTTTCGAAGAGCGGAAGGACAGGTTGGGTTTTATGCCATTAAGGGCCAGTATCATACTTATTTAGCAGGTTTAGGGGGAAAGCTATACATATTTTTTGTATATGAAGGGAGCTGAATGCATGTACAATGGGTAAACACGTGTGTATCATACACACTTTGTTTACTTGGGGCAGTGTTTTTAGCATTAACATGAGGTGGAATTTGGCTCCTTACATTAAAAGGCAAACTGTAGGCTGGGCGCGGCAGCTGTACTCCCAGAACTTTGGGAGGCTGAGGCAGGGAGATCACGAGTTCAGGAGATTGAGACCATCCTGGCTAACACAGTGAAACCCCATCTCTACTAAAAATACAAAAAATTAACCGAGCGTGGTGTCACACACCTGTAGTCCCAGCTACTCAGGAGGCTGACATAAGAAAATTGCTTGAACCTGGGAGGCAGAGATTGCAGTGAGCCAAGACTGCACCACTGTACTTCAGCCTGGGCGACAGAACAAGACTCCATCACAAAAAAAAAAAAAAAAAAAAAAAAGAAAAAAAAGAAAAAAAGGCAAACTGTAGGACACAAAGACAATTTGTATGCAGCCTCTGTAAGCTTGCTGAAACTGGTTTAAGGACTGCAATAGCTTATCAAGAAAGAATGTAAGGTCAGTCCTTGGTCCAATCAGAGTTGTAGTGGTCTAGGTTTAAACCAGTTGATAGCTCCTGTTGTTAGGGAGCTGAGCAAGGGTGTGGGTTTTGTTATTGTGATAGGAAGTTAGAATTTGCCATGCTAGCCAGTCCCTGAACCCTCAATCTGTAGATGGCGTTTTTCCCCTTAAATTTAGGGCCCATTTTACTTGATAACAGGGTATCTATTTTTGTCTCTCAGATCACAAAAGAAGGTGCTGCACATCAGCACCTTTCAGCTGCTGTGTCCCTCTAGATGTGACTTTCCAACCAGATTTCAAGGTGGTCATTTGCCTTGTGACATCAGATCCTGGAAGGGGCAAAAAAGACTGATTTTCAGTTTGTCAAATTTTGTATTTTGTATTTCTGGGAGAAAAGGAGACAGTATGAATATTTATACCAAAAGACACCAGAGTTTTACACCTAAGACTAGTCACAGAACTGCTTTACTGGATTCCACAAAATTACATGCAGAAATCTGACTGGTAGGAAAATTTTACTTTTTTTTTTTGGCCTTCTTTAGTGGCCAACTTGTCAGGGGTCCAGTTTCCTAGATGAAAGAATCACTTAAAGCCTCAAAAGGAGTTTGTGCGCCTACGTCAGAAGGTCAGACACGTTTGGGTTACCCCCTGCGTGCTTGCATTGCCCAAGGCCTGCTAGCCAACTAGAAGTTCACTGAAAATCCACTAACAAAAGGCAGATTAATAGGAACGAAAACCATACAAAATTTATTTTAACACTCACAGCCTGGGGGAATTGCAGGGGAATGATCACCCAATAACTTGCCGTAGTACAGAAGCTTATACTACCTTCTTCATAGAGGAAGGAGGAGATGGAGAATATATAGCAATTATTTTGAGGAATAGTTAATAATTATTAAGGAGAAAGAGTGAACCCAGTAGACAGAGTAGACAGAAATTAGCTTGTAATTGATTCTCTTTGGACTTTGAATGAGCTGAGAGGCAGACATTACTTGAAAAAGGCTGTCCAGGTATGGTTGCGTTACTCAGTCTTGTTTTCTGAGATAGATAATGAGATTTCAGGCAAGGTATGGAAGGCAATTGTGTTCTTTGGGGTTCTATTACTTAGGTAGATAAGGAAGCTTTAGTTAATAGCCTCATCTTGTGCTTTGGGAGACACAAAAGCACTGAGACACAGGAGTAGGGGTGAGGTTAGAGAGACCTTGAGGTTACTTCTTTAGCTCAGCATGTTAAAGAAAGTGCCATATTTTGGGACACAGTTTTCTCTGTGCCAAATTAGCATGCCTTGTAACACTTTTTTAAAAGCTGGAATGTTGAATTGTGTAATAGGAACTGAAGGAAGTAAGCCTTTTGTGTGTAATTTTGATATGGTTTGCCACTGTAATCCCGAGCGTTGGGGGAGGGACCTGGTGGGAGGTGATTGGATCATGGGAGCAGATTTCCCCCTTGCTGTTCTTGTGATAGTGAGTGAGCTCTCAGGAGAGCTGGCTGTTTAAAAGTGTGTGGCACCTCCCTGTTTGCTCTCTGTCTCTCCTGCCACCTTGTCAAGAGGGTACTTGCTTCCCCCTTTGCTTTCTGCCATGATTGTAAGTTTTCTCAGGTCTTATGTGGCCTCACAAGGCCTGTGAGTCTTTAATTGACTCAAAATTTAAAGCATGACTTTAAACTATGAGTCAATTTAACCTGTTAAGCCTGTGGAACTTGCTTCCTGTTAAGTCTGTGGAACTGTGAGTCAATTAAACCTCTTTTCTTCATAAATTACCCAGTCTCAGGTAGTTCTTTATAGCAGTGTGAGAATGGACTAACACAGATTTTATGGTAATCTAGCTAAGAGTTTGACTGTTTAATGTGTGCTGCAGCTCTAGGTGCCAAAGCCTTCAAATTCCTCTAACATCCTTATTTTTGGCTCCCATCTTTGCTTGGAGTTTCCCTTTGTTCCGCTCCTCAGATACTGTCTGTGTCTTGCAGCTCTTTCAGCTGTAACCCACTGATGTTTTGCTGGAAGCTTGTTGTCATGGTCCTAAAGTATGGGAAAAGGGAGTCTTCTATACTCTTCAGAATAAATCACAGTGTGTATTTTGGAGCTGTAACCATCATACGTGTTTCTTCACTGGTAAAAGTTTCCTTCCCCTGCCCTCTATTCTCTTCCTTGGCTGCAGCGTTCATCATCTATTTCCTTGAAGTTCTGGTCCCTGTGATCATCCCCCATAGGCAACACAGAAAGATAAGAGAGAGCTGTAGTTGGGATGAATTCTCTTCTCTCTGCTGAGATAATGCTTTGGAGTTGAGCTCTGGCAATGTCCTTTCCCTGGATGTAAGGCCTTTGTTACAGAGAAGAGTCTAGGCACATTTCCCAATGGTTACTCTTCTTTTCCCTTGCCAGAGCTATAAGGGTTCTTTCCTGGATTCTCATTTTGAAAATCTGGTGGGGTTCTCAGGGGAAAAGCCCACAAAAGTGTCGCATTCTTCCTGAGACTGCAGGCCCTGGAGGGTTCTCACTCTCTTGCTAGTTTACCTTCATTCTCCAGTCATTCATCAAAATTACCATTTAAGTGTTTTAACCAGCTCATGGCTTAATTGGCTTCTGCTCCACATCAACACCTTTCAGCTGCTGTGTCCCTCTGGATGTGACTTTCCAACCAGATTTCAAGGTGGTCATTTGCCTTGTGACATCAGATCCTGGATGGGGCAAAAAAGACTGATTTTCAGTTTGTCGAATTTTGTCTTATTTTAAAGATGAGAGTGACAACTTCTAAGCACTACCAGTGTTTCACAGCTGAAACTGGATATTCCTTCTCTGCTTATTTGCTTATGTATTTATCGCAGTCTAACAGGTTGTATCCATTTATTTACTCATTTATAGTTTTTTCCCCCACAAATTGGCATAAAAAGTTTAATGCAGGCATGACATTCTGTCTTTTTAAAAGATTTTTATTGCTGTATCATTAACATTTAGAATAGTACCTGTTTTATAATATTACTCAAAGATGTTTATTAATTTAATGGGTTTATGTTATTTTAAATACACACACACACACACACACACACACACACACACACACACACACACAGATTGTCAAATAACCCTACTTTCATTTAATCTCCTTTTCATTTCTTTCTTTTGATATCTGTTTCATATACCATTCTGTCTCTATAACATTCTACTTATTGGCAGCAATCCAAGATGAATGCCTGATCATTCATGAAAAAACAATTGGTTGGATGGTAGTTGTTTAGGTAATTCAACCATTTCTGGAATAATTGATTTCAGAGATGAGAAATAATTCTCATCTCATGTACCAATTCTATTAGATTAGTAGTAATTGCTTAGAAAGCTGTGCTATGAAGTCAGATTGAAAATTTCATTGTCAATGAGGTTTGTTGTTTTACTTAGTAGGAAGAAAGAGTTATAGCTCTCTTGGTCTGTATGCACCATCTCTGGCCACTGGCACAAAAGCATAAGTTAATAATTTTTAAGTAGGTGGCACATGGGTTCCATAGGCCTGTCTTAGCTGTGCATTTTCTAAATTGTCAATCCCTACAACTATGTGTGTATAATTTTAATAACATATTAAATACTATTACTATATAATTAATTATATATCATATAATTACTTATTTAAACAAATAATTTTAACTTGATTTTAGTTCTTTCCAGCAAAGGAAAACACCTTTATTTCATTTTTGTTTTGTTAAAAAATTTTATTATTATCATTTTTTGAGACAGGGTCTCTCTCTCTCTCTCTCTCTCTCTCTCTCTCTCTCTCTCTCTCTGTTGCCCAGGCTGGACTTGAACTCCTGAGCTTAAGTGATCTTCCCACCTGAGCCCCCCAGTAGCTGGGACTACAGGTGTGTGCCACATTGCCCGGTTCAGAAAACACCTTTAATTTCCACTAACTAGTGAGCTTTCTATAAATTTGATTAATCTTAGTTCATCTTACTTACATTTAAACTTGTATTCTCAAATAGCTTATATATGTGGGATTTTTCCATTTGAATCATATTTTCATTAGCCCTGTAATATTACATTCACTGGGATCAAATGCAATCAATTTAAAAACTATTTAGATAGATGTGATTTCTGGGAATTCATATTCAGATAAGTGGTTGGAATTTAACATCTTTATTTTAAACAGTAAAAATTTTCAACAACTGGCAGTCTAAAGTTATGAATATAATCACTTAAATCCATAGGAAAGCCTACCAGATAGCATATCCAACCCAAAATAACACGGTGGGTTTTTGTATCTTGTACAGGAGAAATGTTGAATAGAATATTTTGAACATTTTCTTTTTTCATATTGGTACAACACTATCAGTAAAATCATTTGGGCAAAGAGCTTCTAAGTTTCATTTTAAGTCTAAAAGTATTAGGAAAATGTTTTCCATTACATGTTAATTGCAGAATGAAACATGGTGGCTACTTTTTCTCTTTGTAAAAGCCTTGACAGAATGTAGTCTGGCTTCTTGTCACTGAGATATTTATTATTACTATATTATTTGATAATTTTATATTTTTGAATTAAAATTAATTCAGATTACTGATGGTATTTTCAAAAATTAACAACCCTAAAATAACCTTAAAACAGTAAAATTCAGGGGACTAAACCTGTATTATCTGAAGCAATGTAGGTTTGATTTGCTGAAAGATAGAGATGAAGCACAGCGAAGTACAATAGGATGTATACCATTGATGTATTTGGATTGAATCCAGGTCTGCTCTAGAAATTCCATTATTTTTATCCCATGGAGTAGTTCAATATAATTGTTTGATATCCTGCCCTTACTGACCTTCTCCTACATCATGCCTATTTTGGTTCCTTGGGCTGGCATTTAAGGCCTGAGAGTAAAGCATGAAGTAAAATTAGACCTAGTTATATGTTCTAAAATGCCTTAATGCAATTGGATACATTAAAACCTAGCTTAAGAAAATTAGAAGAACATTTCAATTTTAAAAGTCACTAAACTAGAGCTAATCTCTCTAATATGTCTAGGGACAAGCAATACCTTTCTTTTTCCCTCTCTTGATTTACTTTTCTTTGCTGCTATGGAGGTATTAATTTTGTTCCATCTAGTTTTTAAATATTAATTGTATGTGTCAAAACAAAAAATTTCTCCTGGAACTGGATGTCATATAAAAATGTCATACTGAAAGAAACTGAAACATTAACTCTAAAAGCTTTGGTTAGCTAAATGAATATTGACTGGCAAATACTACATATAATGAAAAGCACTTTATAGGATCTCAATTAATAATATGAAGGCTGCGTCTCAGTTACCAATGTTTTATCACATCTAAAACGTCAAAAATGCAACATTATTATGATGGTCAGACTGATCTGAAAGTATCTGTAACCTCCTATTTAGTCTATCAGATGTGTAAGGACTAGAATGGAGTTAAATATGTAATTCTCTTCACTATATAGAATTCATTGTGATGGTTAAAGTCCTAGAACTTAATCATTTTCAGGTATTTTTTACACTATACAATGAAGAATCAGAAGAAGTTGCATCATGAAATGATTACATCCAGAAGTTACATCACTGGCAACGTCTTTCATACAATGTTCATTTAACAGTAGTTTATGGAATATGTTACATACAAAAAACAGTTCCAGGAAATATAGGAAGCAACATTTATTGTGTACCAAAGATTGTACTAAGCACTTTGCATGGAAGAAAGCACTTAATGTTCAGAAGTACTAGAGAAAACATATTTTTATCACCCCCTTTCCAGGTGAAGAAAACCGAGAAGGCACAGAGAGCTTAAGTCACTTGCCTGGTCCCCTAGGGCCACATGACTAGTAAATGGATGGTGGAATTTGGATGAATCCTGACATACTTTACCCTTCGCCTTGTTCTCAAATATAATAAGCTATATTCTTAGAAACATAACTAGAGGCAAAAGTAATTAAGGAGAGATTTGAAACATAGTTTATCCACTATGAGTATTAGGTCTCCTCTCCCTGATTTATTTCTTTTGTTGCTGCTGTGTAGATATAGTATGGTAGGCAGAGTAGCAGCTCCCCAAAGATGTCTTTGTCCTAATTACCAAATCTGTGAATATGTTACCTTACAAGGCAAAAGGGACTTGGAAAATGTGATTAAGGATTTTAAGATGAGGAGATTATCCTGGTTTATCCTCATGAGTCCAATGTAACCACAAGGATCCTTATAAGTGAAAGAGGGAGGCAAGAGAGTCAGATGATGGAATGTGGGAAGAACCCAGTCCATCATTGCCAGCTTTGAAGATGGAGGGAAAAGATTATGAACCAAGGAATTCAGACAGCCTCTAGAAGCTAGAAAAGGCAGGGAATAGACGGTGCCCTGGAGTCTCCATAAGGAACATAATCCTGACAACATTTTGATTTTAGTCCTATGAAAGCCATTTCAGATTCTTGACCTCTAAAACTATCAGAGAATAATAGTTTTTTTTGTTGTTTATTTATTTATTTATTTATTTTATTTTATTTTTTTTTTGAGACAGAGTCTCCCTCTGTTGCTCAGGCTGGAGTGCAGTGGTGCAATCTTGGCTCACTGCAACCTCTGCTTCCCAGGTTCAAGTGATTCTCCTGCCTCAGCCTCCCAAGTAGCTGGGACTACAGGCACCCACCACCACGCCTGGCTAATTTTTGTATTTTTAGTAGAGATGGGCTTCACCATATTGGCCAGGCTGGTCTTGAACTCCTGACCTTGTGATCTGCCTACCTTGGCCTCTCAAAGTTCTGGGATTACAGGTGTGAGCCAATGTGCCCAGCCCAATTTGTTGTTTTAAGTCACTAAATTTTTGGTAATTTGTTACAGCAGCAATAGAAAACTAATATATAGGCCCAAAGCAAAATCTTTACAAGAAAGTCTCCCTCCTTCCCTCCCTTCTTCCCTTCCCCTTCCCCTTCCTTCCTTCCTTCCTTCCTTCCTTCCTTCCTTCCTTCCTTCCTTCCTTCCTTCCTTCCGTTTTCCTCCCCTGCCCTATATTCTATAAAACTTCGAATGTTTGGGCAAGGCATACTTCACTGAACTTTATTACCAACCACCCTGTTTGAGAGATAAAGCACCAATCACTGCATTGCATGCGTTAAACATGCAAAGTTCTGTCACCCCAACCCCCTACCCCCCTACTCTGATCTCTGACGTTCTCAATGTTAGTTCATTTAAGGCAAAAGATGGATTTTCATTTCAGTTGCCATGCTGGTTATGATCAAATGCTAGTGTAATCTTGAAGTACAAGTTTGAGAAAGATTCTGAGGCCGTGATGAGGTTCAGTAGAAAAAAGCACTGTGGTCAATTATCAATGTAAATATTTGCCATGAGCTTAGGAGGACAGAAGCAATGCCACAACCCGAGGTGAAAGAGTGAGAAGGCCCACTTTAGAGAAATGAAGGAGAATTGAGTTATCAGGAACTTTTAGTTTATAAAGAATCTTGGAGGTATTGAGTAAATGGTGAGCGAAGCACCTGAAGGGAAAGATCTTGCCTTATTTCGAATATTTTTTCTTAGGGATTAGTTGGAACGGTATGTCCTGGACCTCATGACTGGCTTAAGAATGTGCATGTCACTGTGTATTTGAATAACAGACTTCATAGCCTTCAAGGTTTCTAGCCGACTGTAATCCATGCATAATAAGAGTCCCTTTGGCTCAAGAAGATTTACAGACTATTCAAAACCACAAGTTTTTTTTACTCATTATTACCGTTGATAAAAATACTGTCAGCAACTTTTTGTAGCTACCAAGTATCCCAAACTTAAAAGGCATATGGCCAAGGAAAAACTGAAAATTAAGTGGCACAATTATGAACCGTGGATTGTGTTTGTTGGGCCGTAGTTAAATATCAGATTAGTGATTTTTCTGCCTTATTCAAAACAAATTACTTGAAAAAAACATTGTAGAAATGATTTGTCAGATGTTCCATTTCATCATGACAGCAATGTCTTAAAACTAGAGAGAAAGATCAAAATAGCGACTTTTGCTTGAAGTTCTCCATGCTTACTATCTGCAAAAGCTGGAAAGTTCTTAACCTCAGGGAATATGATGGTCTAGAATGCATTGTTAAGCAATGGGCATTGCTTCTCAAATATTAAATTCTTTAGGTTTCATTTTATTTGCATATACCATATGTTTCCTTAAGTCATTTTTATTTATTGTTTTATTAACTAAGATTTATAAACACATTATTATCTAACCATGGGGGAAAAGTCTTCTCAATTAATGTGTTTATCATTTTAATTGGACATAGTTATAATTACATAAACTTGACAAAGGACACATTTACAATTAAAGCTTCTCTACATTGATTGTGACATTAGCTTTTTATGGCCAACTCAGCATTTCAATCACGTGCTAATTTAATGCTAGATATACACTGCAATTGAAATGCTCATAGTATCAAAATATTAGTAGGTTAAAAATAAAAGTATCTCCTGTATGCAACTAAATTTACTAACTGGCAATCTATTCATGTTGAGTTTATGGCACACAAACTTGTCACCAATCAAATGAATCTTGTTGCCAGGTTGAAAAGAAAAAAATAAGTGCTATACGTGTATTCCAAAAATATAGATTCCTAACATATAATAATCATGTAAGACTCAATCTAAATGTCTGTGGTTACATATGAGTAGGGCATAACACATAGAGAAGTGGAAAAAGAGCAATGTTTTAGGATTGACATACAGTGAATAGCTTTGCATGAAAAATTAAGATTCTTCTGAACCTACCTTAAATAAAGCATCCGGCACATGATAGAGATGGATCACTTGCTCTCATAAATCTGGCATTTAAACTGAACTAGTTATGAATATTCCTGACAGAAAGATTTAGCTGTATGCCTCGTCCCCCCCACCAGTGACTAAATAATTAGTCTTTCAGTTAATCTTCATTACCATTGTCATCTTCCACCTTGTCCTTTGAAAACAAGATTGAAATAGAAGGATATCTAGAAATTCATGTTGAGAAATATGAGGGCGGTAAGCCATTCATATGACAAAGGGGCTTAGAAGAGACAGCAAAAGTTATTTCATCTAATCTATAGATACACCAATGTTAAATTGATTAAAATTTCAAAGGAGATTTCAGCTCATGGTAATTCTGATGAATAGTCCATAGACAGCAAAGGGTAAGATGAAATGCAGGCTAGGGGGAAGCACTAAATTGTCTTTCACATTCTTTGTAGCTCTCTATTGTTCCTGCTCCCTGCCTCCCAACATATCTAGCTATTACTTTAATCTTACAGCGCAAATTCGCTAATGGAAAGGAAATTAGGTGGTATGAACTAAAGTCACAGATATGTCTTTTGATTCTCTCATGGGTTCTATAAGAGAGCAAGAGGCTGGGCTTGGTGGCTCACGTCTGTAATCCCAGCACTTTGGGAAGCCGTGGCGGGTGAATCACGAGGTCGGGAGCTCGAGACCAGCCTGGCCAACATGGTGAAACCCTGTCTCTACTAAAAATACAAAAAATTAGCTGGGTGTTGTGGCAGTCACCTGTAATCCCAGTTACTCGAGAGGCTGAGGCAGGAGAATCGCTTGAACCCAGGAGGCGGAGGTTACAGTGGGCGGAAATCACGCCACTGCACTCCAGCCTGGCGACAGTGCGAGACTCTGTCTCAAAAACAACAACAACAACAAACAAACTAGAACAACAGAGATTGATTGAAACTTTTTCTTAGGAGTTAAATACTCCATCAACAGATGGCAACTTCATTTAAGCACTATTGGCTAGTAAATCACCAGAAGTAGAAGTCTGTTTATTTACAGCAAACAAAAATCAAAACTAAAGCTAATTATAATACTACTTATTTAGCATTTGCTAGGTACTTGGCAATTTGATCACATGTTACCTAATTTTTACCACCATCCTACCCTATAGGTATTAATTTCCTTTAATAGATGAGAAAATTAAGGGCAAAGAAATAAAGCAACTTGTTCAAAGTAATTGCAAGTTTGTCATTGAACAGGAGCTTAAAATGATATTTGTCATATTTCAAGCAAAAATTGTCAGATGGTTTTACCTGTTTGAAGCACATCTCAGTGACCTTTTTTTGGTGAATCAAGGAGGAAAAAGGAGTGTTGAAAAAAATCAAGGTATGTGAAGAAAATTTGAAGTAGAAGGAAACACACTTAATCAAAAGAATATAGTGTTTTCTTAAGGTTAGATTGTTAACCTGCAATTATGCTACTCATAGCCGTTTTATTAATTAAAATAAACCTCTTTGGCTGTATATCTGTCCAGGAATCACAAATTTCTGTATAAGCAAGTTGCACTGATATTAACTCTTATAAAATACAAATTGAAGCTATTGGTAAAATACTGAGGTTTCATCCTTTTTCGTTTTTACATTACAGACAGCTTTTTAAGGAGGTTCTCTGAGCTCTTTACTTGACCTCCATTGTTTGTTTGCATGAGTCCCTAAACGGAAGCTTTATTGGCACTCAACCAGAGTGAATCTTTTCAGTGAAATTTAGAGAATTCATCTTCCTGTCATCAACAGATTTAAGAAAGTTTTGTTTTCAATAGTCTTATATAACCTGAGTCACTCATTTTTTGATACTTTCTTTCAGGACCTAGTATCTAAATCAAGCAAGAACATCTTGTATTGTCACCAAGTGATAAATTTATTTATGAAAAAAGGTGTTGCTCTTTTAATTTAGAAATAAATAAATGCATTTTTCTTCCTAGACATAAATTAATTGGTGCTTTTCTGTCCCAGACATCTATGACATGAGAAGAATGTAAATCCACAACTATCAAGGTGATTAACATTGTAAACAGAAGAGTTACACTAGAGAAATCAAGCAATAAATGTATACACTTTTAAGTCTATCATAAGCTAATTAAATATGTTGTGAATTAAAAGGAAAAAGAAAACTCATTGGATTTCCAATGAGTTACCTTCTAGTTATGCTGTGTTATCTTCCAAACTGGTTATTTTAACATACAAAATCGTGACATTTTCAGTGCCCAATCCGGAAGAAACTAACGCCTTTGCTCTTAGGTGCCCCTTCCTTGGTGGCGAAGTTTCTTCTAATCAGGTTAGAACATTAGTTAAGATCATTACAATTTAAAAGTAGAAAGCTTTGGCACCTATTTTAGAGATGTAAATATTTTGAAACTAAACAGCAGCACAAAAGCATAGAAGTTGGGCTCTTTTCAAAAGTTAGGTTCAGGGAAGCATTCAGTCACTCCTCCTTAAGACACTTTTAACTCAAAACCTGGATTACATCACCAAAGAGTACCTAATTAGGTGAAATTAGATCAAGTCAGGAAGACTAAATATCATTCTTCCAGTCAAGAAGGACATTACTATTTGAGGCCACACTGATTCTAGAACTGGCTATAAACTCGTTTTGGAGAGTATTGTGTTTTCTCTGTTCCCTGGAATCATATTCATAAAGTTATATTTTAATATTACGTTGCTAAGTTTTCTTAGAGGATGTTTAAAAAAACTCAAAATTTCTGTTTGAATTGGTCATACAAAGTTTGAGGATGTGAATCTCAAGAATAAACCTTGTCTCTCCCTGATAAATTTAAATTCTTCCTCCTTTCTAATAAGATCACATAACTATATGCTATGGTCTGAATGTGTCCCCCAAAATTTATGTGTTGAAAACTTAATCTCCAGTGCAACAGCATTGGGAGGTGGGGCCTACTGGGAGGTGTTTTGGTCATGAAAGCTCCATCCTCATGAATGGATGAATACTGTTATGAAAAGGTTTTGGGAGTGGATTCCCCTCTTCCACTCTTTTGTTATGTGAAAGCATAATGTTCCTCTCCATTTGCCTTTCCACCTTCTGCCATGTGAAGGTGCAGCAAAAAGGCCCTCACTAGACTTCAGATGCGTGCTTTGATCTTGGACCTCCCAGCTTCCAGAACCATGACAAACAAATTTCTATTATTTTATAAATTACCCAGTCTCAGATTTGGGTTATATATAGCAGCATAAAATGAACTTACACAGTGTTTTTCATTTTTGTTTAACTCCTGGAAAATTCAGATCCAGAATTTTTTTTTTTCTTTTTTCTTTTTTTTTTTTTGAGATGGAGTCTCGCTCTGTCGCCCAGGCTAGAGTGCAGTGGTGTGATCTCGGCTCACTGCAACCTCCGCCTCCCGAGTTCAAGAGATTCTTCTGCTTCAGTCTCCCCGGTAGCTGGGACTACTGCCACATGCCACCATGTCTGGCTGATTTTTGCATTTTTGGTACAGATGGGGTTTCACCATGTTGGCCAGGCTGATCTTGAACTCCTGATCTCATGATTCACCTGCCTATGCCTCCCAAAGTGCTGGGATTACAGGCATGAACCATTGTGCCTGGCCCAGACTTTATGCAACCACAATCCCTTTAGATATGTTTGGGCCATACACCATCAGCTAGAAAAATGCCTACTATTTTTTTCAGTGATGTTTTCATTGAAAAAAAAGAATTCTTTTTCCAAGTAAACTTTCACATATTTGAATGTTTAGGATTTTAAAGCTCATGCAATGCATTAAATATTAAAGATGACATAAGAACTTGGGAATTTGAGGTTCTTAATCCCTTGACCCAAATCCATTTGCATAAACATACCTCTTTCTATTGTGCTTTACAATTATTGTGTGTTTTACAAATTGAAGATTTATGACAACCTTGCATCAAGCAAGTCTACTGGCACCATTTTTCCAACAATGTGCTCACTTTGTGTCTCTGTGTGACATTTTGTTAATTCTCACACTTTCAAACATTTGTATGATTATTATGTCTGTTATGTTGATCTGTGATTAGTGATCTTTGATGATATTATTGTAATCGTTTTGAGGTGCCATGGACCATACCCATAAATATATTATAATACAGTAAACTTTATAAATAAATATATGTGTCCTGATTGCTTTATTAATCAGCCATTACCACATCTTTCTCTCTCTCCTCTGGCCTGCCTATTCCCTGAGACACAATATTGAAATTAGGCCAATTAATAACCCTACAATGGCCTCTACTTGTTCAAGAAAATGAAAAATTCTACTCCAGTGAACACACAGATTATAAGAAAGTCAAACAGTTTTATTTCTTATATGTAGAGAGTGTGAGTGGCCTTGATAGAAGATAAAACCACCTAAAACATTCCCTTTAGCCAAAGCTTAATCCAGAACAAGGCCCCAACTCTTTTCAAGCCTATGAAGGCTGAGAGAAGTGAGGAAGCTGCAGAAGAAAAGGTGGGAGCTAGCAGAGGCTGGCTCATGAGGCTTAAGGAAAGAAGTCATCTCCATAACACAACGTGAAACAGCAAGTCATCCAGAAGAGCTAGCTAAGATCATTGATGAAGGTGGCTACACTAAACGATAGATTTTTAATGTAGATGAAACGGCTTTCTATTAGAAGACATCATCTAGAACTTTAATAGCTAGGACATAAATGCCTGGCTTCAAAGCTTGAAAGGAAAGATTGAGTCTCTTGTTAGGGGCTAATGCAGCTAGTGATTTTAAGTTGAAACCAATGTTCATTGACCATTCACAAACCCTAGGGACTTTAAGAATTATTTATAAAAAATTATCTCATTTGATATGCAAAGTGAGCCAGTGAGATGATAGTTTATTGTCATTCTAGTTTTACAGATAAGGAAACTGAAGGTTAGTATTGGAGTAATCTGTAGGTCAAACAGTTAGTTAAATTATGGAGCCAGAAAACTAGAAAATGGTGGTGTCAGAACTTCTATCTAGATCTTTCTGGTCTGCAAAACAAATCTAGCCAGTGAAGCAAATATTTAAAGTCACCATTCTTCACTAACCAACTCTAATATTTATGCCCGGTTATAGATGCATCTACTAAGGGATATAACCAAATTCCTGGTGAAACTCTTTGAGACCTTTAGAATAAAAGAAATCTATATTCTCGTGTTCAAACTTATGTCTATAAAGCAAACAGGTAGAATGTGAGGCATATCTCTTCTCAGTTAATTTTATAGATGTTCTATTGAAAATGTTTTTCCTACTGATTAAGCAATTAAAGAAAAAATAATGGTGTTATAAATAGAAGAGAAAATTTTACGGTACTCTTTATGGAACAGTAGAATACAACACAATCTGAAGAATGTTTCAACTTTCATTAACACAGGATTGACATAAATATGGCAGAGGTTTTCTTTGTAAACATGGTATTTGTAGGTACTGTATTGAGGGTTCTAAATGTTTGCCATTAACCTGTGTCTACTAAAGTGTAGACTTTGATCTAAGGTCCACACTGTCTATTTTGAAACAGCATCATCATCTCAGGCTAGCCCACAAAACACTGCAACTTTTCAAAGTTCTATAGCATACATTCAACTCATGAAGTTCTTCCCACTCATCAATGAAACTAATGCATTCAGCCCAGTTTATAGTTCAGACTTCCAGAATGACGTACTATTGGCAGCATCAGCTACCCCAAAAACGGTGTCTCTTATCTAGTAGTTGAAATTTCTGTTTCCACAGTAAGGGCCCAATGAGACTTGCACAGTTGCCGTGATTTATAAAAAGTGCTTTATTCATCTAGACTTCAGAAGGTTCCCAGTTCAGTGTTGCATAATTAAGGCAGGTTTTATGAAACAAAACAAAACAAACACTTGTTCCAAACTTTAAATATGCAGATTCCTTAAATTTTAAAATGATGATGATGATGATATAATAAAATGTAATAATACACAAAAGATCCACTCATTTTTAGTGAGGAATTTATTGACTTACCATATAGATTCTGTATAAATTAGATTTTTGTAGTCGATTTCAGCATAACACAAAACATGTGGGAGCCAAGTAAATTTTGCTATTTCTTATTGTTGTTAACCTTAACTCATCATTTTGAAATTTAATTTTTTGCAAGTTTAGCTCTTTAAAGTTCTCTGAGAGCAATAACAGTATGATCTCACTAGCATAGTAAATTTCTATCATATAAAAGACCCAGTAACTATGTGATGAATTAGTATTTGTGGATAAGGAGTATAACTGATTTTTTTAAAATGTTGTAATACATCAAAATCATTCAGAATAACTGAATCATGATATCTTTTCAAATTGCCACTATTAAGAAAAATTCTCTATTTCACATTTCTATTGTTACATGTCTCTATGGGTATAATGTGTTATGTATTATATATTTGATATAAATCATTATAAATATATTTATGTACATATGTGTTATGTATATATTCATTATGTAAATGCATTCAACTTATTCTCCTGAAAATACTAAAACTTTTAATAAAATAATTACAAACAAAAGTTAAAGTAGCAGCTAAGTTTAAAAAATGGTGTTTGGGTCAATTCCTCTTCAACAAGTAAATTAACTATTGTGGTACTATTTTAAGATAAATTTTGGAAAATTTACAGATTTTCAGTTCTTTAGCCTAAAATCAGCAGAATGTCTTGAACATGCAGGGGAGTAAGAATGCCAAAAATAATTGCCATGCAGAACAATTCAATTGGGATCTAAATTTCTAAACAAACCTGCTGTTTCATCATTTTATATTAAGCCCTGTTAAAAATAGTGCTTTAATCCTAATTCCCCCTCCTGAATTATTAAGGCATAAACACACAGAGAAAAGTATGTAGAAGAAAGTGAAAAGCATGTATAACCCCAACACCCAGAGATAATTGCTATTAACGTGTTGGCATGTAAATAATGACCCCAAACCAAAAGCAACCTAAATGTCCATTAGACAAAGTGTGTTATATCTATATGATGGAATACTATTCACCAATTAAAAGGAACAAACACTGACATAGTTTAAGTCATAAACGAACTTCAAAAACAACATGCTAAGTGAAAGAAGCCAGAATGAGAGATCACATATTGCATGATTCAATTTATATAAAATGTCCAGAAAAGCCTTATTTATACAAACAGAAAGTAGATTGTTGGTTGCTAAAGACTGGTAATGGAAAAGGGGATTAACTAACTTTAAGAGGGCAAGAGGAAGGTTACTGGAGGTAAAAAATGTTCTGAAATTGATATATAGTGATGGCTTTACCGCTACCTGGTAAAGTTACTTAAACCATTGAATTGTATATTTGAAAACAGTAAATTTTATGATATAAATACCCAATAAAGTGGTTAAGCATATATATGTTGATATAAAACTTTCTCAACCTTCTCTAATGCATATAAAGGCTCATAATATATATGCTGGTTTACCACACACACACACACACACACACACACACACAGAAATATGCATATTTATTGAGCCTTTACAATGGACATTTTTTACTTTAGCATAGTGCTACCTCATCACTTTTGATGAGCTATAATACACTATTGCACAGGTGTACCATAATTATTATTTTTCTAGTGTTTTGTCTTTTACATTCTTGTAAATAACAAGAATAATTTATGCAAATAACCAAACCAATGTGTGAAGGTGTATATATATATCATTTTTCTTATATATATATCTATATATCTTTAGATATTGTTTATTTGCATAAATTAAAATCTTATAATTTGAAATTCTGAGAGTAGCGAAAATATATATATATCCATACATAAAATTATGTATTATGCCTATCTATATCTATTTTTCTATTAGCAGATTGTCCTCAGAAACATTGTGCCAATTTTTATTTCATCTCTATATAAGAGGAATAGCCATTTACCTTACCCTTTAGAAGGAAATGGATATTGCAAATCTTATTAAATCTAAACCCATCTTTGAAAGATTAATTCAGTGCTACATTAATTTCTAGTATCTACATGGAGAGGTTTAACATCTCTTTACATATTGTATGTTCGTTTGCATTTCTTCTTTTATGAATTGCCTATTTGTTTACCACTCCCATTTTTTCAATTGAATTGTTTTTAATTTATTGCTTGTTAAGATTTATTTATTGATTAACATTATTAATAATACATGCTTCATATAGTTTTCAAATAGTGTTTATAATTTTTTCTATTTAACATTTTAAATATTTGTTTGTTTGTGACATGAAAGATTTACATTTTATGTAATCACATCTATTAAATTTTGAACTGGTTTTCTTTTGATGTTATGCTTAGGAAATCTTCCCTCCTCCAAGATTATAAAAGCATTCACTTATTTTTTTCAGTACTTCTTTGGTTTTCATGTTAATTTTAACTATTTTAATACTTTGTAATTTAAGGTTTGTGTGGTGGCTCACGCCTGTAATCGCAGCATTTTGGGAGGCTGAAGCGGGCAGATCACGTCAGGCCAGAATTTCGAGACCAGCCTGGCCAACATGGTGAAACCCTGTTTCTACTAGAAATACAAAAATTAGCTGGATGTGGTGGCACACACCTGTAATCCCGGCTATTCGGGAGGCTGAGGCACGAGAATCACTTGAACCCGGGAGGTGCAGGTTACAGTGAGCTGAGAGTGTACCACTGCACTCCAGCCTGAGTGAAAGAGCGAGAATCTGTCTCAAAAAAAAAAAAAGAAAGAAAGAAAGAAAGAAATTTGTAATTTAGTTCTATATAAGTGTTAAGCAAAAAATCCAACTCTACTTCTTACCTTTATGACTCAGTCTTAGCAATAGTGACTGAATAATCTATTTCTTCCCTAACTTAGTTTGAAGTCAGCATATGGGTTTCAGCTAATTTTGAGAAAGTACAAGTATTAAAAATCTCTGCCATGGTATTCCAATTCCTGGGAGACAGTTTTGCAGCTGTTAGCTATTGTCACCAAAATCAATAAAAATTTAGGGCAATGTTTTCTGTTTCAGAGATGAACTGGGAACCTTGTCCCTACAGATGCAGATTGGCACTTGACAGTGAGTTTTCTAATTGAAAAGATGCAATGCCCTTCATTACTTCTCATAAACTTCTGCTTCATCACTGATTTGGAGTGAATTCTCACTGTGTATCACTCCTTTCTGGATGGGGGTATTTTAATTTAAAAGAAAATGTACAAATCCCTATGAATTATGATAGATACAATAAAAAGGTAAATATAAAATAAAAGATTTTATTTTATATTTATATAAAATAATATGGTACTTAAAGTATAGCATTTAAAGAAAGCACAGGTTGCCATGCTTTATGATGCATTATAGAATATATACATGTATTCGAAGACAAATTATACATAAAAATTTGAAGAAACCACTTTCCTTCTAGCCCAGGGTAGAAAGGGCCCTTGGCTAGAAATAATAAACACTGCCATCTATTGAGTATTTTCTAGTTGGTAGGCACTGCTCTAAGCAATTTATATGTGTTGACTCCTTTGATCCTCACAATAACTCTATTATAGTCGAGTCCACTGAANGTAAATATAAAATAAAAGATTTTATTTTATATTTATATAAAATAATATGGTACTTAAAGTATAGCATTTAAAGAAAGCACAGGTTGCCATGCTTTATGATGCATTATAGAATATATACATGTATTCGAAGACAAATTATACATAAAATTTGAAGAAACCACTTTCCTTCTAGCCCAGGGTAGAAAGGGCCCTTGGCTAGAAATAATAAACACTGCCATCTATTGAGTATTTTCTAGTTGGTAGGCACTGCTCTAAGCAATTTATATGTGTTGACTCCTTTGATCCTCACAATAACTCTATTATAGTCGAGTCCACTGAAGCACCAAGAGATTAGGTAACTTGCTCAAGGGCTCACACTTATAAAAGGCAGAGCCTAGATTAACTCCAAGGAGTCCACTCTCAAGTCCACGTCCTTAACCACGACTTTACCTCTCTCCAAAGACTCCAGTGATTCCCAGCTCTGCATCCTTAATGGCCTTATGTTTTTTGAATGTCACCTGCTTACGCAGACTTTTCAGCTTTTACTAAAAGGGGTGATATATAGACTGATTTCTGTGCAGTATAAATACAAAAAACAAATTAAAATGTTTGGCATACTGTTAACAAGTTAAAGCACAATGCAAAAGATGAGTTTCTATCAGCATTACAAAAAAAAAAAATCCTAATCATTTTATGCTGTTCATAATGAAAGCCCAGAGTAATGACTGTAGACTTTATACTTACAAATACTTCCCACACTTACTCATCTATCATTCATTCAAGTAATAAAAGAAGATAACTTATTATGAGTCAGTCTTTTTAAGTGTTGAAAATATAGTGATGAACAAGGTAGTAAAAGTCCCTTCTCTCATGGAGCTTTCGAGAAGTTTGGGTAGGAGAGGAGGACTTTGCAGAAAATAATCAACATTTTAGGAGATGTATTGTTCCAAGATGATGCTGATTAAATTAATCCAAAAGAAGCATAATTTTTTATACTTAATACCATGAAAATCAATTGAACTGAAGAAAAATTTTATGAAATTCTTTTCAAAATTAAAACCATATCATGTTAGAAAGCAGAGTAATTTTGTAACGTGGAAAAATGTTTTAAAGCTGCTACATCTCAAACCACTATTGATGAAAGTTATGACACCCTAGAAAAAGATCCTTAACAATAAAACTAAGACTGAATACTGTGTAATGTCAGTGTGTAATTTTTTCTATTTTAGTGTTAGGTTAAAAGCTAATACTTGAGAACTAAGATTCTGAGCCTTACTATAAACCAAGGATAGCAGTAACCAAGTAAAAACTTTCAGTTTCCTGTTTCTGGAGGAAGCAGGCAACAGGCAACAGAATTAGCCAAATTTCCAATTAAGCATTTTGTCAATACCTGAGAACAAAATATTAGATTCAACTAATCTTAATAATTAGCCAGGAAAACAACAGAACTTCCATCAAGTAAGATAAATAGGGTTTCTAATACCAGCAGATCTATTTTACTGCAATATCAATAAGCCAAGATGTTAATCTAAGCCTAGTCTTTGGTTTTATTTTATAGTTGTCGACTTAGTTAGATAGTACCCTGAAACAATGTGACCAGAAAAGGAAGGAAGCTAAGTAGAAGCCATACTCCAAGATAAATTGCAAGATGTTAGTAATCTTTTAAATATTAATATCTTGCTAAGAGATATCCTACATGGCAGTGAGCCTGTCCTCATAGCTCCTCATGGGCTTCCTTACTGTAGTTTATTTATGATGCATTTCCATATTAATGTATGTATTTTTCTAGATACCCCATCAGTAACTTCTTAACACCAAAATCTAATGAACAAGGTTAAGTGGCGAATTTCTCAATTTTAATATGAAATATTAAAACCAACTCATTTAAAACCACCCCTAAATATCACCATCAGCCATTATCTGAACTGGATTAGCTGAGTCAACTGCTTCCAGGATCATCAATTCTCATATCTACCATTTTTCATGTTTTCTGTCCCCCAAATATGACTGAGGTTAACTCCCTAATTTGGTATCTCAGTGTCTTGTGCTTTTCCTGAAATTGGCCTGTCTACATTTTGGACTAGAATACCAATGCCCTCAGAGTATAACTGGTGCCTTTTTATTCACCCAATCATTGCATTATCATCTTATACTGGGGCTGACATAAAATAAAATTCAATAAATCCTTATTTCATTAAGGAAATAAAACAATAAATAGGTATTCCTAGTAGTCTGATGTGTTATTAGTGATTAATAGTTTGAAAAAGTGAATTCTATCTAGTAAGATGAGTTAGAGATTTCAGAACAGGAATAAGTGCATTTGAAATGTTAACAGTTGTATTCTGTTATTTTTATAGCTTTACATTCACATGATGTATGGAATGCTGTTTAATTAATTAAAATACTTTCATCTTTAAAGGTCCAAAATCCCAATCAGGATAATACTTGTAAGAAAACTTAAGATAGTTGTTGGCACTAACAATTATTCCCTCTTTGTCCCTGCCCCTCCCACCATCACACATATACACACACAACAAAACTTGGCATTCAAAACACACAACAAAACGTGGCGTTCACAATTTCCAACTAATTCAACACTACTAAAAGTTTTAGGAGGAAGCTTTTCAGAGATGGAGCATGTAGAAACTTTCCTCCTTGTCTTTTAATCAAAGGAAGGATTCATTTCTGAAAGCTGTCCATCTGGTTCCTTTCATGAGCTCTAAATTTACATGATAAAAGGCAGAAATATAATTAATATATTTTTCAATAAGAGACAGTTTTAAGCATGTACTTCAGCAATGAATTGTGAAAGATTTGACACATCTAATTTTGAAATAGATGTTTCCACCCTGAGAAGGATGAAGGAGAAGGCAGGGCCTGTAGCCTTTTGCTTATGCGGAGATCTTTTTAGTGATCTATAGCTGCAATCCATGAGAGGGTAGTTTCAATTTTGCTCTTGAAACATGTATCAAGCCCTATTTCCAACATAGTCTTTCCTGTCACACATTTCACTGATTCTAAATCAGTGAAGGAGCTATGTCTTCTGGCAGGATTACTGCATTTGAATCTCTTCTCTTTCAAATACAATCTGCAATTGCTAAACCTGGCAATCTGCATTTTAAGAAAAAAATGGTAGTGACTGTCATAATTTTATGCCATTAATATTCCCAAAAGTGAAATTACTAGCAAGGAGCCTACTATAGTACAGAGAAAATATGTGAGAGAAGCCCATAGTATATTTTCAAAAGTGAAAAGACCAGGAGGAAGCAGGATATGATTGTCAGTCTTTGAAGGTTAAATATATTGCTTTCACAGCAGAGGTTCAGTCACAACAACATCAGCATATGACTGACACATACAAAAAGAGAAAGAAATGTATAGTTGTTGAGTAATATACTGGAAACCTGAGACCTCTGAGTCATAAATACCAGATTGACTAATAACTGTTGCATGGCAAACCACTTAATTTCTGTCAGCATTTTCTATAAAATATTAGACATGTGTTGAATCTACCTAATGAAATTCTTGTGATTAGTGCCTAAACTGGCACTAGGAATGATATTACAGGAATGAGGTTTATAGTTTGTGGGTTTGTTCTTGCACCTTTTTTGTTGATAACAGATGCCTATAAATTGAAAATTAATTATTCTTACTGTATAGCCCTTCAAGATGTTGTTCAACAGGGGTGGCGAGGATGCTGAGAGTTTCAGAGAAGTGTATTAGGATACGATTCTGTTAGAAGCTTTCATAAATACACATAAAAAACATAATGAGGCCAGGTGCGGTGGCTCAAGTCTGTAATCCCAGCACTTTGGGAGGCTGAGGCGGGCAAATCACGAGGTCAGGAGATGGAGACCATCCTGGCTAACATGGTGAAACTTTGTCTCTATTAAAAATACAAAAAATTAGCCAGGTGTGGTGGCACATGCCTGTAATCCCAGCTACTTGACAGACTGAGGCAGGAGAATCACTTGAACCCGGGAGGTTGCAGTGGGCCAAGATCACATCACTGCACTCCAGCCTGGGTGACAGAGCAAGACTCCATCTCAAAACAAACAAATAAACAAACAAAATAATGAACCAGATTCTTCTTCACTGGTTAATATGAGTTGGTAGAAAAGGTTTGAAAACAAGCATTGTTGTTAGAATATATTTATGGAAAGAAGAGAGAAGTCACTTATGCCTGCATATCCATGCCAACTGCATATTTTGAGTAATGACAAGTTATTGTCTCGTATGGCTTAGAAGGCACAGTCTAGATTTCCTAGACTGCCATGTCCAGAGAATACAGCCTGGTATGACAAGACAATTTACTTTTGAATATATGCTGCAGTCCATCCAGGAAACAGAGACATTCATGGAAATTTGAACCCAGTTAACTCTTGATTGAAGGTAGGGAAACCTTATAATGTATAAGAAAAGAAGACATTCTAAATAGAAACTAATCATAACTCTTAGTATAGTCATTCTAGCAAAGAACCAGAAGTTTTCGCCTAGAATATTTTATTTTATTTTATTTTATTTTGAGACGGAGTCTCGCTCTGTCGCCCAGACTGGAGTGCAGTGGCCGGATCTCAGCTCACTGCAAGCTCCGCCTCCCGGGTTCACGCCATTCTCCTGCCTCAGCCTCCCGAGCAGCTGGGACTACAGGCGCCCGCCACCTCGCCCGGCTAGTTCTTTGTATTTTTTAGTAGAGACGGGGTTTCACCGTGTTAGCCAGGATGAGGATGGTCTCGATCTCCTGACCTCATGATCCGCCCGTCTCGGCCTCCCAAAGTGCTGGGATTACAGGCTTGAGCCACCGCGCCCGGCCTGTCGCTTAGAATATTTTAGTGAGTCTTTCTTTCTTTCTTTCTTTCTTTCTTTCTTTCTTTCTTTCTTTCTTTCTTTCTTTCTTTCTTTCTTTCTTTCTTTCTTTCTTTCTTTCTTTCTT
>NW_016804667.1:1197014-1205386 GCF_001698545.2 Rhinopithecus bieti
TCGCTCTGTCGCCCAGACTGGAGTGCAGTGGCCGGATCTCAGCTCACTGCAAGCTCCGCCTCCCGGGTTCACGCCATTCTCCTGCCTCAGCCTCCCGAGCAGCTGGGACTACAGGCGCCCGCCACCTCGCCCGGCTAGTTCTTTGTATTTTTTAGTAGAGACGGGGTTTCACCGTGTTAGCCAGGATGAGGATGGTCTCGATCTCCTGACCTCATGATCCGCCCGTCTCGGCCTCCCAAAGTGCTGGGATTACAGGCTTGAGCCACCGCGCCCGGCCTGTCGCTTAGAATATTTTAGTGAGTCTTTCTTTCTTTCTTTCTTTCTTTCTTTCTTTCTTTCTTTCTTTCTTTCTTTCTTTCTTTCTTTCTTTCTTTCTTTCTTTCTTTCTTTCTTTCTTTCTTTCTTTCTTTCTTTCTTTCTTTCTTTCTTTCTTTCTTTCTTTCTTTCTCTTTCTCTCTTTTTCTTTCTTTCTTTCTTTCCTCTCTCTCTTTCTTTTTCTTTCTTTCTTTCTTTCTTTCTTTCTTTCTTTCTTTCTTTCTTTCTTTCGACAAATCAGAAGCAGATTGACCTGTGTATTCACATCAACCCCCTTTCAATATGTGAACAGTTTTTGTTTTGAGTGCCTAACTCACTTTTCCCCATAACTGTCCAGTCATAAGCAATACTTTAAATTAGTGCTTGAAAACCATATTCCTCGCTCATTTCATACATGTTAAATTGAATCTCCAAGAAGGCGATTGGGAATCTTTATTTAATTTAATTAAATTAATTAATTAATTAATTTATTTATTTATTGAGATGGAGATTTGCTTTTGTCACCCAGGCTGGAGTGCCATGCCCGATCTCAGCTCACTGCAACCTCTGCCTCCTGGGTTCAAGTGATTCTCTTGCCTCAGCCTCCCCAGTAACTGGAACTACAGGTGCATGCCACCATTCCCAGCTAACTTTTTGTATTTTTAGTAGAGACAGGGTTTCACTATGTTGGCCAGGCTGGTCTTGAACTCCTGACCTCAGGTGATCCACCCACCTCAGCCTCCAAAAGTGCTGGGATTACAGGCATGAGCTACTGTGCCCGACCGGGAATCTGTATATTTTAAAATAAAAATCCCAAATGTGATTCTGAGACAAGTTAGGGAAATAAAATCCCAAATTATTGCCTTTTTTTAATACTTGTGAACAGTCAGAATTCCACATATTGGATAAATACATTTATTCTTCTGTGTGTTTTATACTGAAGGCAATGTAGGGGTTAATACCTTGAAGGTGACAGTAAGTGACAGTACATGTTAATAATTATGTTGTTGAATACTAACATAATTTAGGTTAAACATTCTGAATAAGCTAAACCATTTGTGCAATTTATGAGAAAAATGATTTGTCCTTCTTTGGACTCACTATGTAATTTTTAGCAGATATTCTGAGTGACTTGCATTTCTCTGGTCAACCAAATTACATGAAAAATGTCAAATCAGATCGGTGACCTGTCATCACATTTTAATAACTCTTAGGCACTTATGGGATTTTTTATAATCTTGTGTTAATTACTAACTGCCCTATTTGTGGGAGAAAAATAACTAAGAGAATGAAGACTAGGAATTAGTTTTGGCACTTAGTCAATAAGTTTGATATTTGATGCTATTTGTCCTTAGGTTGCTAAATACATTTATTCATACACCATTACAAGGTAAACAAACAAAACCAAAAAAAGGTGAGAAGCTGGAATTTAATCTTTTAATAATCTAGTTCCCAAACAAAAGTTTGTAATATAAAAGTGTCAGCTATATTTTCTTCTAAAACTTTCCACAATGTCACCTACCACATGATGAAATTATCTATTAATTAAATCACTGATTGGTGATTCAGTGAATAATTGAAAATCTACTGTGGGTTAAGAGCTGGAGAAAATAAGTTAAACTCAGCTCTTACCTTCCTTCCTGGAGTTCATACTCAGGATGGAGACAGGTGGTGGATGGGGTTTATTACAGATTTGCAAAGTTCTGAAGCAAGGAAGAAAGTGATGCTTTTACAAAACTACTTCCAGGGCCACGAATACAGTTGCAGGTGCAGGAGGGAACATAGTCTTGAGGCTGATCTACCTCCCTGTTTTCATTTAGGGCATACTCCTCCTTGGAATGTGCATTTCTGTACATCACACATTTTGTGGAAGTCCCAGTTTTCTAGGTCTTTTGTTACCAGGACAATCAGACCTACCATGCAGTGCCCATCCCCCAGCCCAATGTCTTCAACTTCTACAACGCTCTGATCCACAAAGACCTCCAATCTATAGTAGTCTAGGCTCTTCAGGCCTAGCTTCATGAACATACGACCTACCCTGCATAGACAGGTCAGTGCTTAGTTTTATGCTTCACTGCCACCATCTTGAAATTTTAAATAATTTTTAAACAGGGGGTATCACATTTTCATTTTGCGTTGAACCCTGATAATTTTCTAAAAGTTCTAATTACCTACCTTGTAACTGATACATTAGGTTCTTGAGATTTGAGGGATTCATTCTGGCTTTCAATTGTTAATTAAAAATTAACAATTGCTAATTCAACTCTTCAAACAGTGGTGCTTTTTTTTTTTTTTGAGACGGAGTCTCGCTCTGTCTCCCAGGCTGGAGTGCAGTGGCCGGATCTCAGCTCATTGCAAGCTCCGCCTCCCGGGTTTACGCCATTCTCCTGCCTCAGCCTCCTGAGTAGCTGGGACTACAGGCGCCCGCCACCACGTCCGGCTAGTTTTTTGTATTTTTTTATTAGAGACAGGGTTTTACCGTGTTAGCCAGGATGGTCTCGATCTCCTGACCTCGTGATCTGCCCGTCTCGGCCTCCCAAAGTGCTGGGATTACAGGCTTGAGCCAACAGTGGTGCATTTTTAAAAGATCTTAGAAATTTTACCTTCTCAGAGAGGTTTTACTCAACTACCATTTTTGAAGTTCCATCTACTCAATCACTTTCATTCACGTTATTGCTTACTATCACTAATGCATCTAGAATAATATTGAACTATTTTGCTTTTTTAAATTTATTTCTCTACTGTAAGTATGCTTCACGAAGGGAAGGACCTTATTTAGTCTTTTTTTTTTTTTTTTTTTTTTTGAGACGGAGTCTGGCTCTGTAGCCCAGGCTGGAGTGCAGTGGCCGGATCTCAGCTCACTGCAAGCTCCGCCTCCCAGGTTCATGCCATTCTCCTGCCTCAGCCTCCCGAGTAGCTGGGACTACAGGTGCCCGCCTCGTCGCCCGGCTAGTTTTTTGTATTCTTTAGTAGAGACGGGGTTTCACCGTATTAGCCGGGGTGGTCTCGATCTCCTGACCTTGTGATCCGCCCGTCTCGGCCTCCCAAAGTGCTGGGATTACAGGCTTGAGCCACCGCGCCCGGCCTATTTAGTCTTATTCACTACTTTGTCTCCATGCCTTACAGTGTGAGCCAATATTTATTGATTAAGTAAATGAATATATGAAGTTCAGTGAATCTGAAGGCTAGGAAACATGAGAGTGAGTGAGACGAGATAAAGCTGTCAAAGTTAGGAAGAAACACAAAAAAAACAAAAATTAAAGGGCGCTTTGTTTTGTCCCTTTAAGCTGTTCTCCAAAAGAGGGGCAAGATATAAATTGGGAGTTGAATTTTTTTTTTTTCAATATTAAGAAAGAAAAGGGCTTGAAATTGCATTTTTTGTTTAAAAAAAACTTTTTCTTCTGATAAAAAAAAAAAATCTATTTTTTCAATTATAATCAAATTCATATATTTTTTTCCTTGGTAAAACTTTAATATTAGGGAAAAAAAAAAAATTAAAAACGAATGCTTTTGGACTTCAGAATATTTTAATACTCTCCCTAAATGTGCAACAAACACTATCTTTTGAATATGAGAATAAAATAGACCAATTATCCTCAGTTTGGTGCTACTTAAAAAATATGGCTGCCATTTTGGTAGTATTTCTACCTTTTTTTCAGGAAATATAAAAAGGAAGAAGAAATAATATCTAAATTAAAATCTCAATGGTCATCGTGTGTATCACCAAATTTCCACATCGTTCAGCACATGATAGTAACTGTAGTCCAAAATTACACTATTTTTTCTCGTGAACATCTTTTCTTTCTTGGGCATATATTCTCTTCTCTGAAAAAAATTATATATTCAGTTAAAATGATCTTATAATCAAGTGAGTAGGTGTATAGAAATGTCAAATAGGAATGATAATATTTCCCACCTACTTGCCTTCACAGGGTGCTATGAGAATTGATATGAAAATGTCTTTGAAGTGTTTTGAATTCCTTGGAAGAAAGATATAATATAAATACAGAGTTGTATTTTTGAAAGTAAGATTCCAATGGTCTCTCTGATAAGTCCTGTCACTTTTGAGCTAGAAGAGTTATAGCCACTTTCTTGTCCTAACTGCTCCCCATGGACTTGAAGCCTAGAGAAGTGATCTTTTTATATTCCACTGTGATACCTTTTATTTTTCAAGCAAGAGTAGGCATTGATTCAGTGGATAGTTAGCATTGATTTCACAGGTTTGGACATTAAAGATGCTGTACTGACATCTCAATGTATTAGTTGGCTAAGGCTGTCATAACAAAATACCACAGACCAGGTGGCTTAAACAACAGAACTTTATTTTCTCACAATTTTAGATACTAAAAGTGTGAAAACAAAGTAACAGTACGTGTGGTTTCTCCGAGGCCTCTCTCCTTGGCTTGTAGATGGCCATCTTCTCCCTGTTTCTTCATGTGATCTTCCCTTTATATCTCTGTGTCCTAGTTTTCTTTGGAAAATTAATCCTGTTGGATTAAGGCTCACCCTAATGACCTCATTTAAACCTGATTACCTATTTAAAGACCACATCTCCAAATACAGTGGCATTCTGATGTACTCAGGGTTAGAACTTCAAAATATAAACTTGGCAACAATGCAATTCAGTCCGTAGCACTGGGTTTGGGCATAACATGAGTTAGGGCTTAGCATAAAGCATGGGTTGAGCCTAGCATAATGTTGCTTATGAGTGATTCTATATACCCAAGCTTACGGCCTTTTAATGCTTCCCATTCTTGGAATAAAATGTAAACCCCTTCCTACAACCCACGTGGACCTGTATCTCTGGCTTTGGTCATGTGCTGTTCTCCCTTCCACTCACTTTTTTTCCAGACATAGTGTCCTCCTTTTAAGTTCTCGAACAAATGCAGCCCTTTCTCTCAGGATCTTTGCAATTGCCTTCGTCAGGTAGGTTCTTTTCTTTTCTTTCTTTCTCTCCTCTCTCTCTCTCTCTCTCTCTCTCTCTCTCTCTCTCTCTCTCCTTTCTTTTGAGACAAGGTCTCACTCTGAGTTGCCAGACTGGAGTGCAGTGGTACGATCTCGGCTTCCTGCAAACTTCACCTCCCGGGTTCAAGCAATTCTCCTGCCTCAACCTCCTGAGTAGCTGGGACTACAGGTGCGTACCACCATTCCCGGCTAATCTTTGTAGTTTTAGTAGATACAGGGTTTCACCATGTTGGCCAGGATGGTCTGGATCTCTTGACCTTGTGATCTGCCTGCCTCAGTCTCCCAAAGTGCTAGGATTACAGGTATCAGCCACTGCGCCAGCAGGCAGGTTCTTTTCTAAGCATTTCATATCACCTCCCCTCAGGTCTTAGCTTAATGTTATCTTCACAAAGTGGTCTTCTCGGCCACATTATGTCAATGAGTCCTAGTAATATTTATCACCTTTTTCTGTTCATTTCCCAAATAATCTGTGAGAAAAAAAAAAGCAGTAGCTTTTGATGCTTAAGAACTGCTATGACACACAAACCTAAGCCTCAATATTATTATCAGAATATTATTAATACAAACTGATATGACTCTTATAGCTAAGCCATGTTGTTCTGCTGTTGAGCATAAAAATCTCACAGAACATTCCCATCTGGCCAAATGGATCACTGGGTAATCCACAAAACAACAACCAATCCCCTTTCTTACTGAGTGGCTACTACTTTTCTAACCAGTTACAGTTTTAACCCTGCTCTAATCTGCCCTTTCTACAGATAAGATTTATTGAGATATTCAAAGGCATAAAATCACCCCTGTTCTATGACAGAACTCAATCTAGAGCAATCTTGTTCCCTTAACCTGTTCCCAGTGTTACCCAACTAGAGCACAAATCCCTTAATAGTTTTTCTCTAATGTGCTCTCATTGAGATGCACTACACTTCCCTAAGGCATACGGTCGCCCTCCCTGCAACAAGTAATACACACAACGTGCTCACCTGAAGGTGTTCCTGGTAATCTTGGGCTGAGTTAATTATAGTCTACGTTGCTTATTTGGAAGGGTAAGCCACCTGAGGGAAAGACTTAGGCTTTCTTCATCAGTTCTTCATTGCTAGAAGCTTGTGTCACAATTTTCACTGTGCCAGGCATACATCAGGACCTCAGTTAATATTTGATAAATGAATGAATCAATCAATGCCAGAATATTTGTGACTTTAGTTTACATCCACTTCAGTGCCTCTTATTATAAATGTTAGGTTTTTCCGGTAATATAATTGTACTATGAGGGGCAGCATATTTCTTGATAAGGGACTGACATATTGTAAATGGTGTATGAGGAAGTTTTTTCCTGCTGCTGGAGAAATAACTGGTTCCACAGAAAAGAAAATAAAGATTATTGTGTTAGGTAATGAAAATGAGATTTTGAATGGATGCCAGGGTAAAGTAAGCACATGGCCTATTTGAGAAATGCACTACTGTGTCTTGAGCACATATTGGTTATAAGGAGCCGATATAATATGTTAGATAAAATAACTACAAGATTGTGAGTCTCCAGAGTTATCATTACATTTCTCGTTGTTCTCATTCAATATTCACTGTTTGTACCTGTGATGGAAATCTACAAAAAATGTTGACTGCTTTCCTAGTCAATGTAAACTTATATTGTAGAAATGGCGTGTATCTATTCTTTTTAAAGTCATTTTTAAGTGAGATAAGTAGATGAATTGTCCATATTAGATCTCTACACTTTAAGTTATTATATGAAAACATTTGGTAATTTATGTGTCATGCAGGTTTTGGTTTTCAAAATTGTTTGCTTTCAAAACACTAAATTATAACTACACAATTCATGAAAACAAGTCAACACAAAACACTTGTGCTGAATTTAAAATGTTATTAGGAAAGAAACTATATCCTATCAAGTATGAAATATTATATTAATAGAAAATATTTAATTTTACAAATATTTTGAGCATTAAGTTTTGTAAAATAATGTACAACATGGGAATAACAGAGATAGAGTACACTTAATCTCTGTTTTGTATCTAATTTACATGGGCAATCCATATAGTAAATTCTAATTCTAAATTTTAAATTCTAGATCTATTGCTTCAACGCATTTAGGATAATCCTACAGAAAACAGATGTTGTGAATTTTATAATAGGATAATAATTTGCTCAAAACTTAGAAATATTGGATTCAAAAATAATAACAATTTGTATTGTTTTATCTAGAGTAATATAAAATGTTAACTTAAATTTCTGCAAGTAAAGATAATATGTATCCAGATGTTTTAATTTCACATAGCCTTTGTTTTGGACTTAGTGCAAAGCAAAACAAAATAACAACAAATAATCAAAATAACAACCATAAAACCTCTGATGATTGAATTTAACAGTGTATAATTCTATATGAAAATTATTTTTGAATAAGTAAATAGTAGTATATTTATGTTTTATAAGAATAAACACAGACTCACTTATGCAGTATCTACTTATAATCTGTTACATTTTTAATTTATGAAATCAAATTTGTTTTAGCGACCAATAATTAAAACTTCTAAGAAATAATTACACTTCTCCTAATGCATATGTCTAGATGTTTCATTTCTAAATATGTAAGTTGAAAGCTTAATACTTCCTTTCTATGGTTTAAGCTTCTAGGGACTTTTCACCTTTTACCATGAGTTACTGTATTTAATTTCATGTCTTAAAGTCTTTTGAACTGTGAGTTACACATTTAAATCTCCCAAAATGTAAGCTTAAAATGCGTTGTTTCTATCAGATAGGTAACTTTATTTTATGGAGTGTGAACATTGCTAAATATTGACTTAATGTTAGAATCACCACTGGGAAAAAAAGTGTAGAGTTTTTGTTGCTTTAATTAAAAAAACATATTGTTTTAAAGTTCCACTTTCATACGTGTGACAGGAACAAAAGAAAGAAGAAAAACCAATGGATATTATATTATTCCTTCATGGGACTAGAAAACAATCCACCACAAGAACTTGCTGTATCCCACTGTGAGTTCTCTCATTATAATTTTTTGATTGTTTGTTTATATCTCTGCATGCAGCATCATGTACTCAAGTATATACTTGTCAAAAGAGGTTTTTTTTTTTTTTGTTTTT
>NW_016804667.1:1207940-1233052 GCF_001698545.2 Rhinopithecus bieti
GCAGCCATAAAAAAGGATGAGTTTGCGTCCTTTGTAGGGACATGGATGCAGCTGGAAACCATCATTCTTAGCAAACTATCACAAGAAGAGAAAACCAAACACAGCATGTTCTCACTCATAGGTGGGAACTGAACAATGAGATCACTTGGACTCGGGAAGGGGAACATCACACATCGGAGCCTATCATGGGGAGGGGGGGACGGGGGAGGGATTGCGTTGGGAGTTATACCTGATATAAATGATGAATTGATGGGTGCTGACGAGTTGATGAGTGCAGCACACCAACATGGCACAAGTATACATATGAAACAAACCTGCACGTTATGCACATGTACCCTAGAACTTAAAGTATAATAAAAAAAAAAAAAAGATATTTTCACATTTTAAAGCTTTCATTGAGAAAAGGAAGGCCACAAAGTCAAAGTGAAAGCCATCCAAAAAGCAGTCGTTATCTCCGCTTTATAAAAACACGCCTGAAAGAAAAGTATATCCTTGAAATTTAAGAGTTGGTTGCATCCTAAGTAGTATTAGGCTGTGTCAGTAGTCTACAAGGTGTTTGCCCAAGGACATTTTGCCCTCCCTTCCATGATTTTCACAGGCTTCTGATGTACTTTTGAAAAATCAAAGTTCTGTTCAGTATTTGATATTTGTAGCTGACTCTGTGTAAAAGATAAGGAGAAACCATTAGATTGGTTTCCACTTCCTTATAGTTTTACAACATTCTGTTTTGAAGAGTGATCATGCTATGTAGAATATACTGTTGTCTTAGTTTTGTTAAATACATTTCCAGAAGGTTGAGACATTTTCAGTCTTCCTCACTTCCCGGCACACTTTCACATGTTGTCTTATATCACCTGCCATGTGCTCTTCTGAGATTTACAGAGGTACATGAGGTAGATTAAATTAAGAGTAATTTAAATCAGTCCTAGAAATGGCCTAAGGAAATTAAGGATAAACCTCTAGAATTTGTTTGGTTTTGTTTCTTTAAAGAGACTGGGTCTCACCATGCTGTGCGGGCTGACCTTGAACTCCTGGGCTCCAGCAATCCTCCTGCCTCAGCCGCCTGTGCACCAACTCAACCAGCCTATAAGTCGTTGATTTTTGGCTGCCTTGGCAATGTGGCAGAAATGAAAATCAGAACTAGATTCTAGTATACATACTCTCAGTATATGTTATAGATTTTTTCTTTCATGTTGATGTTTTGAGTGTATTACCCATCTGTCCATATGCGCTGCCTTTTCTAATTATTATTTTTTTCCATTTCAATGTGTAGAATACAATCTCACTGCTACAAAAGTTGTATAATATATTTTATTAATCTCGAGGAAGATAATCAGGAAGGTAGAAACAAATGCCAGTAGAGTAATGGTTTCCTCAGCAAAGAGGATTGCTAATGATAAATTTCTTTTCTAGGGGACACTTAACAGAAATGAAAATGTGAGTATGTCTGCCAAGATATCAGAAATGCTGAAGGAGCAGAAAAAGGGATGTCTATTAGCCTCAGAATCAGCCCAAGTACTGTCACTCTGGTCATTTCAACAGAGAGTTGGCATGGGAAGAGAGGAGTAGGATTGGAGGTGGATGATACATATGTTTTGAGAAATGGTAAAGTAGATAAGAGGAAAAGTCCATCAAGGATGAAAACTCATACTCCACTACAGCAAATGATCCTGAAATTTCAATCAGATTTGCCTTTAGTTTCTCTTCCAAATGCCCACAGAACCACTGTCAAACAATGTAACCAACCAAACAAAAGCATTTCTGCCCATCTACTTGAGGATGCCCTGAACTTTATTATAGGGGAATCAAATAAATTGTGGGTTCAAGCCTAACTCTGATGGCTCCAAGATCTTGGGAAGTCACATACCACATAGTTCTCAGTTTAATCAATCACTATAGAAGAAAATCCTTGAATAATGAGCCCAATCAACATAATCCTTGAAAAATAACCAGATCATTCCCATTTTAATTGAGTATAGGATTTTGAAAATAAAATAAGGATTATTCCTAGATGAGTTAAGCCTTCAGGTAAAAAGTGATTTGAACTAGAGACAAATTGTTAGACTTCATGATTCCTTATGGCCTACCTTGTGTATCTCAACCAATCTGTTCTTATAAATATTTTTGTCATACAGCTGTAGTTGCAAATAGTAACATTTTACATAACATCATTGTTTTGGCTTCTTGATTTTTGACACTGTTGATTTCTTATGGGTAATTTGAAAATCAAGGTATCACTATACAGTAACACTAAAATCTCTATCACCAATCATAGACCATCACAATAGAAATAAAATACAGATACTGATAGAGACAAATAAAATAAAAGTGTAATAATTATTATTGACTGAAAATTTCTGTTTTTTGTTAAAGAATATGTTTCAAATTCACAGTTGAATTTGATGATAAATTCTTCCTTAAATGCCTCAGATACTACTTTTGATAAAAGGAGTGTGACTATTAATGGAAATGCTAGGTTGCTAAAAAAATACAAATAATTTAATATCTTCTTGTATGGAATTAAAAGCTTGTATAAAAGACTGTAACAATGAGCTAGAACTGTCAGGAAGGTTGATATATGTCTGTGTTTTAAAAATAAATTAAATATTTAAAAAATGCAATGATTTCAGGGCTTAACTGCATTCATAACTAATATTGTCACTGTTGCAGCTAAGTTTTAAAATTTACTTAACAATGCATGGTTGACCATAGCTTCTGCCCATTTAATGACACAAGAGGAATATCTTTTGACGTATTCTATTCTTCTACTTTTAAACAGAAGATAAAATGATAGGGAGGAGCTGGAAAGAGAAATATATAAATATGTTTCAGATTATTTTATGATTACTATGCCTATGAAATATTCAGAAATAATTATATCAATATGTTTATTCTATTATTTAGGAACCACAATTAATATTTCTAAAATGTACTTTTTCTTATAATACATTTTCCAGTACATTGCCTTTTAATCTCAAAAATACATTTTATTTGTAAATCGAAACGGTGACAGAGCTTGCTTTTCTTTCATTGTGACTGCTCAGAAACTAGAAATTACCTGATGGGTCTGGTGACGAAGAGACAAAGAAGTCTATGATCAAAGTTTCATTTCTTAAAGCTTGCTTTCCAGCTATGTATTCTGATTCCTCTAGTCAAAAGTTCATTTTATGGTTGTAGAGGGGTGGGTCATATCCAGTGGGTGGTCATTTGCTAAAGCAAGCTGTTTTGTGACAGGAGAGTATTTGCTATAAAAGAGTCAGTAGGTGGGGGAGATGGTTTCATTTATTGGCCTATTTGTAGTTTTCAATGGAAAAAATGTGTAGGCAGTTGTTTAGTCTGCCCTAGGAAATGTAGATTAATTAGAGGCTTAAGGAAATTCTCATTGATGGTATTTGTGAGTATAAAGTAAGACAGAAAAGCCTCATGTCATTCCTTTTCTATTTTGTTATTATTACTATTTACAGCTGTTGATACTGTCTTTAGGTCTCTGACAAAAGGTGGACTCTTACAAGGATTGGAAAGTAGTATACCATAGGGGGCAATGTATTTTATACTTTGCAATAGCAATTCTACTTTGAGTTCTGTGAGGAAAAAGGTTTAGGTATTGATCCAATGGACCAGTTAGCTTGTAGTTTTGGAAGGAATTGAAAAGCTAAATACAGAATTCAGCTTTTGACTGCAGTAACTAAAATGTTGTTACCTGGAACCAGCTAATCTTTTTTTTTCTTCTTCTTCTTCTTAATAGTGGATTCATTCAAGAAAAAACAACCCTCACAGAATCTCTATTTTACCTGGAGAGTTAGTCATTGTGTTTTGCCTTTTGATGTACTGTTGCAATAAGGATCCACACATAGATTCTATTAAGCTTTGCTAATGTTCTATCAACTCTGGGACCTGCAGATTTAACCAATAGAGAGAATGCAACTTTCACTGCCAAAATCAAGTTTTCCCTAAAGTACACATCAAACTTGCGTCTTCCACTCTAGAGCATTTCCTTTCCAGAAAAGATCCCCTAATGAATATTAGACTAAAATAATAGCATAGCAGCTAAATGTATTGTTTCTTTACAAATGTTTCAATACAGAGACAAAGGGAGTGTGCTAATTTCCCTCCTTTTACTCTCACTTAAAAATTCATATTAGCTGAGTACCTGGCAATCAGCATTCAATCAAACAACCAACAGAGAAATTATTTGTAAAATAAATGTGATCTAAACTGTCATTGTAAAAAGGCTGAAGTAGAATTCATTTTATGCAGACTTCAAGCAACTCAACTTAATTTCTGAAGCATGATTTTAATGGTGGCTTTTACTAAAATGCATATTTTAACAAGGCATATTTACAGTACATAATAAATGTTTAAATTAGATTAATTAGTATGTATAGTTGAGGCTTTCTTACTGTTTAGAATTATTTGCCTTGCTAAAGTAGTAAATCTAGATGAACTGAGCACTCAAATGATTCTAATAACAACACTTGGCATTTGTACAGTGCACTATATTTTCTAAGTACTTTATAATTACAGTATTAATTAGTTAAGTGACACAGTGATCTTGTGAAGAGGTCTGCATCATTATCTCCTTTTACAAATGAGGAAACTTTAAATGCAAAGGACACAGCAATTCACACAGCAAGTAAATCAGGTTAAGAGTAAAAAAGCTTTTGCCTGACTTATGTATGTCTGGTGTTGCATTTAATCAAGAACAATTTATTTTGATGTCATATTCTCCTGGCTCAACATAGCCGGGTAATAACCCAATATGGTAGGTAGAGGTTTCATCCCATATATATATGCATATATTTTTTTTTTTTTTTCAGAGAGCTAGTAGATTGAAGAAGAAATAAAAAAGAGAAAATTCTTTAGTTTCATTATAGTCTGTCTCCCATAATAAACTCTCATTGTATCCTCGAGTCTGAGTTGATGAGCATGGTACCTTGATGGAGCATTGAGTAGCCTCCTGAAAGGGCTCCTGGTAACTTATCAGAAGGAAGCATAGGCTGTCTATTTCTGGAGCATTTCTAGTGTTTCCTGGCAGAAAAGGGGAAAATAATAATTTTAAAGGCTAATGAGGCTTAAAAATTCACTGGAAATGTCAGAGGCATTTGAACCATAGCAACTCCATCTTGAATAGGAGCTGGGTAAAATAAGGTTGAAACCTACTGGGCTGCATTCCCAGACAGTTAGTGATTCTAAGTTACAGGATGAGATAGGAAGCCAACATAAGTTACAGGTAATAAAGACCTTGCTGATAAAACTGTTTGCAGTAAAGAACCCGGCTAAAATCCACCAAAACCAAGATGGCCACAAGAGTTACCTTTGGTCGTCCTCACTGCTATCCTCCTACCCGTGCCACGACAGTTTACAAATGTCATGGCAACATCAGAAATTTACCCTATATGGTCTAAAAAGGGGAGACATGAATAATCTATCACTTGTTCAGCATATCATCAAGAAATAACCATAAAAATGGGCAAACAGCAGCCCTTGGGTCTGCTCTGTCTATGGAATAGCCATTCTTTTATTCCTCTACTTTCTTAATGCACTTGCTTTTGCTCAACTCTCACCCTGAATTCTTTCTTGCACGAGATCCAAGAGCCCTCTCTTATTATGAAATAATTTTAGGTTATTTTAAGAAAACAACTTCAATAAGCATTAATTAAACACTTATTTATATTCTAGTTAGGTTTATGGACTCAGATGACTTGTAGTTGAATAGTATATAAACATGTAAACAAATCAGAGCAATATCCAACAAATATTTATTAGGCACTTGCTAAATATCAGACATAGTTTTAGAAAATACAACAATGAACAAAACAGAAAAATTTCTGCCTTAGTGTAGTATACACTGTAGTGGGTAAATAAAAAGTATAGGCACTGTGATACAAGAGGGAAGGAATACTAACAGGTAAGACACGAAGGAAAAGGTGGTCAATATTTGTTATCTGAGAGATTTTGTCATCAGCAAAGGTTTAATGATGAAGTGGCACTTGAATTTAATATTGTATAATGAGTAATTTTTATTTGACAGCAAAAGAAAGAAACTTTAGGGTAGCCAAAGGGATTGGAGGATGTAAGGTGATTCAAGTGAGAAATGGCTAAGTGTAGAGAAAACATACTAAGCAGAGAAAGTCTAGCAGACAAAGAGTTAGGCATAGAAAACAGTCAGGAGGCCTGCAAGTATTTGACAAAGCTAGAACTTAGGGTATATAGGCAGTTGGCTTTGAGAATTAGTAGAAAAACTACAAACCCACACAATCTGGAAAACTGGTAACACCTTAATTATGACTGTCCAGTACATTGGCAGAGAAGATAGCTGAGATAGATGGTGCTGGCAGCCAGTTGCCTCGGGGGTAAAGAAGAATGACAAAGAAGGAATAGGTGAGGTTAATACATTTTCTGTCTTATCTGACTTTACAAAGGAAGCACTGAATAATATAAACAAGAAAACAAAGGAAACTAAACTGCAGCAGCAACAACAAAAACTTTTCTCCTATTACCCTTTATTTGATTATTCACCTACTTCTTTTTCTTCCTCCAATTATATGTATTAAATGATCAACTGAACATTACCAAAAGCCAGGCCAAGCCAAGCCAACCAAAGACCACTGAAATTCACAGGGTAAGATGAAACAAATAATAAGATTCAAAAAATGGATAAAGATTAAACATGAAATGCAATCATGTTACAGACTATTTCACAAGTGTCTTTGTTTTATGGAAAAAATATTTGAGTTATACAAAGGTTGAGTGGTTTTCCACATTTCTACAGTACATGAAGACTTCTCTTTATTTGGATTTAACAATTTCAAATACTCATAGTGTCCACCTACAGGCTATGAGAAATTAATACACTTTTGTTCCCTCCCCCATTATGGCTACTCCCACTGCTCAAACAACTCCTTTTGTTGTTTGTAGACCACTTTTTATTTTTATTGATATATCTATTACCTAGTCCAAGTGCCTAGTACATAGCAAGACTCAATTGTGATTTATCTGTTGAATGAATTATAGATAGATTTACAAAATGTTGACTGAAAAGAATAGTACTGACGCTGAATAGAGGAATTAATGGGTGTTAAGCAGGTTCAGTGTGCACTGGTTATTAACTTATCTGAATCCAGTGAGACAGAACACCCACATATGTAAGTTACCTAAAGAAGGTTTATTATTTACAGATAGGCAGCAAGGAACAATAGAATCTTAGGATACATTATGAGCCAGTCTTACAAGGCTCAGGAAAGCTGCACAGGGCAGATGGAGTTTCATCTGTGCATACCCTACAGGTACTGAAGCTGAGGGGTGCTGGAAAGTTGTCCGTTCTGGTTTTATACCTTGGAGGTCACAAGACATGCTGGGTTAAAGCCTTGAGGGATATCCTGATTCCAGGGTGGGGACTGGAAGAGAGCCAGAGTTGTTCTGACAAGCTCCTCTCATCTCAGGATGTTGCATTCTCACCACAATCTAAAGTAATTCTCGAGAACTACAAGAGAGAAAGGGGAGAGAACTGGGTTGGTACAAAGCCACCTGGAGAATTGTTCTGTGATGGGGAATTAGTACCCCAGTGGGATTTTTATCTCCTTCACTTTTATTTGTTGAAAGAATTGAGATACAATTACTACACAGGGGGAAAATAAAAAACACTTTCTATAAAATGGATTTTGAGTAGAGGTATAGCCTAAGCATTTTCCATATTTACTGTTCTAATGAGTGAGGAAGAACTGTTTTAGTATTTCTCATTCTCTTAATCTGTAAAGTATATTTGCTTCTAAAAATCTGGTTTTAAAACTAAAAGTCCAAAACCCTGCACCTACAAATATCATCAAAATCTATATGTACTTGTTTTCTACTCATTATTTTTCTTCCAAGTATAATATAATATTAACAAAATATTTAATAAGTTGTATCCAATAACACAGTATTTTTTCTTTATTGAAAATAGCTTTATATATTTTCTTGACCATAGAATAATATGTCTGGATCAATTTCCTTCCTTCCCTTCTTCCTTCCTTCCTTCCTTCCTTCCTTCCTTCCTTCCTTCCTTCCTTCCTTCCTTCCTTCCTTCCTTCCTTTCTTCCTTCCCTCCCTCCCTCCCTTCTTTCTTCCTTTCCTTTCCTTTCCTTTCCTTTCCTTTCCTTTCCTTTCCTTTCCTTTCCTTTCCTTTCCTTTCCTTTCCTTTCCTTTCTTTTCCTTTCCTTTCCTTTTGAGATAAAATCTCACTCTGTCATCAGGGCTGGAGTTCAGTGGGGCAATCTTGGTTCCCTGCAACTGCTACCTCCCAGGTTCAAGCAATTCTCCTGCCTTAGCCTCCTGAGTAGCTGGGATTACAGGCATGCACCATCACACTCGACTGATTTTTTTATTTTTAGAAGAGATGGAGTTTCACCATGTTGGCCAGACTGGTCTCAAACTGCTAACCTCAAGATATCCCCCTGCCTTGGTCTCCCAAAGTTCTGGGATTATAGGCATGAGCCACCACCCCAAGCTCTGATTTTTTTCTCATGTAAAAAATAATGAATTAATATTCTCATTATGAATAGCAAATAATGTATCAATTTCCATCACTATGTTTTAATAACGGTCTTGGAGTACTAAGCAATTCAATTAAATAAGAAAAGACATAAGGTAAAATGTCAAATAAGAAAGAAATATTATCATCTGATTTTAGGACTTTATATCTGGAATAGCCAATATATTCGACCCTAAAACTATTACAAACATTAAGACAACAGAGCAAGGTTTCTCATTACAAAACTGATACAAAAAGTTTATGGCTTTCTTATATAAACAAAATGGAAAAAATATTCCATTTATAATAGTAACATGAAGGATGAATATGCTATGGACTGTACTGTCTTCCCTCAACAGTCATATGCTGAAGCTCTAACTCCAATGTGACTTTATTTGAAGTAAGAAAGAAATTAAAATGAATCATAAGGATTGGGGCTTAGTCCTACAGAATTAATGTCCTTATAAGAAGAGGCAACAGAGACCTTGCTTTCTCTCTGTCTACCATGTGAGGATACAACAAGAAAGCAACTGTCCAAAAGTTAGGAAGAGTCCTCACTAGAAACTGAACCTTGCTGAATCCTTGCTATTGAAGTTTCTAGCCTCCAGAAATATGACAAAATACATTTTCTTTATTTAAGCCACTTAGTTTATGATATTTTTAATGAAAGCCTAAACAGGCTCATAACAGAACATTTAGGGGTAAAATTAGTAGAGAATGTGTATGAAATAAACTTTTGAAAATAAGGGGACTTAAATAGATGGGAATGTTACCTTATTTGAGAATAGCAAGACTACAATATTATAAAAATGGCAATAATCTCTAAATTAGTATACAAATTCAATGTTTATGAATGAGAACATCAATGAAATTTTTTTAGCAATTAGAAAACTGCTAGATAATATATGAATACATGTTCTAATATATAGAACATATATGAATAAACATAAAGAAATATATAAGACAATTTCAATAAGTGAGAATAGTGAAAGAGGAGTAACCAAAAAGTAATAAAATTGAATAAATAAAACTCTGGCCCTTAGGAAAATATAGACAAAAGAAATATGGAGAATAAAAATATGATAAGAATGGCGTTCAAATTACTTGGGGAAAATGTAATATTCATTCAATTTTTTTCAGGGTACCTAGCTAGCCATATGCATACAAAACAAGCTAAATGCCCCAATTAAAAGACACAGACTGGCAAATTGGATAAAGAGTCAAGCCCCAATGGTGTGCTGTATTCAGGAGACCCATCTCACATGCAAAGACACAAATAGGCTCAAAATAAAGGGATGGAGGAATATTTATGAAGCAAATGGAAAGCAAAAAAAGAGCAGGGGTTGCAATCCTAGTCGCTGATAAAACAGATTTTAAATCAACAAAGATCAAAAGAGACAAAGAATGGCATCACATAATGGTAAAAGTATCAAATGCAACAAGAAGAACTAATTATTCTAAATATATAGGCACCCAATACAGGAGCACCCAGAGTCATAAAGCAAGTTCTCGGAGACCTACAAAGAGACTTAGACTCTCCCACAATAATAGTGAGAGATTTTAACACCCCACTGTCAATATTAGATGGATCAATAAGACAGAAAATTAAGGATATTCAGGGCTTGAACTCAGCTCTGGACCAGGTGGACCTAATAGACATCTACAGAAGTCTCCACCCAAAATCAACAGAATATACATTCTTCTCAGCACCACATAGCACTTATACTAAAATCAACCACATAATTGGAAGTAAAACTCTCCCCAGCAAATGCAAAAGGGCAGAAATCATAAGAGCCTTTCAGACCACAGTGCAATCAAATTAGAACTCAGGATTAAGAAACTCACTCAAAACTGTACAACTACATGGGAACTGAACAACCTGCTCCTGAATGACTACTGGATAAATAATGAAATTAAGGCAGAAATAAGTAAGTTCTTTAAAACCAATGAGAACAGAGACACAACCTACCAGAATCTCTGGGACATAGCTAAAGCAGTGTTTAAAGGAAAATGTATAGCACTAAATGGCCACATGAGAAAGCGGGAAAGATCTAAAATAAACACCCTAATATCACAATTAAAAGAACTTAGAGAAGCAAGAGCAAACAAATTCAAAAGCTAGCAGAAGGCAAGAAATAACTAAGATCAGAGCAGAACTGAAGGACATAGAGACACGAAAATCCCCTGAAAAAAATCAAGGAACCCAGGAGCTGTTTTTTTGAAAAGATTCACAAAATAGATAGACTTCTAGCCAGACTAATAAAGAAGAAAAGAGAGAAGACTCAAATAGACACAATAAAAAATGATAAAGGGTATATCACCACTGACCCCACAGAAATACAAACTACTATCAAAGAATAATATAAACACCTCTATGCAAATAAACTAGAAAATCTAAAAGAAATGGATAAATTCTAGATCAAATGTATTAAATGTGCAGATAAAACCTGTGCGTTTTGCACATGTATCCCACAACTTAAAGTATAATAAAAATAAATAAATCAATCAACCTAATATACACCACATTACTATGACAGAATGAAGACAAAAACCACATGATCATCTCAATCAAAGTGGAAAAAGCACTTGACAAAATTCAGCACTTTTTTATGATAAAACCACTCAACAAATTAGGTATTGAAAGCAGAATCCTCATGTGATCTAAAAATTCCACTTCTGAGTATGTGCCTAAAAGAATTGAAAGCAGAGTTTAGACGAGGCATTTGTACCCCCAAACTTTTGGCAGCATTATTCACAACAGCCAAGAGGTGAGAGCAACCCAAGTGCCCCTCAACTGGTGAATGGATAAAGAAAATATGGTGTATGCATACAATGGAATATTAGTGCATTGTAAAAACGAAGGAAATCCTGCATCATCCTACAGCATGGATAAACCTCAAAGACATTAAGTGAAGCAAGCTAGTTCTAAAAAGACAAATGCTGTATGACTACACTTACATGAGGTACCTAAAGCAGTCAAATTTATGAAGACAGAAAGGGGAATGGTGGTTGTCAGGAGCTAGAGGCTAAGAAGGAATGATTTGTTGTTGTTTAAGGAGTATAGATCTTCAGTTTTACAAAGTGAAAAGAGTTCTGGAAATTGATTATGTAACACTGTAAATGTGCTTAACACTACTGAACTACACATGAGTATATGCTTAAGATGAAAAAGTTTTTTTATGTTTAATAAGCACAAAAGCAAGGCACAGAATATTGTACCATTCACACAATCAAAAGTCATAACTAAAAATTGAACTGGGGCAGGAGAGTTGAAGATAAGGGAGAAATAGGAGTACTAATTTTGTGCTTTATTTTTACCTTTTGGTGTATTTTGGAATTTTTTTCATGAGTATGTATTATCTTTAAGAAAAAATACTTAGGAAGGTATGTTGATATAGATGGATAGATAGGTCAATAGATACGTAGTTGGGTTGGACCAAATGAAATTGCTATTTGATCAATTCTGACACATGACAATGGCAATCTCAAAAAACTCAATAAAATACATGAATTAGTAACAGAAAACAAGTAATTTATTAGTAATTTATCTAATATTTAAATTTCTTTTCCGTTTTGATTTTATAAATTAAGAAAATAGCTTCAAAATGTAAATCTCAATTTAGTGTTAATAAGTTAGGTGTCTATTGAGTTTTTGACATCAAAGCCCAAATTGTTTCATTTGAAATTCTGCTTGCCAAGTATTGGATTCTTTTTAGGCATTTTAGCTCATTGAGTTCTAAGATTAAAAATTAGGCCTGACTATATAGTTTACACATGGCACGTTTATTGAGACTTAAACAATGCAGACATGTGTAGCATCTTAAAGAGTATTTTTAGACGTCTTTGTTTGTTGATTATTATAGAATGTTTTCCATGCAATAATTACATAAAGAGAGAATAGTTGCATGTTTTAGAAATGGCATTGCTCTTGTTGAATCCACATCAGCATAAAAGATTCAGCAGAAAAACCATGATTGTGAATGGGGAGAAGCTTGTAGGGTCTGGTTCAAACATTTTTTTTGCTGGTGACACAGCTCATGTTCCTTAGGCAGATGATGTATAGTAATAGTTGCAGCATATAATAAATATCTTTCTTACTAATGTATTACATTTTATTAGCTAGATCAATATTGCTGTAATTTCCACCCATTAGCATCTCATTTCTGTAAAGTACATAAAAATATTTACATTAACACTGATCAAAATTGCAACAGCGTATATTAAAATATGAATGACATATAATCAGAATTTTCCATTTCTACTGCCTCCAGTTATTTGTGACCCCAGATATGAAGTTCAAGTTTATACTTAATAGCACAATTATGTAAATCTGTAATTCTAACACTGAATTACAGCTGGTAATGATCAATAATTATATTTATGTATGATGTGAAGTTAATACTGCCACCATAGATTAATGTAAACAACAAAATTATTTCTGCAGTCAAGAGCTAACAAATCATTATAAACAAAGAGAACTAAAACAATTTCTACGGAGCCTAATTCCTCCAGCAGAGTAAACAGATTTTTTATTCCCAATGAATCTTAAAGCCCCGATTATAGAGAACACAACTCCACCATAAACATCACAATGTGTGAGTGTTTCAATACACTTTTTCATTCTTATTTCAGCCTTCAGAGAAGGGAAAGTGTTCTGAAGTATCTGATAAGGCTTTGTTGAGAAGACTGCTGGTAAAGGTGAAAGACAGAGAAAATAGAGATTTCAGAAAATACAAGCAGCCAATTTAGAAAACCAATTGGCAAATGTATATATCTTTTTGGTACATTATAGATCTTGAGATCTTTTCACTAAAATTTTATTCTTTGCAAATACAGCATACAATTGTATAGAGCTATGATGATGTCAAGTGTGACGTTTATTTGAATTTGAGCCATGAATGAAAGGAACAAAAGCAGGGGATGTTCCATGTGAGACAAAGTTTAATTTTCAACAGTTAGGAATTTCTGAATCAGGGGAAGACATAGGAATAAGACATAGGAATCAGGTTATCCATCTTTGCATCACTTAGCATTCTGTAAACAGTACATACTTCATAAACAGACACAGTTGGAGGTGAGCCATATTGTAGTACAATGAAATGCACTGAAGAAGAACCAATCCAATGTTGTCAAATAATTATGCTCCTCACTATGACTACAATCAATGTCTTATTTCCTGTTTCACCACTAAGGTTAAAAGAGGAGGAATTGACATAGAAAGATAGGCATTTTATGCCTGTTTTAGTTATTCATCATTTACTTAATGTTTAAATTACATATAGTGTTTCCCATGGGCAGGCACTATTCTAGGCACTTTGCATACAATGACTTACTATTTCCAGTAATTACTCTGTGAAGTAGATGCCACCAATATCTCTGTACCCACTGAGGTACAGATGGGCCCAAACTCACGTAGTTAATAGGTGGAGGAAGTAGGATTTATACCAGATTTGCCTGAAACTAAAATTATGTTGTTTGCTTCAGATTATGCTGCAAAACAAATTGTCAGTATTATGGAGTGGAACTCTGTTAAAATGCAACTTTTGGTTTCCTCATTTAGGCCAAGTTAGAGGTTATGCTTCATCCCCCCTCTACTGCAGGGTGTCTCATCCACAGAATTATTGATACTTTGGATCAAATAACTCTTTTCTTTTGGGGGCTGTCCTCTGCATTGTAAGATGTTTGGCCTCATCCTTGACTTCTACTCACCAGATGCCAGTAGCACCATTCCATCCAGTTGTGACAACCAAAATGTTTCCATGGGAGCAAAATCACTCCCAGTTGAGAGCCAGTGAGTCTTAGACAAATCTTAACAACTGTGGATAGTAAAATGGATTTTGAATGAATGTTTATCAGTAACATTCAGTAAGTGTCAGATATTATCTCCTTTCCCATGATTTTATTAAGGATGATTCTGGGAAATGAAGATTGACCGTAAGAATTAGTCATTTTAGTGTTATAACTTCTCATGATGTTGCAGGTGATGGGTGGCCTCCCTGATTTTTATGAATTCACATCTCTGACATATCTTATTTTTCACTTGTGACTATATTGACAATCTAGAGAAACAATGGGGAGGAGATAATTTCTACTCCTTTTAACCCATTGACACACCTACTGCGTATATCCAAAGATTGACTGCTTCTGAAATAGTAATTTAAAACTTCCTTTACAATGTATTTCTCTTATTTTAGGTAAAGTTTTTGTTTCTTTTAAAGATAGTCTTAACAGAATAATTCCATTCTAAAATCTCTCTTTGAACAATCCCAGCTACCATTTAGCAAAGGGGAAAAAAAGTGGAATAATTCTAAGCTTTCTTGCAGAATTTCTTGTGGCGTGATATTCCTCTTGCATTGTAAATTTTCATCTAGTGACCTGGCCTGATAGATTTGTACATTTTACTTGGTCCCTATGGGAATTTCTAGGATGCTTAATGAGGGACAATTGTGTTCTTTCTAGCTGTTCACTGCAAAGATGATGCAAAGACAGTGCCTTTATAGGAAATTTATTTATTCAATAAACATATATAAAGCATTTAATACGTATCAGTCACTGATCTAAGAGATTTGTAGAAATTAGCTCATTTAACTCATGAAGTACCTATGAGATAAGTACTACTATTTTTATAATCACTCTCCTTTAGAAACAAAGAAACCGAGGCACAGAGATTTTAACTAATTTACCTAAAGTCACATGGCAAGTAAGTAGCCATGGGACTACTAGAATTTGAACATAGTGTGCTCCCACAGTGGGCATGCTCAGCAGTGGCCATGCTGCCGACCCAGAATATTATGAATCATTTTTTCATAACAAATGGATGGGGGAGGTGCTGCTGGTATCCAGCAGGTAGAAGACAAGGATGAAGCCAAATATCCTACAATGCAGAGGACAGCCCCCAGAACAATAAGGGAGTCTATTTCTTGTCTAACTCAAAAATATCTCTACATTTCTGCCAAGAAAGAGTTCCCCTTATTCATATTTTATTCTTATAAAATTTTCATAATGGAGCCCCTAGGTCAAGGTTCTGCCTGCAGGAGTGTGTGTGTGTGTGTGTGTGTGTGTGTGTGTGTGTGTGTGTGTGTGATTTTGGACCAAAGTTTTATTATTGCATTAGTTCCCAACACTTAAAAAAATTGGAAAATTTCTCAGAATAAATATGGATTTCTGGTCTCTCTCAGAATAATTGGAAGACCAAAAAATAACAGATTTAGTTTTCTTATATGGCAACAATCTGTCACAGCTAAAGCAGTTGTACTTTTTATTTGGGACATGCAAGTCCAAAACTCTCTAGTGTCTTACATCTTGCCTGTCTCATTTACTGTTTCTGCCTGGCCTCTGGATGAATTTAGGCTGAGACCTCTACACTAGTCACTGAAAGGTCTGACAGGAGCAAGGCAGAACTTAGTTCTCAGAGGACACAGGAGTCCAAGAAGGGACTAATTTCTAGAATTTGAAAATAAGGTGGATTCATATGCCCTTTCAGAAAAATGTCCAGAGACCAATGATTAAATCTGGGTTACAAATTACAATATAAAAATCAAAGTCAGACTTTATGTAAAATTACTATGGCATTACTCTGGAGTAGGTACCATATCTTCCTTTTGATGAGAAATAGGAATTAACTTAGCAAGTGGGGCAGACTTGATTGATAAATTGGCCCAGATGTGCAGAGAGAAGGTTTGCAAGAGAAGGCTCTAGTCTTGTCTTTCTGTTATTGAACATGTAAAATGTGGTTTATGTTGATGAAAATTTCATTATATTTCTGGACTTTTTATGTTACTTGAGCTTGATTTTGGCTGAAGATTTATATAAAATGTAAATTTTTCTACATGATTTTCCAGTAACATACAGAGGAGCATATTCCTGGAATTCCATGAAAGGAGAAAATATTTAAGGATTTACTAAGTGGGAGGGGAGAGTTATTAAAATGTTTTCATTTTACTTAGCTAGACACTGGAATTTCACAAAAGTCCAACAGTGGTAAGAGAGTTTTTAATATGGAATCATGGACAATTAGTTAGGGGAAGCAGCTGGGAGACTTTGTAAATGATCTGTAAGTGAACATAAATGACTGTGTAGCAAGATTTAAGTAGAACAGTTAGTGCAATGCTTTGAATCTAAATCTGGAGCACTTAATTTTAAACAAAAAGGGACAATTAAGAAAGAAAGGACCTATGAGTAAAGAAATCTTCAATGTCACACTCAGCCTAGTACATTTTTTTTTTCTGTAGAAAGGCAGAAACACTGCACTACCTCTAGGGTCATAATTGCATCAGTCACTTCATGAATGCCGTTTTTAAGGAAACATTTTGCAGAAATCGTTACATGTTATAAAAGTACTTATTGCAATTACATGGATATACTCACTGGTATTCTGGTATTCGGCATGAGAAATAGTTTATACTATGGTATCTTGATTGATGATATCTAGGAAACTGAGACTAGGTATTCAGCAATTGCAGGTAAGCCAAACTTATGCTGCAATCAGCAAGTCAGCTTGAAAATTAGATAAAAATGTGTTTATAGGTTAAAACCAAACCTTTGTGATAAAAGAATGGAATTCAAAGCAGTATGAGTAAGGAGAAACTATTTGAGGTCTTCTGGTTAAAGATCTCACCAATTCCCAAATGAAGAAATCTTGGTAGCTGCTGAACCACAGGATGTTTATATGTCAACCACAGGATGTTTTTATGTCAACATTGTATACTTTCTGGTATGTTTGCCCATATAGTTTACATTGTACATTATATTTATTCTTAAATTATCTATTGAATCAATTCTCTGTAGTTCACTTTAGGCTATAAATTTTGTCCCTGTCTATTCATCTTTCTATGGCCATTTTCAAGTACAGAATTATTATAGTTTTTGTTTAAGAATTAAAAAGGAATCTTTCCTGGTGAATCTGACTGCCATCTAAGATTTTATTCAAGATGGTCCAAATCCAGGTCATTACTCCAAGGGTGTATTGGGAAAGAGAATGATTAAGTATCTTATCTACTATCTATTGCTGTCTGACAAGCCAGTTCAAAATTTAGGAGCTTAAAACACTAAATTCACTATTATGATTACTATCTATTATGATTTTGGACAGCTCATTTACTGATTTCATCTGCTGGTTTCTCAAGCAATTGTATTCCACTAGAGCAGCAGTCCCCAACCTTTTTGGCACCAGGAACCAGTTTCATAGAAGACAATTTCTCCATGGCCATGGGGTGGGGGTGGGAGAGGGTTTCAAGATGAAAGTGTTTCATTTCAGATCATCAGTCATTAGTTAGAGTCTCGTAAGGAGCGCACAACCTAGATCCCTCATAAGGGGTGGGGGTGGGAGAGGGTTTCAAGATGAAAGTGTTTCATTTCAGATCATCAGTCATTAGTTAGAGTCTCGTAAGGAGCACACAACCTAGATCCCTCACATGCGCAGTTCACAATAGCGTTCCTGCTTCTGTGAGAATCTAATGCCACAGCTGATCTGACAGGAGGCAGAGCTTAGGCTGTAATGCTCCCTCACCCACTGGTCACCTCCTGCTGTGGGGCCTGGTTCCTAACAGGCCATGGACCAGTATGGGTCAGTGGCCCAGGGATTGGGGACCTCTGCACTGGAAAATCTGCTAGGCTACAATGGCCAAAATGGTCTAAGTCAGATGTCTGGCATATGGTGCGGACTGTTGGCTGGGTAGCCTCCATTTTCCATATGGCTGCTTATCCTCCAGGAGTCTAATGGACTCCTCTTCACATGATAGTCTTAGGGCAACATTGTCAGTCGGGGTGAAGGCAGAAGTTGCTAGATGTTTTGAGGTCTAGGGTCCATAACTTGCAGAACTTCAAGTTTGTTACATTTGTTACTAGTCACAAGACTAGTCTTGATGCATTGTGTGGGGAAATAGACTCCAACTCTTAAATAGGAAGAGTTGCGAAGAATCTGCATCCTTAAATATTAGACCAGAGGCATTGAGTCAATAGCGGGCATGAAAACCAGGAAATCACAAAAATGTTCATCAGAGTTAGAGAATGAGGAAGCGTAGTGCAATTTTCAAGGCAAAATGGGGGTACCCATAGTAGATGTTTGAAGTGTAATTCCTATGCCTACTTGGATATATGATTTGGATATGTTTAAAAGTGTCTGAAGGAGGAAACCTCTATTGAATGTGACTTAAATATAAGTTTTTCCATGGCAGAATGGTAGCTGTTTTTCCCATATACTGTATATAATATTTGGCTGGAACAGGTATTTCTGCATTTCTTTCATTATAATAAGCTTCTAAATGCTTTGGTTACAAAATTTCCACTCAAACTGAACTTATTAATTCTAAACCTGAATGAACAAAGGATGTTTTCTACTGTTATTTACTTTTTGTTGAAAAACAAACGCAGAGAAGGATTTTTCTCTCAGGAGCAGAAGACAATTATGCATTAATCTTAAAACTCCAGGGCATATTTTCTGATATAACAGAGTTGTAAATATGGAATTTCTGTTTTTTTGTTGCTACTCAATGGAACACAAATTAAAGAACCCAATATTGTTGCAATATTGGTGGTGATTTCAATGAAGGAATCATGGTCCTTAGCATATCTTATTTTAAATGAATCTTACAACAGATTTATATAACAGTGTGAATTGAAGAATGGTTGGTGTGGTATTTTGTGTTGTCTACAACTGACCTAGGCTCATCTTTATGTGATCATTTGATTACCGTACAATCTAATGGATCATATATTCCCACACAGCACAGTGTCCTGAATAAATTTAATGAGTAAAAGTGATGATCTGAGTTTATTCTTCACGTGTCTACTGTATTCATGTGGTGGTCCAGATATTTTAACCAATGAGATCTTGACTTATTTTAGTCTTAGTCTTCATTTGAGGTCTTAATTATTGCAGATATTAAATCTAAATTGCCTTCTTTAAATTAGATCAGAGAGGTGTGATTGGATTATGTTTATGGCCAAAGCATCATTTTTCACTTACTAAGAAAAGCATGAATGAAGATGTCTATACCTCCAGTCATCACACTAAATTCTAAGTTTCCCTCCACTTTGCAAAGGTGAGTTTTATTTCTCTTTTGTATTTCATACAACAGCAAGTACTCACCACTTTCTATATTTAACATCTACTTGTATCAGGCTTAGGTGTGGCTGCATATTGCATCTCTCTATCCTAAATGTTAGTGAGCTAGTAAGTTGATTTCGCTCATGTTTAAAATGCCCTGAGATAGGATGAACAGGGCTGTTTTGACAGCTCCACTAGTTGCTTCAGATACCAGCTTCCTTTTAGTTCATCCCTCTGTCACCCCTAGGATGTGCCCCTGTAATCCTAGATGGCTAGTGGAACTCCAGATGTCACATGTGCATTCCAGGCAGCAAGAGGAGGAGGGATTTACTCTTCTTCAAGTAAATAATGCTTCATTATAACTTTTTTTTTTTTTTTTTTTTTTTGAGACAGGATCTCACTCTGTTGCCCGGGCTGGTGTCCAGTAATGTGATCTTGGCTCATTGCAACCACCGACTCACGAGTTCAAGTGATCCTCCTGCCTCAGCCTCCCGAGTAGCTGGGATTACAGGCCACACCACCACACCCAGCTAATTTTTGTATTTTTGGTAGAGACGGGCTTTAGCCAAATTGTTCAGGCTGGTCTACTGGGTTCAAGTGATCTGCCCACCTCTTCCTCCCAAAGTGCTGAGATTATAGGCGTGAACCACCATGCCCAGATCATTATAACCTTTTGACCCAATCTTGGTCACATATCTACATCTGCTTCAGAAGCTGAGAAATGTAGTCTTTTAGCTAGAAGCATGTCAGCTTATTAAAAATTGAGATTCTATTGTTAAACAAGAAGGAGAGAATGGATACTGGGAGGCAACTATCAGTCTCTTCTACTGTACTTAGTAAGAGTTAATTGAATTGAATAGAAATCATTATGTAGAGATGTCTGATGTATGCTTTGAGAATCCCTACAACTCGACAAGATATTTGAAATCACCTAATTTCATATTATTTGATGCTTCATGTTATTCAAAAATGTAACCTGCATTTAGATTATCAGAAGATACTGTAACCTCTTAAAGTATGAATCTATTTATCTTCAATTTCTGTGCCGAAGGCAACAGCTGCATCTTACCAATGAACTCCATCTGATAGAAACATGTGTCTGATTTCTATTTTAGTCTTGGCATAGTAACTGTGAAAGACTTTGGTTGGCACTTGGTTATATTGCTAATATGTCACCTACTATTATTGCTGCTGCACCAGCTTTTCTGTCACATCTCTTATCATATAACATATCTATAACTCCTATAAATAAGATAGAATTATATGCTTTTATAAAAAATGTAAATCTTAATTCTATCTCTAAACATATACACACCCATTTACTTGAGCATTTCACATTTTGTTTTCTATTTTCACTCAAATTCTGATACCATTATTTAAAAACTGTCAAACACTCTAGAAAGACTGAAAAGAAGGAAATTAACTGGAAAATTATGCAGTTGGCAGCATTATGCTAAAAAATGATAAAACTGTATATGCTTATTACTTTAAAAACAAGAGATGATTATAATGTTTCCTTGTTTTTGGTTTCTTAGGCAGCACATTAAATCTTAAAATTCTTGCCTGACTTATCCTTTACTACCTTTAGGTAAAGCATTGTCAATATGCCAAAGGCGGAATCTTACGAGGTTTAAAACCTTTTTTTTTTTAACCAACCTCCTGCATTGGCCATAGTATTCATTTAGTAACTTCTCAAGACTATTTAATAATTATAATTATTTCATTTCTTTGTTATGCTTTTGAGACTTGTACTTAGATAGACAGTCCCAATGGGTTGAATCTTGCTTTTCTAACTGATTCTTAGTTAACTACTATTTTCCATCCCACCCATTGACCAAGGACTTAATATTCAACTGGATCTATTTTTTAAAATGTAAACTTTGAGTAAAGTGTAAAATACATAGAGAAAAACTAATTATTCTAAATGTATATATTGATGAATTTGTGCAGAATGAACACACCTGTTTTACCAGCAAGACAAAAAACAAGAACAGGATGGGTGCAGTGGCTCATGCCTTTAATCCAAGCACTTTGGGAGGCTGAGGCAGGTGGATCACAAGGTCAGGAGATCAAGACCATCCTGGCCAACATAGTGAAACCCCATCTCTACCAAAAATACAGAAACTAGCCTGGCGTGGTGGCGGGCGCCTTTAGCCCCAGCTATTCAGGAGGCTAATGGAGGAGAATCACTTGAATGCGGGAGGCAGAGGGTCACAGTGACCTAAGATTGTGCCACTGCACTCTAGCCTGGAGACAGAACAAGACTCTATCTCAAAAAAAAAAAAAAAAAAAACCTAGAACATTATTAGATCCCAGATGCCACTCATAGTCACCTTTTTCTAGACAGTGTGCACTCTCCTGACTTGTAGCAAAATAATTAGTGTTACCTATTTTTGAACAATACATTAATGTGATTATGCAGTAGTATGATTTTGTGCCTGGCTTCTCTCATTTAAAAATATGTTTTCATATTCATAGATGTTTTGTGTGTGGTTGTAATTCATTCATTCTCTGAAGATTCATTTTAGCTTTCTTTTGCTTTTAGCAGTTTTCCTATGGTGTGCTTTGGTATCATATTAATTGTAATTATTCTGCATGATAGTCGCAATATTTCTTGAATCTACGAGTTGGTGTATTTTATAAGTTTTGGAAAATTCGCAGCCAGTATCTCTTCAAATATTGTTTTGCTCCCATTCTCTCTCTTTCTCCTTTCCTTCTGCAAGTCCAGTTTACACACATTAGGCTTTTTCATTTGTCCCATATTTTTAATACTTTTCCGTGGATGTGTCTTTCCATTTCCCTCCTTTTCTTTGTTTATCAATTTTGATATACTCTATCGACCTAGAGCTATTCTATTCTGTTGAACGGTCTTCCTCTGTGTCTAATATGTTGTTAATTCCATTTACTATGTTCCTAATTTCAGATATTTTATTTTACAGTGTTAGAATTTCCATTTGATTTTATTTGAAGGTTTTAGTTCACTGTCAACATTTTCATCTATCTTCACTTCACTTATATTTTTGAATATATTTATCATAATTATTTCAGAATTCCTGCCTGTTAGTGCTGAAAATTGGATAATCTGTGGATTATGGTTTTGTTTTTTTAATTCTGTTTTTCTTTTGGTTTTCAGGCATGTGGTTTTATCTTTGATGTGCTAAGTAATTTTTGATTGAGTGCTGGAAATTTTAATAAAACTGTGGAGCCTGCAAATGAATTTTCTTTGATAGACAGAAAGGGGAAAACTAATCTCCTTAAACCAGTCAAAGGGTGTGCTACTTTGATGCTGCATTGCAGCCTTCATGTGGCTTAGCCTACCTCTGGTTTACCCTGGATCTTAGAGAGTTTTCAGCTGAGTAGATGGAGAGATCCTCAGGGTCTCATTTTCTTTGAAGATCTCATATTCTAAGTTTACTTTTAGAGCCTGGTGAAAATCTTGACCTACTTTTTAGAGATTTTATATTAGCTTTTAGCCTTCTACTCTACACAGTCTCATAACTTAGTCATTCTTCTAAGGTAAAACCCAGTCATATACTTGAACCCACCTTACCAGAAATCTTACCAGAAAGGAGCCCTAAGGATTACTAGTTCTGTCGGTTTTTCTGTTTCCTAGAAGTAGCACTCTTTTAGTCCAAAGCCCCAATTCTCAGACTCCTGCCCAACCCTACAACTGGCAAATGTGCCATGATAAAATCAGCTATAAAAGTCAGCTGGCTCACTGAAGATTCTCCCCTCTCTAGTGTCTTCGACTCTCCAATCTTGGTGACTTACCAGTTTTCCAATGCCTTCAAACAGATGCTTTGAGTGTTTTGTCATATTCTCCCTAGTTATTCTCTGTGGGAACAGTGGATTACTGAAAGCTACTCAATTCCACCTGGTATGATACGTTTTTTAACTCATAATTTTTTAATTTTAGTTTAAATAGTATATTTTATAAGTTAGAAATTTGCTCCTCTATCTTTGTAGTCTGCCATTGGCAGGCTTTAAATATCAAGGGTCTGAACGTATACTTAGAGTATATATAGAGAGGTGATATGATTTGGATCTGTGTCCCCACTCAAATCTCATGTCAAATTGTAATCGCGGGTGTTGGAGGTGGGGCCTGGTGGGAAGTGATTGCATCATAGGGGCAGTTTCTTATAGTTTAACACCAGCTCCCTTGGTGGTGTCATGGCGATAACGATTTCTTATGAGATCTAGTTGTTTAAAAGTGTGTAGCGCCTCCCCCCACCATCTTGCTCCTGCTCCTGCCACGTAAGATGTGCCTGCTTCTCCGTCAGCTTCCACCATAATTATGTTTCCTGATACTTTCCCAGAAGCCCAGCAGATGCCAGCATCATGCTTTCTGCACAGCATGAAGAACCATGAGCCGATCAAACCTCTTTTCTTTATAAATTACCCAGTCTCAGGTATCTTTTTATAGCAGTGTGAAAACAGACTAATACAAGAGGTGTATCATTTCATGAATTACAACATATAGAAAACAGTGAATTCCATCAATAAATGTATATACTAATTAAATAATTAAAACTTTCTAAAATTTATTCAAGCTGTGTGTTATATAAAGTCTTTAAAAGTAGAATTTAACTTTAAAATAAATATAAATATAGAAAAACTTTTCAAAGTCTTAGAAATGTTTACCTGGTGGTCCTGGGAGGAAGAAATGGAGTATATCTTGTGTACATTTGTTTCCCAATCCCTAATTTTATTTTTTAAGTGCTTTTATGATTAACACATGTTATAAAATAGATTTTTTGAAAATTATGATAGATCTCATATTTTCTAATTTGTATTTACAGTTTTATCTTTCTCTCTCTCTCTTTTTTTTTTTGGAGATGCAGTTTCACACTTGTTGCTCAGGCTGGAGTACAGTGGTGCGATCTCGGCTCACTGTAACCTCTGCCTCCTGAGTTCAAGCGATTCTCTTTCCTCAGCCTCCTGAGTGACTGGGTTTACAGGCATGCGCCACTATGCCCAACTAATTTTGTATTTTTAGTAGAGATAGTGTTACTACATGTTGGTCACGCTGGTCTGGAGCTCCAGACCTCAGATGATCCACCTACCTCAGCCTCCCAAAATGCTGGAATTAACAGGCGTGAGCCACCACGCCCCCAATCTTTTTCTCTTGCCTATGCTCATCGATGCCTACTAATTCAACCACCAGTTATACACAATCCCACCCCAGGCCATTCCTTTGCACTCAAGATCTACGCATAGGAAAATGTATTGTGATTTAAATATCAAACAGTAACTTCAGACTTGGTAATTCTTCATCTAACCCCCATGACTCACAACTGCACTGAACATGAAGTCAGCATATAATTTATATTAACTCACTGACTTATTGAATGACACCCCTGAACCTTCTCCAACTTTAAACCCTAATCTCTATTCCTTATCTTAGTCAACACAAGGGAGACATTACCCCCTTGAAATTATCCTAGGCTCCAAATAGTACTTTTTATTTCTAATTTTAAAATTGTCGGCCAGGCGGGTGGCTCAAGCCTGTAATCCCAGCACTTTGGGAGGCCAAGGTGGGTGGATCCCATGAGCCCA
>NW_016804667.1:1233510-1244808 GCF_001698545.2 Rhinopithecus bieti
AAAAAAAAAAAAAAAAAAAAAAAAAAAAAAAAAAAAAAAAAATTGTCTCTCCTTTTCAATAAGAGATTTTCCTCAAATTTCTGAAAGAATCTGTTTTCCTATATCTATATCTATTTAAGAATAAAGCACAAAAATCTATCTGGAAGCTGTGTCTATTGCCAGAGCTTATTGAGTAATTGATTTCATACAAGTATGATTGGGAAGAGACATGTCATTTATATTGGAGAAACCCCCAAATGTCACCCAGTTTTTCCTCAAGGGTTATTCAGTTTAATCAGAAAAGAATCCTTAGGACTTATTTCTCTGAGCTATAGAACTATAGACTTGATGGAACGTGTTTTAGGATCTTTATTCTCTTCTCTCTCTCTCTCTCTCTCTCTCTCTCTCTCTCTGTGTGTGTGTGTGTGTGTGTATGGGGGGTGGGGGTGGTGATGGGGTGGGTTCACTAGTAAGTATATGAACTTTTTTTTAGTATTTCAGATTTCTGTATAGTAAGTCAGATTTACCCTTTGGCATTCATAATGTTCCTAATCTAGAAGCTTTCTAGTTGAATTTCTCCAAAGAATAAATCTCCAAGCTTCAGTCAGGTAAAAATCAGCCAATAACTAGCATTTCCAGTCAGTGGAGAAGTCCACAGTTTAGGTGGCCCATGCTCCCATAAGATTCTGTGTGTGACTCTACCACAACATAAATTGTAGTGTATTTTACCATGGCAGATATCTCTGTTTTCTGTCTATGAATCCCCTGAAACCCAGACACTATTATTATCACAGTGATAGTGTTTAATAAATATTTAAAGAATTCAGACAGTTGGGTTAGTTAACTGAAATGTTTAGGTTTAAAATAGAGGTTCGCCAAGCAAAACATACAGTTTTTGAGACTTTTAATAAGAACTCTTTCCTGCCTTGGCCTCCCAAGTAGCTGGGATTACTGGCACCTGTCACCATGCCTGGCTAATTTTTGTAATTTTAGTAGAGATGGGGTATCACCATGTTGGCCAGGCTGGTCTCGAACTCCCTACCTCAGGTGATCCACCCACCTTGGCCTCCCAAAGTGCTGGGATTAAGGGCAAGAACTCTTTCAAAAGGATATTTTGTGTGTGTATATATATATGTTTCAGGTTCATGCCTTTTTAAAACCACATTTCATTAAATTAACAAATTGTTATTGAGTAAGTGTTACACATGGATTTAAGAAGCAGTTATACATCAACAAACCAACCGATCGACCTGTAACTTCTGAACTGATAATAGAAAACAAACTAAACATAAATGTAATAAATAAATAAATTATATAATGAGGCAGAAGATAATAAATGCTATGAACATGAAGGCAAATTAGAAAAGGGTGAAGAGGATTGAGAGAGTTGGGGAAGAAGTTCAGTATATAGCATTATATGTGTTTTTTAGGCCTCATTGATAAGATGTGATTTGAGCAAAGACTTGGAGAAAATGTATTAGTTAAATAAATATCTACAGGAAGTGTGTTTTAGATAGAGGAAATAGCTAGAGAAATGACTCCGATATGGTTTGGCTCTGTGTCCCCACCAAAATCTATCTTGAATTGTAATCCCCACATGTTGAGAAAGGGAACTGGTCAGAAGTGAAAGGATCATGGGGCGGTTTCCCTCATGCTGTTCTCATGATAGTGAGTGAGTTCTCATGAGATCTGATGCTTTAAAACTGTGGCACTTTTCCCTGCCCTCCTGCCTCCATGTAAAGAAAGTCCTTGCTTTCCCTTTCACCTTCCACCATGATTGTAATTTTCCTGATGCCTCCTTAGCTATGCAGAACTGTGAGTCAATTAAACTTTTTTTCTTTGTAAATTACCCAGTCTCAGGTATTTCTTTAGAGCAGTGTGAAAACAGACTAATACAGACTCCAGTGAAGAAAACCAAGTAGTTCAATGTGACTGGAATTGAATAAAGAAGAAAAAGGGAAAGTAATGGAAAATGAGATGAAATAAGCTCTAGTTAACATCAGGATTCTGAGGTCATTCTAAGAATCTTGACTATATGCTAAGAGAAATGTAGCGTCATTGCTGAGTTTGGATAGTGATATGACATAATCACAAGTATGTGTTGTAGGATCACTCTGGTTGCTGTAGTAATAATACTGCAGGGGTGAAGAATAAAATCAGGTAGTTCTGCTAGAAGGGTATTGCAGTGGTAGTGGGAGAAGATAATGGTTCTGTTCAGGATGGTAACAGCAGAGGTAGTAAGAGGTGGTTAGATTCTGAATATTTTAAGGTGAAACTGGTGGGATTCACAGATTAATTAAGGATGGCTTTTGTCCTGAATAACTGAAGGAAAAAACTGTCAAAAGGTGGAGAGTAAAAGGCTGTAAGTAGACTGACTTTTGTAGAGATCATATCAGGTTTTATATTGAATTTGCCCATTAGATATTTACATGACTATGTCAGGTCATCTGGTTAGGAGAGATATTTAAGCTAGAAAATATACACTGAGAGTTGTAAGCGAGCATATGCTACTTGAAAGCTATGGGATTATATGAGATCCCAAGGAAGGGGGCATAGATATAGAAAAGAGAAGATCAAAGAATGAGTTCTAGGGAAGATCCAAATTAAAAGCTTGAGAAAGGAGGAAGAAGAAGTAAAGGAGATGTCAAAGGAGGCACCAGTCAGGTAAGAGGAAAACTAAAAGACTGTGACCTAGAAACCAGGTGAGGAAAGTGCACCAAAGAAGAGGGAATGATCAACTGTGTTTTTTATTTCTGGTAAGTTAAATAGGACAAAAACTGGGAAGTGATCATTGCATTGAGTATCAGGGAGTTGCAATAAGAGATGAATTTGGTGGTAGAAGTTGTGGTGGTGAGAATGCAGACTAGAGTGAATTTAATAGAGAATGAGAAGAGAGGACACAGAATAAAGTCTGTTGAGGGGTTTTGCATATAAGGGAACAAAAGATGAAAAAAAGGTCATCTTAAGATGTGAGAAATAACAGCATATTTGTGTTCTAATGGGAAAAGTCCACCAAAGAGTGAACAATGGACGTGAAGGATGGGTAAAACTCCTGGATAAAACTCATTCCCCAAAACTCCTGGATAAAACTCATTCCCCTTGAGTAGAGGGGAATGATGGGAACTTGTGTGAAAGTCAGAGTTCTATTTAGAAAACAACTTGGAAATGGACTTGAAAAATGACATCAGGCAGGAAAGCGGAGTATAAGCGTTCATGTTCTGGTAAATGTGAAGGGTAGATTCTTTGGAAGTTCTCTTCTGATTTCTTTAGCTTTTTCAGTGAAGGGGAAAAAATGTCATCAGCTGAGAGTGAAGACAGAAAGGGTGTAGAGACTTGAGGAGTGACAAAATGTGAACTACTTGTCTAGGAGAATAGAAGTGTGAATGTACTAAAGACATATTTAACTATCACATGAGATCATTAAGGGCCCACTGCAGGCCACGAACATGAATATAAAATGAGACCAGTCCATATGATGGAGTGTTTTTCACTAGCCAAATTCAATAGTATGGGTGTGGGGACAAAGGAGGAAGAGATTTAGATTTAATCAGAATAAAGATAGGGGCAAGAAAATTAGGGGTTATATGCAAGGTAATGATTATAATGCTTGACCACCATGGAGGTTGTTTTCTGTATGTTTTAAAATTTCAGGTTAAATAAAAAGAAATCAAACAGAATTCTTATTTTGCACAAAGATAATACTTCCTGGAAATGGGAAAATAATAATGTGTTCATTAATAATCACATATTAAATTTTTTTTAAATTGAGAAGTTAATTTTATTACATTTAAATGTATCATCTGAAGTATCATCATCTGTTTTCAGAACTTCAGTGGGGTATCACCTTTCATATTTCAGCAATTGATTATTTTGCATCTATTCTTTGAATGGAATTGTATTAACTGCATGGNTAATTGATCTTTTTTTTATTTTATTTTATTTTATTTTATTTTATTTTTTTTGAGACGGAGTCTCGCTGTGTGGCGCCCGGGGCTGGAGTGCAGTGGCCGGATCTCAGCTCACTGCAAGCTCCGCCTCCCGGGTTCACGCCATTCTCCTGCCTCAGCCTCCCGAGTAGCTGGGACTACAGGCGCCCGCCACCTCGCCCGGCTAGTTTTTTTTTTTTTTGTATTTTTTAGTAGAGACGGGGTTTCACCATGTTAACCAGGATGGTCTCGATCTCCTGACCTCGTGATCCGCCCGTCTCGGCCTCCCAAAGTGCTGGGATTACAGGCTTGAGCCACCGCGCCCGGCCTAATTGATCTTTAACATCGTACCTAATTGGTTATTTCCCATATGATTAGTTAGAAGACTCATTTCTCTCTAACTTAGCATTCTTATGAGTATTAAAGGAAATTTATTTCAATATAATTATATTGCAGGATCTCTTAACCTGAAGTATATGAACACCCTCATATTGTTTGCAAAAGTGTTGTGCGTGCGCGCGTGTGTGTGTATGTGTATGTGGGTACTTACATACACACTGATGTTAGAGATCCCTACTTTTACAAGTTGCTCAAAGGCCTCTTTGACCCTCCTAAATAGTACTGACAGCTACAGCTCGTAAGCTCATGATAACAGAGCCACATGTGTTCCTATGATCTAAAGAGAAGTAATTTTATTGCATCCTTAAGTCTATTACAGAAAGGGTAAAAATTTGTCTGGACTATTCTAATTTGCATATAATGAAACTAGGTTACTAAAGGAACAAGCAGGTTTACCCAAGTCACCCAATAGGCAACTGTGTTAAACACAAAAGCCACATTTAAAAAATTCCCTCTCCAGTGGACTAACCAGAAGGATGCAGTTTTTCAGCTGTGAGCAATTGGCTACTGATAATCTTGTTCATTAACAAATCAAGCAGCTGTTCAGATCTGCAGAAAAGCCCCTATGTTGTCCCTAAATACTCCAGTACAAAATCAGTGTAAACCAATTAAGCTACACGATGGAAAGAGCATGAGATGTATAACTGATGATTCACTTAACCTCAGCCCACTCTTCTTTCAGCTTTCTCAATAATCATCAACCTCTAGAAAACTGATAAGCTTTTACATCAAACTTGAATAAATGTGTATATAGATGTGTGTGTGTATATATATATACACACTATGGTGAATTCTATCATTGAAAGAGAAATATACATTTAAAAGAAATTTAATTTTTTGTGGCTACCTGAACTTTAATCATTTTTAACACTGAAAAAATATTTTGTGTCAGTGATTGAAGGTAATCTATGGCCAAAGATTTTATTATTTATGTTAGGATATCTGTTTGCACTTTAAAAGTTGTAAACAGGCAAAAATGGTGGAGATATTATTTTTAAATTATACTATTATAATTGACTCAAACTGCCAAAATGTGCTTAATTCATATATGTCAAAACAAATCTAAATTAGAATTTAAGAGGTGTGTCAAATTTAACAGAAACAATTACACATGTTTATATTTTTCATACAAATGGAATAAAGCACATGTTCTCTCTCAGCTTTTTTAGTCATTAGTATTTTAGAAATAATTCAGATCTAAGCTCACTATGTAAGAGCTGAAATAAGTTTATCCACAGCTTTTTAATTCTTTACAATTTTTTCTTTATTTTGTTCAGATAATATCAAAATTTCAGAAATTAGTCACACAGCAAACAGAAGTTTAAAAGCTGATTATGAAAATATACTTTTAAAATAATAACCTTTTTGTAAAGAATGTACATTTTTAAAAGATATTTGCAAGAGGTGTCAATGCGGATAGTTTTAAAACATTAGTTTTAAATATTGATTTTAAACACTGGCTTATCTATTATACTGGTTTTCATCTTGCAAAACTACTTTGAATTTTGGTAAATATTAATTTTAAAATCATAGAATTTTTAGAACTTCAAAGGCCTCTGAAGTTTCTTGGTTCCAACTGCTTTATTTTACTTTCCTAATAAAAGCTCATTAGGAAAATGATCTGATTTTTCACATTTATTTCTAAAAGAAACACACATTTCTATGCTTGGTCACTCAGCCTAACTCCCTCAATGAAAGGAATGACCTTGAATTGAACTTCAGAAAGTAAATGGAAGGAAAGTTTACTCAAAAAAGTTTAGGAAGGATACAAAAGNCATAGAATTTTAGAACTTCAAAGGCCTCTGAAGTTTCTTGGTTCCAACTGCTTTATTTTACTTTCCTAATAAAAGCTCATTAGGAAAATGATCTGATTTTCACATTTATTTCTAAAAGAAACACACATTTCTATGCTTGGTCACTCAGCCTAACTCCCTCAATGAAAGGAATGACCTTGAATTGAACTTCAGAAAGTAAATGGAAGGAAAGTTTACTCAAAAAAGTTTAGGAAGGATACAAAAGATTAATGCATATATTTGTGTTGGACACCCTTCCTTGTGCTACATATTCAAAGTGATGGGATCATGTAATTTATTGTATTTTTCAGATCATTTGCAATGTTAATTTGTATGAGTTTGATATCACTTTTGTCTTTTAGTTGTGTGTTATTCTGAGAAATCCCTGGGGAAGCAAAGGATTTATATGCTTTGTGTACACGTTCTGCAGACTAAGCGCTCTGGCATAATTATTTTTGGCACTCGCTAACTGATTAAAACATCCAATTTAACTCATGATCAGTAAGATTAAACCTTTTTAATATACCTCAAAAGTAAATTATCATTTGCTACTCAAACATCCCTTTCTGCACATGCCCCAATAAAGCTGTTCTTTTTTCGTTAATGTACCTTTTAACGAGGATTCCCTTTTATTTCTTCCTTTGGGCAAAACTGCCTTATCCTTTATAGAGAGGTAGGAACAAAGATGAGATGGAGGCTCACTGGATAAGTACATGGATTTCTAATGTCATGCCAATTACAAGTCTTGATTTTTGTGATATTCTGTAAAGAATTTGCTGTTGAAGAAAACATGTTACTGCTTTGTGTTTATTTGCTGTACAGATAAATGTGAATGGTTAAGAAGAAATAATATTTGGAAAAAATTATTTACATGACTGGCAAAAAGCTTGTGTCATCCTTTATTTATTTAATTCTACATTAGTTACTTTTTAAAATTTATATTCAGTCTTGCCATGAAGCCCATTAAGCAGAATATTCAAAACATATTTCAATATTAGAAGCATTTGAATGGAGAAAAAATGTTCCCAAGGATTAAAAAAACAAACAAACAAAAAAAAACATGGCATGATCCTAAATTAGAATAATTGCAATTTGCAAGTCCCCTAACCTGCTGAGGATCCTTGCAGGGGTTCATCACCATAATGAGAGAAGAGGAAAGTAAAATGTAATAGATAACTTGCATTGGTTAAGTTAGGGCTTCATGGAGCTTTGAAACAGTCATAGGTGTAATCACCCCACACACTGGGGGAGGTAGGAACAAAATCAGATTAGTAGAATCCTCCTGTGTGGATGCTAGAATTTTATTGTGTTCAAATATCCTCGTTACTGTCTTTTATGCATAGGATTAACATCAAATGAAACAAGAATTATGGAATAGAGCTTTAGAAAGAAAATAGGTCAAGTCAATGCAATAAATATCCTGTCAAAATTTTGATCCAGATTTACAAATACTTCACCAGATTGCTAATAAGCCTGTAACCCTGCATGTAAATATTTGAATAGTATGAAAAGTGCATCTATGTTAAACAACACTATTATGCTCCAAATAGGTTGAACTACTGAAATATTGTCATAAACCAGGCAGACGGGACACTTTTCTGGAATATGTGCTAGATAGACCAAAACCACTGCCAAAAGTTGCTTTATAAATTGTCAGGAAATTAAAATCTCCAAGTGGAGTAAATCAAGCAGTTGGTTACAAAAATTCTAAGAACTAGAAAAAGCAAGCTTACAAAAACTTAGCATAGATTTCCCAGTTTGGGATCTATAAGTGTTGGAGTCTTCTGAAAGTACCAACGAAAAAATTGGCCATTCCTAAAAATACCCTTAAAATTATTATATCCACAGGATGGTCTGCTCTCCGAGATATGTTCTAGATATGGAACTATCTTGAGAAGCCACTAATAAATGTGATCTTTTATTAGTTTGTGTTATATGTTTGCGCCAGCACTCTGAGCCTCGGGGGCTGCACATATGCTTAAGCTCAGTGGGCAAATAGTTTCTCCATCTCCTCATTTAACATAAAATTACAGAATAATTTACTGTCGAGGCATGTCATACAAATTTCTAGGTTAGTGTAAAGCTTCTGTAAGAGTTATCAAATTTCCATTGTATCATAGGACCTGATCTATGATCTTGATTTTTTTCCTCAAATTATTTATTTGGCCAAATATGAGAATGAAGACTTCAAGTAAAATGTTTGTTGAAAAGCAAAACAATAATAATAAATGTTCTACTTTTCTGATTCTGTCAGAACCATTATGCCAAATTTCTAATACATTTCTTGATACTAATTGATGAAATAATAATGGGCATCCTTTTCTAATAAGAAGCAAGTTCAATTACTGATAAAACCATCTGTAAAAATGCAATATTTTATCTCTTTCCAAGGGTATTATCTATTTTTAATCAAGAATTAAAACTTAACTTTGAACATGGGAGAGGGTAAGCTTGTTGTGCTCATATTTTCATAAATTGGCAACTCTTGGCACAGGTGCCAGGAAGAGAACAAGAATAAATGTCTCAAGCCTTGGTTGTTAAGGTCTGATCATAAGCATTGTGGTGTAGAATTCATGGATTATTCATGTGTAATTACAGATAGCTATTGTGCTCCTTTAAATCATCCCTATGGCCCATTATGGCTCATAACAACTGAAATAGCAATTGTCATAGTAAGGTTTGGGCTCTGTCATAGAGTGTGGACTCTAATCAATAATGATGAATGGTAAAATTTTACATCAAGCAGTCCAAAGTCTGGTTGGCCTTCTCCATAAATCTGTGCAAACACCAAACAGAGCAGCTGCAGGGTCTAGAAATTTAAAAGCCAACACTGGCCTTACCCCCTACAAGCATTTACCTTTGTAAAAGTTAAAAAAAAAAAAAAAAAAAAAAAAAAAAGGGGGAAGGAAAGGAAATGCTCAATATATCAATTCTAATAATTCACATGCTGTTAGAAGAATTTCCCTCCTTTTTAAATGGGAGCGAACCCTACGTTGTTTTCAAGGTCAATTTCAGGTGAAAGGGAGGTCATCTAGAGGTCACTTCAGCTCCCATGCAGGTCAATAACGCCTCTTCACTTCCATAGCAGACAAGCTGCTCACACCCAATCAATCCACCAACGCGGCTGCTGCACCAAGCGTAATGAACAGTGAATAAATGTAGCCTATCATCACAAAACATGCTTTTTAAGTACCTTTCCTTTTCATGTAAAACCTCTTGCTGTCAAATTCTACATTCACTCATCCAGCAGTGAGTAGCAAAAGTGAGAAATCAGACTCTCATTGGGGTTGGTAAAAGGTCACAGCTGACAGACACGGAGGTTAAACTGCCGAGTTAAAATACTGTTCATTACCCACTGCAGCTTTTTGCTAACTACACTTCTTTGTGTTATAGTCAAGCAGTACATCAATATGCCCCTCCTCCTAATTTATTAGCAATTGTTGAATTGTATGGGGTGGGGGCTAAAAGAGAAATTGATGTCTTATATGTGTGCATATATATATATTTTTTTCTTTTGCTCTTTGAATACTTCTAATTCCTTATCTATTTTCATACTCAATACCTCATGTGACGGCATGTCTACTTGAGATGAACCTTAATTATTAGGGAGACATAAATTCTAAGATCAGAAGAGACTAGACAGTCTAAATTCCAAAGGGCTGGGGTCAGTTGTTTGGAGACTTATTATTTTTTTTTCCATTCAGATTTTTCTCTTAAAATAATTGCATATGAGACATTTTGATTTTTTCACTTAAATAAATTTGATTAAGTATATGAGGACCTATAATTTATACCAAAATTGCAAAAAAAAGCATATTGAATGAAATGTTTAAAATTCAATGCATTAAAAATTGTAAGATATTCTTATGCTGATAAGATTAGCCCCTATCAAACACATTGTCAGTCCAGAATACAATCTGTTATTTTTGAGAAAAGGGGGTAATACCTGCATTTTAAAACATTAATTCTGATATAGTCAAAGGAGTCTTTAATAGCAGTGAGTAATCACTGGAGTTTAAGTGGAAACAGTACTTTTTCTGAATTCAGTTGACTAAATGAAATGGTTGCGTATGAAATCTGAATGGATTAGAACACTTTTCCAAAAATGAAATTTTATTCTTTGATTAATCAGTACGTAGGTGGAGTTCCCTTTATTGAAATGCTGGGGCTTTATATTTAAAGATACCCACATAAAAACAAGTCTTAGAGTGTACCAATACAAAATCACAAATCACGAATTAAATAAAGGTTTATTTACATGCTCTCTACAACAATAATTTGACTCAACGAAATTACCATTATCTATTTACATCTTTAAAAAATGCATTCTGAGATTTACCCTAGAAAAATATATCTTTCCCCCGCTCCTGTATGCCTTCTCTCTCAGTGGGACTGAAAATAAAATGTTATGACTTAAATCACAAGAGGCTAACATCATTTTTAGCAACAAGGGCTGCATAATTTCAAGACTATGAGTGAGTGGCTGACTTTAACTAAAATGTTTCAGTTCTGTGCGTATATAGGTACATAAATAATTCAGAATTAATCCCTGCAGAGGGGACAATGGGAATCGTAAATTATCCATGTGCCGTCCTCAACATTAGAGGCAATGAACCTATAGTAACAAACTATGAGTGTTACTCATTACATACATTTCACAGACACCTTAACCTTTTGAATATTAATTTCCCTCTGCAGCTTGTAGCTAGGCAGTATCATTTTTTTTTAATTTTGCTTCCCACTCCTCTTGCCTTCATTTCCTTCTCTCTCTTTCATGAAACCTCCCAAACCGTAGTTAAGCTACAGCTACTGAGTAGATGTATTGGAATACATTGATTTGTTACTGAAAGGATTTTTTCTTAAGCTGCATGGTTTTTTTTCTATAAAAATATCTTAATATTGCATGTAGCATTTCTGCAGAGTGTAAGGTGAGGTGTAACAGACAGACTGTCTTTATGAAGACAAACGAGGTTGCAAATCTGGGCCAATCTAACTCCATTGGGGTTGACAATGTCCTTTGAATTTCACAAATATATATCATGCTTTTTGTTTAGGAAGATATTGCAGAATTGTGATACGTTTCATCTGAAGAATTAAAATAAAGATAAGTTTAAAAGACCAATATAGCTCTCAATTATAAAATTTGGTAGGTCTTTGTTAAATTAGAGAGTTTATTTTAAAATGATATAATGAGATAAAAC
>NW_016804667.1:1245161-1255641 GCF_001698545.2 Rhinopithecus bieti
CCCCCCACTAAAAAACATTCTAATAAGCTTTAAAACTCTTATTTTGAATGATACTGTAGAAAGAAGAGGATTTTTTTTTCTGGTATAATACATTATGCCTCATTCCTGTCTATTAGATGGATTGAAATTTTTGTCATGAAAAAAAATTTTGTGATAAAATTTACAAAATAAATATGAATACATATTTCTTTATAATTATATACATATATACGTGCATATATGTATTACATATAGACACATGAATTTATAAGAACAGAGTTGTACATCCCAGCATTCAACTGAACTATACATAATATGAATGAGGGCCAACGTATGTAGTTGGAGTGAAATTGGATTCAGCATCACGCTTTTCAGATATTTCAACAAGCCCTTCCCCAGCAAAGCTGTGTGGCTCACTCCTTCATCTTTCTATACCGTCCACCAATGCCCAATTTAAAATTAGAAACCCACCAACAATCTCCTAGCTTTCTTTCCTTGCTTTCTTTATCTCTGAAGCTCTTTTAATTCTGACATAATATATTTTTAGCTGATAAATTTATTGTCCAAGTTGTACATTCTTTGAGAACAGAGAATTAAGTTGATTTTGTTCACTGCTTTATCTTGAATACCGAGAGAGAGTAGAAGCTCAATAAATGATGTTGAATAAATGAATCATGGTAGTAAATTTTAGGTGTCTACTAGAACTGTTTGAGTTCACTCTAATCACTCTGGTCCCAGCATATCTTACTAATGAGACTAATAAGGACATTCATCCAAGACAACACTCTCTTTCTGTGGCATCACCTTACCCTCCAACCCATCTTCTCCCCTTAAATGTTACTTTAGGGCATCCGTTGCCTTCAGACTCTCCCTGACACTGCTTTTATCAAAATTAAAGCTTTCTCTCAGTAGAAGTCTAATATCATCCATTTCAATTTGTTCCATAAAATGCAATTGCATTATCTGATATTGCACAGTTTAAAGAGTTGTTCTCTATTAAGGAAATTTTCAGTAAGAATAATTAAATTAGGTGGAGTCTTTAATTTTTTCATTTTGGTTGAGCACATAATTTTTTTGTTTTGTTTTCAATTCATATAATGTAAATGTCCATTTCCTTCTCATACATATAACGGCAATCCTGTCTGTTGTTCATTTAAACAAACTGGAAATAGCCTTACTAGCAATTGGGGAGGGGCTACTGGGCATGTGAACTCCCACACTTTTTCAGGAGAGGCAAGTTAGAATTCCTAATATGTTGAATGAGCAATAAATTACATTTTCTTATTAAAACAAGACATTTCTTCCTAAACTACAAACAGTTCTTTGAAGTGACCAAAGACTGAGTTTAGAACTTACTTGGGAAATGGTGTTTGTAGTTGTGAAGGAAATCAAAGAAAAAATTTTACCTTTTAACACAGGAGAGGACTGAGTTGTATGTTTCATGGCATCATGTTGCCATCAGGGATACGGATGCAAAATTATGATTAGGAAATCACAATTCGTAAAACATGACATATAGTTTCTTTCATAATGCAATTTTATGAACAAACCATAGTTAATGCTACACGGTCTGATTAAACCATTTTTCCCATATTTGTGTGAAGGTCTGAAAGCAAAGGCCCCATATATAATTCATGGCAGTTTTCTACACCACATTCTGAGCATGTCATTTAAATATAACTTTGGGGACTGTTCTTTGTAACCCAATCCTTTGTCTATTCATTTAGCAGAAGTTATCACTTAGTGAAGAATGACAATGCTGTAGCAGGAATGAATCTCAGTCCTTAATCAGAGTTATGCAAAAATGTAATATTTTAGGCCGGTTGCTGTGGCTCATGCCTGTAACCCCAGCACTTTGGAAGGCCGAGGCGGGCGGATCACCTGAGATCAGGAGTTCAAGACCAGCCTGTCCAACATGGCAAAACCCTGTCTCTACTAAAAATACAAAAAATAGCCAGGCGTGGTGGCACGCACCTGTAATCCCAGCTATTCGGGAGGCTGAGGCAGGGAGGATCACTTGAACCCTGGATGCAGAGGTTGCAGTGAGCTGAGATTGCACCATTGCACTATAGCCTGGGTGACAGAGCCAGACTCTGTTTCAAAAAAACAGTGTAATATTTTAATTTTCTATAACTGAACTTAAGTTTTAATTCAAGCCTTCATTTGGAAGAAAAAGTCAGTCAGGGTAACCTCTATCCATCTCTGTGCTTTATCTACATTTCCGGGTGTTACACAATGGTAAGGTTTTGCAGTATGGGTGTGTTGCTCACCACCACTGCTGTCACCTAACCTGGCACCTGCTGGAACATCTATTTACCTAATGGGTTTTGGCTTTTGGATCAAGCACTTATCTCCTGTATTATTCCCCTCAGGATTAGTTGGCCTTTCTTAATGTCCAAATGACCACCTTTTTCTACCAACTACTTTACCCTCTTTGTTGCACAGAACACTAGTATTTTTGCCTCTTGCTGAGGCTACAGGAAACTTCCACCTGTCCCTATGCCTTTCTGGATCATGAAGCTTTTGAGTTTGTGTCAGTCAGAACCTGCCGATAAGACACGCCACTTAGCCATCTTTAATCTCCCTCTCCTGGACTATCTATACTGGATGAGAGCGTAGCACCAGGATGGTGTAGTTGTTCTCATCACTATATTAAACACAAGCAGTGAACACCAATCCTCTTTGTCCTTTGATTTTTCTATGCCCATGTCAACACACTTTTCCCTCTGCCTTTGTCTTCTCGTATCACTCCTCTAAGGAGCAGGACACTGGAATCTGATTGTGAAACAGACATCTAGAATAGAATTACTGAAAGTACTTACAATACTTGTAATAATCTCTTAAGATGCCATCAAAATTTTCAGAAAATACTGTTATAAAGTGGACATACTTACATAGCCAAGTAGCTGTTAAGGTGAGTTATCAGTAGAGTAATTTGTTATACCACAATGAAATACGTGATAAATGGGACAATTACTTCAGTTGGAAGCAGAGGAAACACATCTCTTTCTGTGGGAGGTAATGGGAGCAGAAAAAAAATGGCAGCCCTCTCTGCCATCTATCAGAGTATCCCCTTGAAGAGTAAATATTAGTAAGAGATGCTTTCAAAGTGAAGAAACCAACTCAGAAGAGTAAACCTGAAGAACCAGGTTTCCCCCAGTCCAGAGAAAAGATAGTTTCCCTAATTTTCCTGTAGTTGTTTTAGGGGTATCATTGCTAATGGTAGCCAGATTTATAATAGACATATATCTTCTTGGGAAACATTCGTGTTTCCCTTTTCATAAAATCATCCTCAGTCTACAGAGGAAGAAAGAAAATAATAAACTTCTGTCCTTTTTATTCACTTTCATCATTTTTCCTCTCCAAACAAAATATAAATACATAGGTGCTGAGTTTCCATTTATGATGCCACCCCTTTAAAATTCAGTTATTCAGTTAGGAGCAAAAAGAGGAAATGGCAGCAGACAAACCTGCTATTTAGTAATATTCGATAAGCAAGAGATCAGGTAATATGACTGAAATATTTTCACAGTGAACACAAACCAAGCATTCCTATTAAATCAGGTAAGCCTTGTATTTAGGCCTGAAGGGGGAAAAATCACAATGTCTTTTCAAAAATTCAAGTTGTGATGTGTAGTGTTATGAGATTGTTAAAATTTGTATGCATAGCTAAATCAACTCATTTCTATGAATAGAACAATCAAGGTAATTTGGAATGTATAATGGAGACCCTGTTGCCAAAGCACTGTTTCTGCGTGTGATGTGGAATATTCCATGTTTCTAGCCATTTTAGTACTTTGCACATAGTGAATGCCAAATAAGTGCTTGCTGAACCACTGAAGAAAACCATTTCTCCCTATACACATAACTGCCCACAAATTATCGATTTCTGAAAGATTTTAGATTAGTCCCTAAATACTTACCATCCTTAGTAACATAGTCTGTTGGCTGAAAACATGATAATGTAATAAAATGCAAATACCTGGCAGACAGTTAACATAGGTATTACCTATACCATAAATGGTCTCCCTGAACATTATAAGAATAAATGTAAGAAGGTCAGTAAGGAGATCATTAAGTTACTAAGCATCTGGAGATGGAAGTGGTGTCACCAAGATAAGAAAATATATATTTTTTAAATGTAGAAACTGGTGACATCAAAGGAAAACTTTACTTATTTCTCACTTTTAGTCTGCATTATTGATGTTCTCATTTAAAGACTAGATAGTGACTACAATCAATGATTTCAAACTTCAATCTTCATCCTCAGAAAATTAATATCTGCATTCTGCTATTGTAGGGAGGGATAGGGGAGTTAATATTAACTGACACAGTAGAAGGATAGCTATGAAAGCAGTGATTGTAACCATGAAAATATAGGGATTGCTAAAAATTACTCTTCTCTTTGCTTATAGTATTGCTAAAGTAAAACTCCACTCAAAAATACAAATTATATAGCAATGCAGATGCAAAGCAAATTTAGGTGGTGTTTTCCCTAAAGTGTGAGTGCATTCTTAAAATATTGGATATAATAATATCATGTGTAATGATAAAATAATATAGTAAGTGACAATGTTATATGAAAACTTTTCAGTGAACAAAAATATGCATGAAAAAATCAAAAAATTTGAAAAAATTCGAACTTTAAGAATTATATAGCTGTGACATAAAACTACTAGGATATTTCTAGAAATGAAATAATACTTAACACCCAATTTTCCTTGCCCCACTTTTATTCTTATAATCTAATCATCTACCATGCTCAAACAATGTGCCCAAGGCTAGTGCTTCTCTGAGATGGTATTTCTGAGAATGACCTTATAATACTATCAGACATATTATTGCTGCCAACTCTTGGTAATAGTGCATTGAAAAAGGGCTACAACTTTATTGTAGGAGCCAGGCAAAGCTATTGGAAATGTTAAAATTTGGAGACCCTAGAATTTTTACTTCTCTATTTTTATATACGTGTGTACATACACATATACATAAACACAAACATATATAGCTACATATGTGACTCAAAGAAAATAAACTTCCAGAGGTCAAGGACTATATTATATACATGGCAAGACAATTAATTAAATAATTCCTATATAAAAAGTGTTGTATGCATTATATGTGCCTCACAGTACTCAGAACTCTGTAAATTCTCTAAAAATGTAACACCAATGATAATCCACCAAAGTTGGTGTTATAGGATATCCTTACATATATTTTTTCTAGTTTCTGATTTTTAAAGGACTCCACAGGTCCTTTTGAATTCCCCTTCCTTTAAGCTCATGGGTGATTCAACAATATCTTAAAAGTTGATGAGTCTCTTAGAGAGAATCTGAAGAAGAAATTGATCTACTCAACATTTTTCATAATCAGCCTTGGGTCAGAAATTTGAAAAGTAACAGAGACAATGGATATTTGGGTATTTGTGGGGGATGTCATTCACTAGACAGAGGAAACTAGTACCAATTTATTGAATTAATTAAAAAACCCAAGATGAATTAAAACCTTATTTTTTTCAATTTTTTATTAATACATAATATTGTACATATTTATGTGGTATGTGTGATATTTCGTCATGCATGGATATGTAATGATCAAATTGGGTTATTTGGCTACTCATACAAATACTCAAGATACTTATGCAAATACTCAATATTCATATAAATACTTAAGTTCATGAATATTTCAAGTCAGGTTATTTGAGATATCCATGACCTTGAGTATTTATCATTTCTATGTTAGAATGATATCCCAGATAACCTGACTTGATCATTACAAGTTGAGAACATTTCAAGCCCTCTCTTCTAGCTACTTTGAAATACACAATACATTATTGCTAACTATAGTCACTCTACTGAGCTATAATATTAAGACTTATACCTTCTATCTCACTGTATGTTTGCACCCATTGACCAATCTCTCTTCTCCCCCGCTGAATATTTAAAATCATAAGGAAAAATTTGGACAGAACAAATTCTTCAAGTTCAAATTCGGTATGATAATTGCCCGTTTCCTTCTTTGAATTAGTCTACAAGTTCCTTTTTAGCAGGAACTTTGTCTTTCTAGTGATTATATCCCTTGCATCTGAGACACAATAGATATTCAGTTGATATCAGCTGAAATGATGAATGAATGAATGATTGAAAAGCAGTGGATATACTTGATTAGTTCATCATCAAGTTGTAAATACTTGAAAGTTTTGCCCTAGCCAGAACACATTCCATTATACAACAAACTGTGGGAATAAAATGGATAAAGTCATAATATTGTGAATGTAGTATTTTTATATGGTGTTCATTCAAAATAAAATCTTTGCTTCAGAGGAAAATATGAGTCAAATTATTTTTATCTTTTCACAGTGTTATAATGCATATATGGACTCTCAAATGTTTTCATTTATTAGGGGACAATTTTATTTTACTTAACCTTTCTCTAAATTTATGTTAAAATTAAATACAGAGTATATTTTATAAGAAAACTCTGAAGTCAAATTAAAAGAAAAAAAACCTCAGATATCCTGGTGAAAGGGAAAACTTCCATGCTTGAACATTTATTTTGTAGCTTATGTTAAATGAGCATGAGATAATTGTGTGCTTAAAAAGAATGAATCAAGTAAACCCACTTGACTGTGACTTACAGATTACATGGTTTTCCTTCTTAGAGGAAAAAAAATCTCCTCACAAACCACAGTCCAATTATTCAATTTCCCTTACTAATTATGGAAACTACTCATTTCTTGGCCTCAAACAGTAGATGATACATCTATTAAGAGTGACACAAAATTTGTCACCATCTATGGCTAATTTTATTCAATGTAAATGTTTTTGGAAACCAAAAATAAATAGTCTAGAAATTTCTGCATTCAATGTGGTTAAGATACGCATAATTTCTGCTATGTGAGTCTTGGTTCATGCCCTCCTCTAAACAAGGTTGTGGGGTATTCCTTTTGTCTGCTGGGACAGTAAAAATGCAGAAAGACAGTAATTTAAACATACCTATAAACATGATTTTTTCATAACGAAAACTGATGTTTGAGACATCAATTAAGTATAATTAAATTAAGCCCATATTTCATATTTTTGCAACTGTCATTTGAACATTATATTACTTTCTTTTCTATATGGTACAACAGGAATATTGCAGAATTACAGAACGAAAAAAGTCTCTTTCACACCTTTTCAAATGTCCTCTGAAGGAGCTGAAGATTCAGGGTCAAATTAAGCTCTTCAAAAAATACATTTAAAATAATTTTAAAGATTATATGGAGAACTAACGAGATGGTATGTGTGGTATGCTTGCTTTGCATTCATGGAATCCTGTACTAAATATAGTTACTAAAATTTCAAGAGTTTTTTTGGCAACCAAAGCTTATAGGATATGGAGCTCCTGAATGCAGAATCATTGGGTAGGAAATATTTTAGGAAATGTCTTTCCTTTAAATTAGATATTTACCTAGAAAATTAGCCCTAAAAGCAGCTGTTCTTGATACATTTGCTTCTTTTTCCAATAGTCATAACTGAATTGTTTCAAAGAGCACCTTGAGAAGTTACGGGCTTACTAACTTAGCTCGTGAAAATAAATTGGTATACTTTGAAAGTAGTAATTACAAATCATGACAATCATATTTTTATTTAACTACATAAACAACTTAAGGAGTATGAGTTAAAAAATTGGTGACAGTGAATAAATCTCTTTATTTATTAATCATTTTCCTTTTGGTGGATTATGTTGGAGACAATTTGATATGATTTAATTCCCAGAATATTTTTATCATCCTCATCCATATATTAGTAAAAAAAAAGTTGCAAAATCAAGAAGTGCAATACTATTTTGAGAGTAATGTTTAATTTGAAACAATGGGTCATTTTAAAGGTTGGAATGTAAAGATAAAGCTATTAATAATAAAGCAACTAAAATTCAGAAATGAATTCCTCACTGGGCCTTTTTGGAAACCAAGACTCACCCATATTTTATCAGTGATTTTAGTAATCACCAAACTAAAGAGAGCACATGGATCAATACTATTCTAATAAATTTATTGCCTTGTAATGGTGTATTCAACAATATAGCAATAAAAGAGATTCAAGGATAAGAATGTTAACTTGTTTGACCACATAATGTTTTGTGGAGTATAAATCACGATTGCTTACATTTAATGACAAAATGAACATTTAAATAATGGGAAATGTATATGTAAATTACATTCCTTCATATAATTATGTCCAATATGTGTTAGTTGAATTGGAATCTAAATGTCTTATCATTAGGAAATATTTTAGGTCGTAGAACATCAATCAGTTTCCCTGGCTAAAATTCCCTTGTTATTTCCTTCCACTTTATATTCTAGGCAAAACAAAATTCACTGCTACTGAGCTGGAGACATGTCATGAGATGAAACCCAACTGGAGAAAGACCATTATATTAATATTTGGTGGATCATAAAGTTAATCATGGGTGCACTACATTCTCCTTATATTATTGTGCCCTGCCTTCATCTTATTCATAGAATTTATCAATAACAGACATATAATAATCATTTGTTTATCTATTTAATATCTATCTCCTCTCACTAGAAATGTAAGCTCTATGGGAATAGGAACTTCATCTGTTTTGTTCATTTCTGGATCCTCAGAACCTGGTACGTAAATATTGAAAAAATGTTTGTGGGATTAAATAATTGACATCAGATTCATATGGATATATGTATACAAACAATTATTCTGTTTTAAGAATAGAGGAAACACATTTATTACTCTTAATGTTTGCATAGGATCGTGTTTCCTCCTGTTAGTTTACATTTATGAGTATATAAACATGATTGGTATATACAGATATTTTACAAAGAAATCACAAGCACTATTTATAGGAAACTCACAGAATATTAAAACTATAGCTAGCTCTTTGAAGTCTAGAGTAAGGGATAGAAAAGGCATACCCTACACTAACAAGTTTGTATTTATTTGTGATAGAATTTGAGTTGGCTAATAATAGTGCATGCCCAAAATTATAAACTCATATCTACGGTATGTGGTTCCTGAGAGTGCTAGTTTTGTACAGACCAAAATATAGCCTTTTCAAAATATAACCAAGGATTACATTTAGTCTAGGTATTCCAGGTTAGCATAAAATACTTTTTTAGATTTGAAGAGGAAAAGAAATGCTTAAAAGCACATTTCTAAAAGAGATAGAAAGGATTGGAACACTAAAAAATACAAATTTTATTTGATTTTAATACTTGTAAAACACAAAAGAGCACTTTTATAATTTAATTTACTAACTATATCATTGATATTTAACATTTGTTTATAAATAACTGAAGCCTCTATACTAAAAAATACCTTTCTAATATATGAATTTCTTACACTTTATGGTATAATTATGTGTTCCTGCCAGTATTTAGAACACCACCAGATAATCTTATTTGACTTTTCACAATAGGGAAAGAAACTCCATAAATTCAGATTATTGCTAGGACTAAAATCACATATTGCTATATCACCTTATTTCATAACTTAAAAAAGACAAATTTTTGTTACCTCAAAAATATGAATTCTCAAGAATTTCTCCAGAATTGGTTCCACCAAAAAGATACATTAGATAATAGTAAAAGTACAATATTGGCTTTTCTGTATGGAAGTTTTCAGTTTCTTAAAATTCTGCCCAAGTTAAAGAACTTTGAAAGTACACACAAAATGCTATCATAATCCCCTAAAACAAAATGTTTCATTTAATGTTCTATGAAAGATTTGACTATTATTTTACTAAATTTAAGTGAGTCTTTATGTCAAATTGATCAGATATTTTGATGTCATGAAGATATATCCTAAATCAGTAATTTTTATGAAGAAGTGTAAGTAAAATTGAAATGGTAATTATTAGGTCTTTGTAAATATTTTCTGAGTATCTAGGCTAAATGTGGTATATTTTTTTTACCTCAGTTATTTTGACAAGTAACTCAATTCTTTTATTTATTTTGAAAATAAATCTAATGTAAGCAAATTTATAAAACTTTCTGTAGCTACAATTCAATTAATTTAGCCCACATCACTGGAGTGAGATGCCATCTTATCATAGACATCATCATGATAAATCTATTTGGTCTATAATTTTCATATCTCACATGTGGTTAACATTCACTGTTCTAAATATTTTATTTTCTTATACTGTGTAAGCTGAATGGGTATGTAAGTCTTTACCTATGGAACTTAAGCACTCACCCCTTTTGTCAACAAACACATTCTAGTTTAAAATATTTGTATGATTTCTTTAATTTAATGATCACTATTGCTATTATTTTGTGTTTAGATATTTCTATACCAAGTTTAGAATTTACATTTCATATGTAACTATTTGGGCATAAATTGTAACCTTCAGAAATGTCAGAAATCCATAGATCATTGAAAACATTGGAAACAAAGCAATGAGGGTGAAAGCAATGGGGGTGTTCTGTGCTGATTTTCAATATTTGACACATGTTTAGCTGATGGTTACTTTAATTAAA
>NW_016804667.1:1256522-1264956 GCF_001698545.2 Rhinopithecus bieti
CTATCAAGGGAAAACTAAGTAATTGTCAATCTCACATGCCATTAAGAGTCATCAATGGCTGGGAAGTCATATATAGATTTGATTTCCATAAAATATTTCTTATTACTTAAATCTCTCCAAACTTTAGGAATTTTTAATTTGATTTTAACATTTCATAATGGTGTGTGTGTGTGTGTGTGTGTGTGATTTTCATTTTCTGATGTTTGTTAAGGTGATATTACCAAGAAAAGAAGAGAAAATATAGAGACCAAATTTTAGAATATCTGGTACACTTAATGTGAATTATCACTATTGCTTCTCAATTAAGATTGTGTTATGCATCATTTTTCACACAGAAAAGGGAAGCTATGACTACAAATATTCTTTCTTCAATAGATTTTATGACGAGTGTCAAATTTTATTTTCTTTTTCTTACGTGTTAACTGTTAGAAACTTTTGTATTTTAAACCTTGAGACAAGATATTTACAAGTATTTCCATCCTACAGAACAATTTTTAAACTTTTTATACTATTGGACAGAATAGATATAATATGTGAGTTTAAGAACCCTCTTGGAGTTTACTGAATTCTTATCCATTTATATAGTGTGAGGGTTTAGTTGATAACTCAATTTTATCCAAGTCAGGGTAGTTGACATTTTGATTTTGACTTTCACATATTGAAAAGTTGTTCCAGATTCTACTTTCTAGCTGGTTCACTTGCATTGACTTTTTTAGATGAACAAGAGCACACCTCACTGACAGGCTTTCCAAGACTTTAGGTAAGGTAAATTCAAGATCAAACTCAAATCTATATTATTATAATCTCAGTCTAATAGATTATATATGATCTATATATGTAACATACATAATCTAGATAATCTATTGGACTGAGAGCACAATGGAGCACACATATTAGAACATCATATTATAGATTGATTATAATATCAGTGTCCACTAAATAAATAGTATCACTGGACAAATAATTTTTACAGCCTTATAAGTATAAAAATGTCTACCTATATGGTATTTAAGACATAAGGATCTCACATATACAATGACCATCATGATAGAAAATAAATAACAGCACTAAATCAAAAATCAAAGTTTGTATGTAATTCAAAACTGGCAGACTGTGTGCCAAGTCTTCAATTTAAAAGATTTATAAAATACGATTTATTTCTAGAGCATTGTCCTTAAAAGGTTATTCTTAAAAGGCGATATATCTCACAAAATAGCTAAGATTAGTCTTCTGGAATTAAATATTCTATCTTACAAAAAAATAGGTATTTTAGTTTTTGAAAAAATAACAGTGACTTCTTTCAGATATATTGAGATAATAGCCAATTTTTTTTGAGTAATTGTTACATGCCAGGTACTGTTTTATGCACTGACAAATATAAACTCATTTCATACTCACAAGTGCTCTATTTGGTAAATATCATTATGTGATCATTTCAAAGATAAGGAAAGTGGAGTATAGAGTTGTGAAAAAAAATTTCCCAGTGTTACACGGCTCATATATGTTGATTTAGAACCTATTCCTTTACCCAGTGATTGATATTGCCTATAAAATTTTTTGGTATTTTTCTTTCCTGTCTTGAATGCCTCTTTCCCTCAGTTCACATTGCTTCTCTGGAGGACAAATATTGAGATGAAAGTGAAAAATGTAGTTTATAATTTAATATTTCTGATTTTTTTTTACTAAACAAAATACAAATGACAAGCTGATTTTATAATGTGTTTTGTTTTTGTTTGTTGCATTTCAACAAGATTTGTGGTCCTATACCGACATAACTTACACAGTTTAAATGGAGGCAGGAATACCCTCGAGAGAAAAGGATTAGTTGTACACACTTCTTGACTGTGTATATTTGTTCTCTGAGAAGTTGGTTTCCTTTAAAAAAAAAATTCTTAAAATGTCCTTTAAAAGTGTATTAGGAAATATTTTTGTTGGGAAGCGATGTTAAAAAATGTGAAATATTGAGGTAATCAACTTAAATTATTAGTTACAATCTTAATATTTATTATCACACAAGCAGAATCCAATATGCCTGATAAAATAGAGAGGAAAACAGCATTATTTTGTTATTTCAGTTTAGGAACCTACAAAGGAAGAAGTTAGGCCTGATGAGAACTAAAGATGAACATCAGCTCCAGAGGGGAAAAGTGCTGAAATGAACAAAAGTTTTTATCAGGTAGCATATTAAGTTTTATGCAATAAACTAATTAACTTAAAAAAAAGCAATTTACACAGATGCCCCGTCAAACACTACAGGGGAAGCACAGATGGGACACTATCAAGTAGCATAATGCTCTAGTACTCATTTATAAAATCTGCATAATTCTTCCAAACATCTGAAGCCCTGTAAAGAAACACATGCTAAATTAAAAATATATATATATATATATATTGCTCTAAATTCAAGCACTCTTTTACATGCTGCAATATATTTGAGTGGGTGAAGTACTATTTGTGGTTAGTATTTGCCTAAAAATACTAGAAATGGAAACAAATGTACACATACAGGGAATTCCTTTGAATAAACGATGTATTTGCCCTATATTACAACATGCACTATACTTTTGGTATATCGCTTTTTCTAATTGGATCAAGATAGATTATCTTCCATCGTTGAACCATTCACTTATTCACAGAGAGGTATAAAATTCAGGAAATTTTATCTACTCTGTAGCGAAGATGTATTTTCTTCTTTTAAATTATTTTGTTTTTCGGGATTCAAAAGCTCATTTTATTCAATTCATACTGATGTTGTGGTATAATGTTTTTTGGCACAATGTTTGGAGCAAAAGTTCTTAAATTTAATAATCACTACTAACTGCACTCATGCATTTTCCTCTAATGATATTAGTGGACAAATTTATATTGTTTGCCGTTATGCGTATCTTTTAAAAACGTATCTTTGAAAATGACTCTAGCGCCCTGAGCAGCATGTAAAACAAACATTAAATGCCTCACTCCTCTTTCTCAGACTTATGCCTTATCATCTTTCTTGCCACGAGTTTTGGTGATCCTTTTTCATTTTATCATTTTGCTTTTTTGTTTTCTTAATGATATAAGACAACACCAACAAAGCAAAAATTGGGGGCAGGGCATAAAAAAGCTCCATCAGCATTGCTTTATTTTCCCCCCAATCTCTCCGCTACCTCTATTTAAAACATACAATATGCAATCTCATTGCCTTTGACCTTATTGGTTTCCCTTTCAAACGGGCACTAATAATTAATACAGAGCCATTGAGTGATGCGAATATATTCTCCGCTGTATTGTTGAACATGCTAAATAATTTAAAATGCCAGAAGACTCTCTAATGCTTTGTGGGGAGGTAAAATTATACCCATTTGGAGGGGTCAGGGGGTTGGGGGGGGTCTTTGCTTTTTTGTTTCTATTGAATGCGTTTCGGCTGTACAGCTGGAAAGGGCATTCCTATAGGACTTTAAAGGCAAAGTAGAAAAATGACATAAAAGCTTTGCTTGGATTTGATTGATGCACTCTCATATTTGAAGTTCACTCAGAGCTTTGTGCTAGAAGGCCTGGGTCACTCTATCCAGTGCTCTAATGAGACTGTGTGTGAACACTTCCAGCTTTGTAGGCCTTGCTTTAATCAGAGATTGGAAAACACTCCTGACTGATAGGCTCCAGAATCAGATCTAAACAGAAAATAACATGCTCGATTTGGCCTCTGAAGGTGGGTTGAGCAAATCTTTGTGATGTATTGGAGCATTTGCTGAGTGCAAGTGCACGTGGGGTGGTTCCTATTTCTGTCGGCAAATACAAATTTTTCACTCAGCAGGCATAATCAGAGCTAACTCGAGAGGAGAAATAACAAAAACTCAACAGCCCTTAGCAACTCAGCATGGCATAGAGGGATTTAAGACTTTAGCATTTTATCTCCATCAGTATGAAAATGTATGAGGAAATTTGAACTTTGAAAGTGCAAATAAACACATTTAACACTTTGCAAGCCACTGATTTCACTGTGTCTTTTGCTGGGCACCTTCATTTCTTTCTTTATCATTTTCACTTAAGATTTTCAAATTTCATAAAATTTGCTCCTTAATTTGCACCATTTAACCAAGTGAGCTCACTTGGATGAGGTGAGGATAATGTGAGTACAAGCTCCCAATGGTTTACTAGTGTAAAACGATATTCCAAAGTTAAAAGTTTTATGCAGGATGACAAAAGATAGTGTGCTGATAGTCAAACATTAATCTTATTTTTTATGAGACTAGAAATCCCTAATACCATTCATGGAGACCCGAGTTAGAGAAACTTTTGGATCTTACTTTTTCATAACTTTTAAAACATAATGCAATCATGAGAATAACCAATAAAGGTTATGTAACCAAAGGTTTATTTTCACCAGTTACACAAAGCATACATACTTAGTGCCTTGTTCACACAATTTTTACACAATTTCATTATTTTAGGATTTTCTTATCTTTATTAATATCATTTTCAGGACCAGTTGAATGTCAAAATATATCATGTCACCATTTGATATTGAACCCTATGTCATTTTATAATGTCTGAAAATATGAGGTTCACCCTAGAATACTGTATGCCCGTATTGCCCAAGAATCTATGATCCTAAAGTCCTATTAGTAGGGTAACCATGTGTTTTATCATCCAAACCTAGGCTTAAGAGACTTGAAAATCTTAAGTGAAAATGATTGAGAAAGAAATGAAAGTGTCCAGCAAAAGACCCAGTGAAATCAGTGGCTGCAAAGTGTTAAATGTGTTTAAGAACAAAATGGTACTATTATTAATAAAACCAAGAAACCAGAATAATGTGAAATAAACTGGAAAAGTATATGGTATCTTACCTATAAGGAACTTTCTTTATCATATAGAAGTTGTCCTAATAAATATTAGAATAATTCCACAAGACAAATTTTCTGTATTATATTTTTCATAGCCAGTAGTCTCCACTTAACTTTTTTTCCTACCAGCAGTCTAGAGACACTTGGCTCTGTATTTTAGAAATATTTATCAATTAAAATTTCAGATGTAATTGTATTTGAGAGTCTTAAAAAATGTCAACAACTGGCCAACTAGCAAGTTCATGGTACACCCCACCTGCCCATATTCATCTTGATTCCTGGAAGATCTAGGGTGACACAAGTGGTTCAAAGGACATTGATTTTGCTCTGACTTTAGGGCAGTGAAAACATTTTTTAATTCAGAAAAGTATGTATTAGACACCCAAATCAAGAGCAGGAAATTAACAAAATTCCACACTCTAGTCCTGCCCTATGCTCTACTCCTACTTTTTGCTTAAACCACTGGGAGGTTTTATTATGAAACCAAAGAAACTGCCAGATCAGTGGATTCTGACCTCACATTTCTTCTCATGGAACCAAAAGCATACAGCTATCAAAACTGTAAATGTCGGGATCAAATGTTCTAGGCAAATATCTACATTCATTATTGCCTGGTTATTCTCATCTTTTCCCCAGGTCAGTTTTTCAGAATGGAGGTGAATTATTTGGTGCTAACTAAATTGTTTCTCTGTCTCTGTCTCTCTTTTTCTCTCTCCAACAATGTTTAAAATAATAAACCTAGAATGAGGGAATGTTGTAAGCCTATAATTTCCTTGATTTTTATAATTTCATATAAAATTTGCATAAACATTTACATTTCATAAAATGATAGTTTGTTGAATGAGTCAATAGATAAACAGAATCAAATCAAAAGATTAGTGCACATATTTTAATGTATACTTACATAAATATTTATACAAACAGCATTTCTAAATATTATAATATCTCTTCACAAAGTGCTGCTTTTGGTTTCACCCTGTCATTATTAAGACTGGGAAAGAAGTTTATTTGTAAGTTATTGGGTATTTTCTATGTAATTGATCTTTTGGCAAGTATTGATGATACTATACAGGCCATAATTTTCTTATTTTGGACGTTTTGTTTTACGTAATTTTATAGAAAATATAGCAATTTTTTTTTAAACTTGAAAAGTATCGGTAAAAGTAAAATGGTTAAGAAAAAATTATGTTCCCAGAAAATGAGAAAACTGATTGCATGTCAAAGTATCATCATGGTGTTTGAGATTATGGAGAATATTTAGATAAATAAACTTCTATTTATGACACCTTCTGCTTTATGCTATCATTTCCTTATATTTGGGTATATAGTGGATTAGCACATATAAGGAAATTAAATGTAGCATGGAAATAATTTGGTATGATTTGTATACTACTTATATCTTTGGCTACCACTTCTCCCTTTTCTCTCACATCCAAGCCAAGACTAACCTCCGCCCATTCTACCTTCTAAATAGCTGTCAGCTAGGGCTGCTACTCTCTATAATCACTGTCACTGTGTTAGTTTAGACTACAGTCATCTCTCCTGTATGAACTCCTTGCCTTAAATTTTGTCCCTCTTCATTCCCCACATGGTTGTGAGAAGAAGCTTTCTGAAATGCAAATCTGGTTTGATCATTCTGCTATTTAAAACCATTCGATAGCTCTCCGTTACTTCTGGATAAAGTCAAACTCATAACATGGCTAACAACTTCCTTTTATATTATGGCCTTTGGGGACCTATTACTTTCACCCCATTCCTTCTTCTTTCTTCTATTGCATTCTCACATTCATTTTTCCTTTAGTAATAGTCTCCTTTTTTTCAAATCCCCTCCTCTTTCTTTCTACATTATTTTTTCACTCATTCAGGCCAGTTTTACCACTTATCCTGACCATCTTCCAAGATTAATGAAATCTGGGTGAAGGGATTTCCTTCTATATGCAATAGCAACCTTCTCTTGCTTTGTCATACTTGTGGATTTGTTTACCTAAACCTCTACTATGGTATAAGCTTCATAAAATTGCTCACTTTTCTTGCCATGTTCACAAAAATAAGCCAGACTTGAATATAGTGCTTGCTACACAGTAGGTGTTCAATATTTATTTATTGAATCAATAAATCAATGAAGTACGTATTGACCTCTGTGAGAACAATTTGCTAATAAAGACATATGCGTTTCCACTGTCAACCACATTTCCTAACACAATTCTATGTAAAGAAACAAACTCGTCATTTGATTTCAAATCTTTAGTAAATATTTTTTATTTTTAATATTTATATTCTTTTTTATATACTTTAAATTCTGGGATACATATGAAGAAAGTGCAGGTTTGTTACATAGGTATACATGTGCCATCGTGGTTTGCTGCACCCATCAACTCGTCATCTACATTAGGTATTTCTTCTAATGCTGTCCCTTCTCTAGACCCCCCACCCTCTGACAGGCCCTAATGTGTGATGTTCCCCTCCCTGTGTCCATGTGTTCTCATTGTTCAACTGCCACTTATGGGTGAGTACATGTGGAGTTTTGTTTTTTATTACTGTTTTAGTTTGCTGAGAATGATGGTTTCCAGCTTCATCCATGTCACTACAAAGGACATGAACTCATCCTTTTTAATGGCTACATAGTATTCCATGGTGTACATGTGCCACATTTTCTTAATCCAGTCTATCATTGATGGGCGTTTGGGTTGGTTCCAAGTCTTTGCTATTGTGAATAGTGCCACAATAAACATACGTGTGCATGTGTCTTTATAGTAGCATGATTTATTATCCATTGAGTGTATACCCAGTAATAGGATCACTGGGTCAAACGATATTTCTAGTTCTAGATCCTTGAGGAATTGCCACACTGTCTTCCACCTTCCACAATGGTTGAACTAATTTACACTCCACCAACAGTGTAAAAGTGTTCCCAATTCTCCACATCCTCTCCAGCATCTGTTGTTTTCTGACTTTTTAATGATCGCCATTCTAACTGGCATGAGATGGTATCTCATTGTGATTTTGATTTGCATTCTCTAATGACCAGTGGTGATGAGCTTTTTTCATATGTTTGTTGGCCACATAAATGTCTTCCTTTGAGAAGTGTCTGCTCATATCCTTCACCTACTTTTTGATGGAGTTGTTTGTTTTATCTTACAAATTTGTTTAAGTTATTTGTAGATTCTGGATATTTTTATTGCTTTTCTTTACAAATACATGCTCACCTCTCTCTCTCTCTCTTTCATTTTATGTTTCAAAGTAAAATATGCGGCTGGGTGTGGTGGCTCAAGACTGTAATCCCAGCACTTTGGGAGGCCAAGACGGGCAGATCACGAGGTCAGGAGATCGAGACCATCCTGGCTAACACGGTGAAACCCCGTCTCTACTAAAAAAATACAAAAAATTAGCCAGGCCCAGTGGCGGGCGCCTGTAGTCCCAGCTACTCGGGAGGCTGAGGCAGGAGAATGGCGTAAACCCGGGAGGCGGAGCTTGCAGTGAGCTGCACTCCAGCCTGGGCGACAGAACGAGACTCAGTCTCAGGAAAAAATTAAAAAATAAAAAAATAAATCAGCTCGGCCTGGTGGCATGAACCTGTAGTCCCAGCTGCTTGAGAGGCTTGGGTGAGAGCT
>NW_016804667.1:1266251-1270923 GCF_001698545.2 Rhinopithecus bieti
TTAGACATTTATTTATTTATTTATTTATTTATTTATTTATTTATTTAATTTATTATTTGTTTATATTTTTGAGACGGAGTCTCCCTCTGTCACCCAAGCTGGAGTCCAGTGGCGCCATCTCGGCTCACTGCAAGCTCCGCCTCCCGGATTCAGCTGGGACAACAGGCGCCCGCCACCACACGCGGCTAATTTTTTGTATTTTTAGTAGAGATGGGGTTTCACCGTGTTAGCCAGGATGGTCTCCATCTCCGACCTCATGATCCGCCCACCTCGGCCTTTCAAAGTGCTGGGATTACAGGCGTGAGCCACCTTGCCCGGCCTAGCTAGACATTTTTATTGCGTGAGCAAAATGGTTCTAGTTCCAGTGATACAAAGGAAACGTTACATTTACTTGGCCAGCTCCTGCTTCCTCCAAATTGCTTAACCCCAAAACTGCATTCTCCAAGCTCAAGGTATGTCTCCATTGCTTGGCCCCCTACACAATTTGCAGGTACCTGTGAGCAGAGCATGAAGGATGCATTCGAGGGCCAGAAGTAATTGTTGCTATCCAGGTCTGTGGGAAATGACTACTAGCTTTTGACTAACCTCTGGGGATTGCACTACTAGACTCAGAAGAAAATTCTAAAGATCTGGTCATCACGGTTCTAAAAAGTCTCTTGGAAAGCAAAGACAAATCCACATTTTTATTATTGCTGGGGAAAAATTTCATCAAACCACATTATTTTGTTCGTATAATTCAAGCAATTTTAGGTAAAGTCAGGTGATCAGTTATCAGGCCATCTATACAGAGCTCACTTTCTAAAGTCAGGGGATTTCTTTCCACTTTCAGTAGTTGGAGTATGACAAAGTTAAAATCATGCTAAACATATTTCTTTAAAAAGTCTTTATTTCCTCTTGTTTTTTTTTTACAGAAATATCTGTTTTCTAACATACTAATAATACATAGTTTTAAAATGCCACAGACTCTATTAATTTTTACCTAGAAGTTCACGATGTTTCCAAAGAGCAGATTAATTGTGATTGAATTATCTTTTTTAAGGCAAACATTTCTAGTAAATAATATAAACATAATAATTTGGATTGCTCATGTGACTTAGAGAGATAGATTATTTGAAAGAGAAGTTTATATTTGGTAAAGAAGTAGAGGTGAGTGACATCAGAGAAAATCACTGTTGTTTTCAGTTCTTTGGTTAATCACTTTTAATGCTTTATGTCTTTTTGAAAAGTATAGTTTGNCAACTTATATTTCTTATATTTTCTATCAAAATTACACTAAATACCTCTACTTAAATATTCTACTGCTTTCAAGGTATGCTCTTTTTTTTTTTTTAATTTAGGCAAATTGTGGAAAGCAATTGGACTATGGTTACAAGGGATGGAAATGTATAATTGGTGTAATAGGATTCATAATTGATAAGCTAGAGAGAAGAGACACTGAAATAAGTTAATTCCTTTCCAAATAAAGGGATCCCAGTGTTTTTAAACCAAGGGGAAAAAAGCAAAGGTCTGTCTAACTGCCATGTAAACTCATTTTAAATGTCATGTCTTATTACAACCTAATAATCGGAATGCCTATTTTCCCCTGTTGCTTGAGCCATCAAATTTGTCAAAATTTTATGATAATTCATTCCATCATTCCTTAGACATTTAAATGACAGAGAGTCCTAGTCAAGGGGGGAAAGCCTCTGTAATCCTACTCCTCATGGTATAGCTGCCTCCAGAGAGATTTTTTAAATATTCCATATCATGGTATAAGCAGCAGCTAAATTTCTCAGTGTCACTGATTTCTTGCCGTTTTGGAAAGTGACAATAAATTGGCTACCTACCATTCTTGACCTTTTGACTTTGGAACCTCTGCTGACCAAATCTTAGCTTGCCTCGTTTAAGTCAGCAGCTCTGGTATCACTCTGATCCTCTCCCAGAGGGTCTGAAGCTTTCACTCACGCTCCTGAACGGGTAAGCTCCCCCTCTAGTGTTCACTGCTCATCAGATTATTCCTCTAACAAATAAGACAGAGAATTGCCTGTTTTTTTTTTTTTTTTTTTTTGGTTCCCTATCGAAGGACGGAGCTTGGGCCAACATTTATAACGGTTTAATGACACAAAGAGGAAAAGGTAAGTATAAATCCTACATTAAAAAAAAAAAGTTCCTTCCTTTAGATTCCTTTGAAAGCATTGCTACTGTTTGGTTATGAAACTAAGAAATGCTGCTTGTGCTGCCTTGCAGGCAGAATGCATGGCTGAATAGACAGGATGAGTTTGAAAGATATGAGATGATCTGGGAAAAAACAATCCTTTCTGTTGGGAAGCTGGATGTCTGGTTATGAATAAATGACTTTTCACTGGAAGCTGACACTCAGGAACTCTTTATTTGTAGAGCAATTGCCAATAGAGGAGCAGGATAGGGGAGGAGGTTGTTCTAGGGAACCCCAGCATGTTTTTCTTCCAGAATTTTAAAAAAGACCAGTAAAAAATGAAATGCCTTCCATTTGTTTTTACAAAGAACCTGCGTAAATAGTCCCCTACACGAAAAGACCCTCACTATATTTGACACAGAACTACAGAAAAAAGTGCAGTAGATATTGGTGGTAGTTTTCAAGTGTGTTGAACTCAAAGGTTAAAAGTTCAACAACTTCATTAAATGTAGTGTTGAAGCCTTAATAAGACATAATCCAGAATTTATCATGCAATTGAAAGTAAGAGAAAGAAAAAAGAAAGAAAGAGCAAAAGAAGGAAAAGCAACCTGATACAGTTCTGAGAGGTTATTTTCACAGTTGGTTACTAAACTAAAATCTAGAAGTTTTATTTATTAATTTTAACCATGGGCAAAATTTTAAACTAAAAAAAAAAAAAATGAAGTGTACACCAGATTCTTCAAAGAAGGCACAAACTTTCTATTTAATTGTTTCAAAGTGTGTTTCAAACAGTTGTGTATGTCTTGAAATAGGTCATATAATTTATTTGAAATTCAGGTTGGAAATAATATGGCCACATTAAATTACAAATGGTTTTAATCTTCTGAATTTTGGGGAATAAAATAAGCCTGCAACAAAGTTTTCTTCATACCGATGATTCTGAAAGTTAGGTTAGTTTTATTCTGGTGCTCTAAGTTAACATATCTTTCTTCATTAAAATAAGGTAAATAAGTATGACCGCATAAACAGAAGGGAAGAACTTCCTTTTGCCATATTCTGTTTTCATATTCTATCACTGTTGATAGATAGTGATCACTATTCTCATCATTCTCCCTAAGCATGTAATAAGTACCTACAAATTATGCAAACCTACACCCTGTCAGAACTCAACTTACATTTTTAAATGTAATGTTTGTTATGGCATTAAAACTGAATTATTCTGTTTTGGTCTAATAAAGACCTCAAAACATTTTTTAAAGTACAGTAACCCATTCCATAAAAATATTCATTACCTTATCACTGTTATTTTTCTCTTTACTGGGTCTTTTAAAACTAGGTTGCTTGATATGGCAGAAGAAGAATAATGCTTTCAAGTCCTGTAATGTTAGAGTACCTTAACTTTTTCCTGTTTTCAATTTTCTAGGTTCTGTGTTTTATTAAATTCCATTTTGGTGCCCTACTTTAAAGCTGACTTCAGGGTCTTGTTAAAAAGGTCATCATCATTCATGAACTAATGGGACCAGGTGACTAGGACCTATCTTTAATCACAAAGCAGTGGCCCCTTTGAAGGTTCAAAGGATTAATATTGCCTGTATGTCCATTCAGTTTTGAGCTTCTTGGATGACACAACAACACACAGGATTGTCATTTCTACTAGGCTGAGGGATTTCCAGGTGGACATCTGTCTTTTCTGAACTGGACTCAGATCATACATCCTTCTCTCTGAGCAACTGTTTCACAGGAGTATCCTTCAATCACATGTCTCATGCTAAGACTCACTGTGAGACACACAGTGTGAGTTGGAGGTCAGCACAAATATGAATGCTACCTTCTTTGATTTTATTTTTTTTAGAGGCTGCTTTAAATTACTGGTTCAGGCAAAGTTTAAACCACTAGAAAAATTTTAAAGTAAATAGATTACATTTATAATGGGAAAATTGAATTGTATGAAACTTTCATAGCCCACGTTTCTAGTTGTACACATTTCACATAAAAATTTGTAGTAGGAAGGAAGTCATGATTTATATCACTTTGACTAACCTAATTGCTAAAGATTATGCAGCATTGCAAAGGACAGGTAAAGAGACTCCTGTCAATCAAAGTGGTTATAGAAAAACACACAGAAAGAAAAATGACAACAACAAAAATTTAAAACATGAAATACATTTAACTACACAGAACCCTAAAGATCTTTGTAATATAAAGTCATTTATTATAGGATTATAAAATATAAGAATGATAGGGTCTTTAGAGATGACCTCACCTACTTTTCTCTTTGGTGAAGCCCCAGGCTCAGGAAAACTTGGGTTGTTTGTTTAATGTCATATGGTGAAAAAAAAGAGAACAAGGCATTCGATCTTGGCTTGTGGGTTTCAGTTGTAGTGCTCTTTATACCAAGGGAGCTTCAGTCATGCTTTCAAGGTAACTATGGGTGCTTTCATAGAAATAGGAAGAAAAATACATCTTTGGGAAGTTTGGAGGAGACGTGAGTTATTTTAGGAGATAGTGCTTTTTTTTTTTTTTTTTTTTTTTTTTTTT
>NW_016804667.1:1271167-1351979 GCF_001698545.2 Rhinopithecus bieti
AAAAAAAAAAAAAATCAAGTTTCACAGGTAGGTAATTACAGGATGAAGCAAACGAGGTATATATGGGTTTTATTAACAATTTTTAACATATGATATAACCATTTGAATAATTCATAAAAACCTTGTTCTGCTCTGTTGCAGAGTTTTTGAGATGGAGTCTTGCACTGTCACCCGGGCTGGAGTGCAGTGGCACGATCTTAGCTCACTGCAACCTCTGCCTCCCAGGTTCAAGCGATTCTCATGCCTCAGCCTCCTGAGTAGCTGGGATTACAGACACCCACCACTGGAGTTTCACTCTGTTGGCCAGGCTGGTCTCGAATGCCTGACCTTGTAATCCACCTGCCTCAGCCTCCCAAAGTGCTGGGATTACGAGTGTGAACCACCATGCCCAGCTGAAATTAATAAACACAATTTTTATAAAGATGTTCAAAAGTGACCATGTGGGCTTATTTTTCAGAATAAATTATGCATTCATTGGTTAATCAACAACAATTCCAATGATTATGAGACAAGAGTAGGTGGTTAATGGCTTTTAAATTATAACAGCAAGTTAAAAAAAATTTTTAAGTAGGTGCACTATTTTCTTTGTTAACCCTATCATCCTAAGTGGGAAGGATAAATTAACGTCTTGCTTTATCTTTTTCATGAACTAAGTGTTTGTGCCCCCTCCCCATCAAATTTCATATCTTGAAATATAATCCCCAAAGTGATGATTTTTGGAGGTAGGGCCTATGGGAAGTGATTAGGTCATGAGGGTGGAGCCCTCATGAATGGAATTAGTGCCCTTAGAAAAAGATGCCAGAGAACTAGCAGAGGGTTTTAAGGAGAAGTTGGTTTTCTGCAGCGTGGAAGATGGCCCTCACTGCCAGATGATGTTGGCACCTGATCTCAGATTTCCAGATTCCAGAACTGTGAGAAATAAATGCTTGTTGTTTAAACTACTCAGCCAAGGGTAATTTGTTGTAGTAACCTGAACTAACTAAGACAACCTTTCTGAGACAGCCTCTCAAATCAGTTTTCAGATTTCTAAAGTGATTAATGAGGTCATACATCCTACCAGGAAAGTTAGGTAAAGTAACTAGATTTTAATGTCTTTACAAGCTTAGTTAACAGTGTTAAAATTGATCTTTTTAAAATCTCACTTAGCATGTGAAAAAGTATGTCTCTTTCTTTGATCTCAGTTGAACTTTTCTGTATTCACCATTTATTCTATCATGTTCCTAACCGTATATCTGTGATCTAATTAAATATTAATCCAATCTATACACATAGATAAAAACCCTGAAACTATATATACTCACATATAAACAGTAGTTTTATCTTGGTAGAGTGAAATTATACATGTTTTATTTCTAAATTTTTTGCAATGAACATGTATTTCTATCCTAACGTTAAACAATCTTTCTCATATAATGTCATTGAAAAAAGAAATTGACATCTAGTGAAAAGGACAGGAAGAATTAAAATACATTGTTCATGTTTTAGCAGTCTCTACCTGTTTTCCCACAAAGTGGGAAGTGAACAATGTATTGTTTTCAAGTATTTTTTGAGTTCCTATAGGCATCTGGCACTGTTTCAGAGTTTGGGATATGTCAGTGAACAAAACAAGTGAGAACACTGCTTTCTTGGAGCTTAAATTCTAGTGAGAATCAATTATAAAACATTAGGAAAACAAGGAAGTTTATAACGGTAAGTCTATAAAAATTGTCCACGAGGAGATTGTGGTCAATGGTGTGTGGTAGCAAGGGAAGTCATAAAAATGGGAAAATGTGGAGGAATATTGAATCTCGTTTGAGCACAATTTTGGTGGCTATGTTGATAACAGTTGGAAAAAGTCTGAATTTAGCCAAAGGAAACTGGTCATAAGGAATACAGATGACACTTTTGCAGGTTTGAAATCATTAAGGAAATAAAGAGGAAAACCTTTACCTGCAGGGAGCAGAGGCTTCAAAATATGGTTCGTTGCTCTCGTTGTGCTGCTGAACTATTTACATGAACTAAGTAAGAAACAAGAGTATTATTTGTGTTTATACTTAAAATTCATGAGTTGCAGGTTGTTCTTTAGTATAGGACCAAAGAACACATACATTAATCATGAATTAAATTGCTTGAATCAACATTAATTCATGGAAAGTATTAGTCCACATGATAAAAGCGTTATTGTGAGCATGTTAGAATTTCATCATTTTGAACATCCTGCCTTACTTCTCTTTACTTTTTAAAAATTCAATTCATTAATTGTCTCCATTTGGAGATTTACTTACTTTTTCTTTCCTTACTCCAATCTCTGTTAGGAGCATAATTCTGTGCCACATTTAGTTAGATGCTAGTCCTTCATACATTCTGATTCAATTGTAAGTTTTCTTATCCTCTTTTGCCAGAGAATGCTCAAGAGCAATGATTAAACCTTTTTCTTTTCTGCATCTACATCTCTATTCTCAGTGCCATAACCTTCCACTCATGAATAAATAAAATCATTGTTGTAAAGATGGAATGAAAGAAAACTTGAGCTTCCTAGTCTTCATTCTACAGCTTGATCATTATTTTACAGCTATAGCAATAAATTTTCCATGATTGTAAATATTTTTTCAAGGCGAAAAGATGTATTCTAAATTAGAGCCACATATGGAAATTAGGACTCTTGCCTCCAACTCTAAACTCATGCAATTGTAAAATCCCTTTGGTCTAGAATGCCAATATCATATCTGTTTTAGGAAGTGTCTCTCCAAAAGAGATATGATATTGGCATTTTCTAGCAAAGGGGTTTTACAATTGCGTAAGTTTAGAGTTGGAGGAGGCAAGAATCCTCATTTCCATATGTGGCTCTAATTTAGAATACATCTTTTCGCCTTGAAAAAATGTTTCTCAAGCTGGGCGCGGAGACTCATGCCTGTAATCCCAGCACTTTGGGAGGCTGAGGCGGGGAGATCACAAGGTCAGGAGTTCAAGACCAGCCTAGCCAACATAGTGAAACCCCATCTCTACTAAAAAAAAATACAAAAATTAGCTGGACATGGTGGCGTGCTCCTGTAATCCTAGTTACTCCGGAGGCTGAGGCAGGAGAATCGCTTGAACCTTGGAGACAGAGGTTGCAGTGAGCTGAGATCGCACCACTGCACTCCAGCCTGGGCAGCAGTGCAAGACTCTGCCTCCAAAAAAAGAAAGAAAGAAAGTGTCTCTCCAAATACTCTATGATACTAACTAAAACATTTAACTCTTACTATATTTTCAGTGCTATATTACCAGTTCATGTCATTCATTCTTATTTGAGGAACATCCTGGTAACACAATAGTTAGCGAACTTTCTTCTCTTCATGAAACTTACATACTAGGATAGAGGCAGGTGATAATACAAAGAATGTGGTATGAATGCACTGAAAGGACAGAATAACAGAATATTGGAAGCAGAGAATGCTAAAAAAGGTCAACACTTGAAGCCTTCTTTATGTCATCTGTAAGTTTGACTGTGGTAGTTTGCCACCAAAGCTCTGTCTTTGCTTATGTAACCTTATTCCCAACAGGCAAGAGTATGCCAAATTTTCTACCTTAATTCTTTACAGAGGTTCAACCCAAGGATATCATGATTGAAGTTCGAGTGTGTCTTCAGGTGTGTGTTAATGTGTCTCACATTGCAGCTGCTTGAGTATTCTGCTGTATGTATCCAAACATATTCTGGTCAATGTGATATGTATTTAAAAATATTACTTTAATAGAAGGTTTTAGTGGGAGAATGCCCAGATAAAACTATTAGATACTTTGAGTAACAAAGCAAATGATGAAGAAAAAATAAAAGGGGTGATAGGAGGTCCCCAAAATGTATTAGAAAAAAATAGGGCAAATGATTGTTACAAAAATTTCCAGCTAGGTATCAGGTAAATTGGCCACACTGAAAACATTATGCTATGTACAAACCTGACCTATTATAAAGGATGCAAAGTGATACTGGTTGTAAATTAGGCATTCTCTTTCCAATAAATTCTATAAACCTTAGTGAGGGAATGTAGTCAATGTCATTCAAGTAAGAATTTAAAAAGAGAACCAACCATGACACGATTATAGAGGCATGGCATTTCAGAGAAGAAATGAATCTTATAAGGACATAGGTAACTATGGATGAAACCAAATGTAAGGAGATGTTGAGTACAGATCACCTTAGCAGAGAAGATCTGGATAATACTGTCTCTATTCAGATTTTAATATAAACTTAGCTCCCTCATTTATTTCTCTCATACCTCTGTCACTATATGAATGTGAACTTCTAGATTGCTCTCACATACCTCTGAATCACTGTTTAGCACAGAGTCTGGCATAATAATTCTATTACATATGCTTGCTTGCTGCCTTACTTGCTAAATAAATGAGTGAATGAATGATGAATGAATATATGGCAGACTCTATGCAGACTATGGTAAGTCATGAAACTAAATACAGAGCATCTGACAAAATGACTCAACTTTGGGGGAAAAAATCTCTCTTAAACTTCTACGGAAAAATAAAAAGAATCACAAGTTCAATCTCAATTCTAAGTAAACATAAAGACAAAATTATTGAGTGCAAAGCATGTGCCAAACAGTTTTACTTGTGTTAAGTTGATTCCCATAGCAATCCCCCAAAACAGATATTATCCTTAATGAGAAGAAAAAGTAACCGAGCCTAAGGGAAATTAAATAAATTGCCCAAAGTGACATAGCTAAAACAAAAGAGCTAGATTTGAATGCAACACTAACTGACTGCACAGCCCATGCCCTTTCTACTCTGCCTTTTTCCTGCTATTGAAGCATGATTTAGAAAAGTGGTGTTTGGAAATGCAAGATGTTGTGATATTATTAACACAGAATTTGTAACAACTATGGCAACAAACACTGAACATAATTTAACCTGTACCCTAGACTTTAGGGTAACATTTTTAAAATGTTGAGAGAAAAAGAGTCTGGATTCCATGGCTATTCATTTTAAATTGGAATATGGATTCAGTGTGATAAAGACTCTGAAATTTGAAATTACGAGTAACATCACTGAACTGGCTTCTTCTAAATATCCTGGTTTTATCACTTACTGAAGGTATGATCTTGGGGACATGATCTCTCTGTACCTCATTTTTCTAATTTGCAAAATGATGATAACAGCAATACTTTTTCTTGTATGTCAATTGGAGGATTATGTGAGACACAATTGTAAAGAAATGCATATTTAGAATAGTGGTAGGCACATAGGAGACAATTAGTGAATGGTAGCTATAATATCGAAGACGAAAAAATGCAAGGAACCAAAGGGTTCCTTCATAAAACAGAATCAGACAAGTTATATAAGAGAAAAAGGGGCAAGTCAAGACAACATGGGACAGAAGCCAGTAGACCAAATTGGCACCAAAAATTCTCTCTAGGGTGAGGGTTGAAGTAGCGTTCAAAATCTCTTAAGAAGAAAGTTTACCTGGAGCCGGGCGCGGTGGCTCAAGCCTGTAATCCCAGCACTTTGGGAGGCCGAGACGGGCGGATCACGAGGTCAGGAGATGGAGACCATCCTGGCTAACACGGTGAAACCCCGTCTCTACTAAAAAATACAAAAAACTAGCCGGGCGAGGTGGCGGGCGCCTGTAGTCCCAGCTACTCGGGAGGCTGAGGCAGGAGAATGGCATAAACCCGGGAGGCAGAGCTTGCAGTGAGCTGAGATCCGGCCACTGCACTCCAGCCCGGGCGACAGAGCAAGACTCTGTCTCAAAAAAAAAAAAAAAAAAAGAAAAAAGAAAGAAAGTTTACCTGGAAAAAGTGAGTACAATTTGGCATGGGTCTGCATAACATAAGTGGTATGGTCTGCAAGGCCATATCTTTTCAGTGAATGAAAACATTAGGAATCAAAAAGAAGTTAAAGTATGAGAAAAACTGACTAAAATGTACAGAATTAAATAGAACCAAATGTAAAAGTCCAAATTTAAGCTGCAAAAGTCAAAATAATCTGGAAAAACTCAGCATCAGTTTGTGAACAAATTTATTTAACAATTGATTATAAAATATCTTAAACTCCTTTATATAATTATCAGTATATTGTATATTTATTTACCTGTTTGTCTACATGTGTGTAGCATCTCTTCTCTTACTAGGATGTACGTTTCCAGACAGCAGGGAGCTCATGTTTCTTCTCCACAGCTGCCCACAATGTGATTCTCACAATGGCTGGTACATTGTAGGTATTCCATAAATATTTTTCAACAAATATGTTGATTTTTAAATAAATCCCCTTTAGTTAACTTTTGTGGAGTATTTTACTTAATCTGTCTTAGCTGCTGAGTGCTTATCTTCAACATTGTTATAATTAATGAGACAATATATGTAAAGTGCTTGGCCTGATGCCTGGCATTTTGCAGCTTTTCATAAATGCTAATTCTACTCTTCCTACTCAGTTCTTCTGTGTAGAGGATAAATTCCACAGATGGTAGAGGTGTTTCCTGTTATGGAATGACACAAGACTGATCTTTAGATAGCATGCTTCAACAGATTGTTCAATCTTTTACATATCTTATATCTTACAGAAACTCCTGAATTATTGGTACAATAAAAGTTTATACTTACCGCTATATCTAGTAAAATATTAATAAAATTCAAAGAAATTTAATTTTAAATTTCATAAACACTTTTGATCTTTATTACATTATATAAAGATCTAATCATCTCTGTTTTCAAAAGACTGTATGGCTGAGCTGGGTGAACTTAGATTAAATAGCCATATTACAAGGAATATGGAGAAGCCATTTTTTCAGTATAAATTTTTTAAGTAAAATTAACATTGAACTCTTGGAGACATCAGTTTTAATACTGATAATTGTGTACTCAGAGTTTCTTGTAGTTAGACAAAAGCACTGCACAGCAGTAGAACAAATCACTAAGGGTTATTTCACTGTTTTTATTTTTTTTACATCAACTCCAAATGAAGACAATTATATTTAAGATGTGCATTTAAGAATTGGGTGAATCATAAGGTCAAATGATCCTTAAACTAAATTCAAATGACCATTGAAATCTCTTATAAAAGACATTTGGCTTAGGAAAATTGTTTTCTTTTACTTGAGAGTTGGCATTTATACATTTGGTGCTTTAAAATTACTTCTAAAGATTACATTTGTATTATAATGGTATTGTTGTGCAAATCTGGCTTAATACGTAAAATGAACGCTCTTATAGTGTCCCTGATGGTTCCATCACCATCCATGAAGAGTGCTGACCATTCTTACAGGTATCTGTACAGTCTGCCCTCTGGTGCCCTAGGCCTGTGCTGCCAGTCGCATTCTCCAGCTCATCAACTATGAAATAAAAAGCAAGTTCTTAGATCAAAAGGAGACTTGATAGAAGTAGCCTGAATTCAATTTCAGAAAATCAAATACTGTCAAAGACTGGTTTTGAAAGAAGGTTTTCTACCATTAAACAAAAAGAAAGAAAGAAAAAAAACTATCTTAAAATGCCAGTTGAGCATAGCTCTCATGATCAGGAAAAAGGTATAATATGAAGGAAACATTTTCAGCTTACTATGGTTGACATTCTACAAGAATTATAAATTGATTTTAGATTTTCAGAAACTGTAAGTTTCTATTGGGGAAATGATCTATACATGGAATGCACTTATTAATGAAAGTCATCTTCATTATTTCACATATTCCTTCCTAGGAAAATAAGTTATCACCAAGTTATTTTCTCTTCTCACAGTATGTTTAAAAGTTAAGCAGAGATTCAGATAAAGTCTACTTACTGACCCTTACATGCAAAATTTCTTTTTTTAAGCTTTGTTCCAAACTTTCTTATAAATACGAGGAAATAGAATTTGAGGAAAGAAAAGCATATACTAAAATTTAAAATAATCAGTTAAGAATTAAAGTCACATGATAAAATTTATTTTAGTAATTTTAAAAAAGCTGCCAGTCTTTATCAAAACCATTTTTATATTCTAAAATTAATTTTTAAAATATAATAAGTATACAGTCTTATATTAACCTGTAATGATAAAATTCAGGTTACTTAATAATTAATTGTAATTAATTGAAAAAGATCACTAAATTTGGAATCCACCAGTTGAAAAGGGGATAACAGCAAACATTTTTGTGGCATTAACAGTTTATAATAAATGACTTTCACACATACAATATTATTTATATCAATAGCGCTCTTCGAAATACATAGCAAAGTTTTTATCTTGTAGAGGAATAGTCAGCATTTTTAAAAAAATAAGCATTGAAGAAACTACAAATCTGAAAATTTTGCATTAATTAAAGTATTATGAATTCATTTGTTAAAGGGAAAGTAGAGTTACAGCTGATTTTAATGATGAGCTATGTTGAATTGCTTGCACAATAGCACACATGTCTTTGATGATACCAACCTCAGAAATAGATCATTTTAAGCAGCAAAGGCAGCAATTATAGAAGGATGTCAGGTTACAAAAACTGAGCAATTAGACAAGAATTTATCAGGGCATGATTCAATGTAGGTATGGTTTTTTTTTAATATTAATTTCTGTTATATCTTTTTATAATAAAATATTTTAATCTCTCTCAAGATCTCTCTAGTTTAACTAAATCCTCCCACCAGATATGCAAAATAAAACCATGCTAGTCATTTTGGAATTGTGAAAAAAAAAAGGAGGTAATAGCGTGTTGTGTTCAACTCTACTGCTCCAATTCATTTCAATGAGAATCAGTCAATAAAAAGTCCCTGTTTCAGCAAAGGCGGGAGAAGAAACAAAAGGACTTAATGAAATGATCTGTTTACAAAATGCTAAGTGAGGGTTCTATGAGAAAACAGCATTAAATCCAATTTTGGTTTCCTAATGCAATTTAGGAAGTCTTATATGCTCCCAGTTTTGCTTGTCTTTTTTTTTTTCTTTTTTTTTTTGGTGAATGGACTGAGGCATGTGGTCTTTTCCTTCCCTTAACGTTATTTTTTTAAAGCTATTTAACTTTCTTTCTCTTCAACTTTGCTACAGTATTTCTAAATAGCCCAGAAAAGATAAATCAATGCCTGAACTGTAACCTTACACTTATATACTTGTTAAATGACTTTTTTTACAGTCTGTTATTGCTAGAAATTGGATTGCTTTTAAACTAATGCTGTCTGGCGGGCAAAAGTGAGTGAAACCGCAAAGCCTGGAGGAACACTAATTACTTGTTTTAATTAGCAGCAACTTTCACTAGAGTATAATCTCCCTACAGGCCACTTTTCGGTAGGTGTAGAAAAAAAATCATGTAGGAACAAACTGATAATCTCTTACTTGCCCCTAAATGAGAGCAGAACTCAGATTCTAGTATAGACATATCATTTGTACAAGCCTCTAAACCCTCAGGAAACAGGGCCTACCAGGCTAGGCTACCCAATTCAAAGATCTTTAGCAATCAGTTGTACAATAGAGCCCTTATTTTATGCTGCTACATCATAAAAGTGGTCCTTTTGTTACATTTCCATCCTTAAAAGGGTCTTAATCCCTTTCTTTTCAGACCAGTCTATGGCAAATTCCACTGGGACATCCCATTCGCCACAAGGACTGAAATGACCCACTCCGAAAGCAGCATGTGAAGCTTTGAGCCTTTCTTCCCCCCGCCACTCTCCAGAGAACATTAAATCGTACTTTTCATTCCCCTCACCATAGGGGGAACCCCCTTAATGATGACAGAGAAAGAAAAATTCCATCACACTGTCCTATGATACCATTCTGCTGTCAAGCAGGCGTTTCCCTGGTCAGAGAATCAAACATGGCTTCCAGCAGGTGGATGTTGCTGAAGGTCACAGACAGCAAAATGCAGAGGTTACACATGGAGGAAGCACAGGTTCCCACAGCAAATTAAGTCATCTGTGAAGCCTTCTCATTTCCCAGTGACTAAATTTATGACTGCTTTTAAGGGTCATCATTGCTTGCATGCACATGCACTTTATTAAAAGTATTTGAGATTTTGTAAGAGCAGTGTTGTCCCAATTAAAAATACATACATGAGCTATGTGTTTAAAAAAAACGGGGAAATTTAAAAATGTGTTTATGTAACTCTTTTATTATTGATTAGGGAGATAAAATCTTAAGTAATTTTAAAACAAAAGTGTAAATAGTAGATTGAATATGAGCATGTTTCTTGTTTATTTATTTATTTTTTAGAATATCTTTAATAATGATTTATTACTTATTTCTTTTTTTAAAATTATACTTTAAATTCTAGGGTACATGCACACAACGTGCAGGTTTGTTACATATGTATACATGTGCCATGTTGGTGTGCTGCACCCATTAACTCCTCATTTACATTACGTATTTATCCTAATGCTATCCTTCTTCCCTCCCCCCACCCCACAACAGGCCCCAGTGTGTGATGTTCCCCTTCTAAAGTAAAGGTGGTAGTCTGGGAAATAGTAACATTTCCCCTTGATATGAGAAAATTATTTTAACTTTTTACGTCAAAGGGCCTGAAAGAAATCCACAGCATTAAAGTTGTATAATGCTGTTATAAATCTTGATTACTATGATATGGATTCCTATAAGGCTTGAAATATGCCTTTTATTAAAACAAATTTAAACTAGCAAGTTTTTTATAACATAAAATATGGAATAGTAAGTCAGTAATTTTACTAGATTCAATGACCTGTAATTTAATCCAAATTAAAATAAAGTTTTCTCATAGGTTTTACCACTAGTTTTCTTATTATTTAATACGTATTTTAACTTATACTGTAGTTTCTTCTCAAATGTTGAGAATGAATAGAATCTATTCAATTTTATATAAATGTCTCAGAGAATTGTGTAGTAAATCTTTGCTACTGTTGACATTTCCAACTGTAAATGGCAATAGCATTGTAAATATTTTGACCAGATTATGATGATATTTTCAAAAAATTAGAAATTCATTGTTTTATTGGTTCTTTTCTTGTTAATAACTTAGAAGAAGCCTTAATTAAAAACCACACCACACTCATTTTCAGGTATAACTTTATATATATAACCACATATTCTAGGAAAATATTACATGTACAAATAATTCTATAAGGTAATATCATATATACACATTCATTTATCTCACATTCACAGATTTAAAATTTTAGAATTATAAAACAAAACCTAAAATCAAACTCAAAACCAAACAGCCATTTTATAACATGACAAATATTGGCTCTACCCTTCTTATATTACTCAGGTGGTAATATTTGCCAATATGTGATCATTTGAAATATTAAGATGAAAGAATCCTCTAAATGCCTATACTATAACTTTAACTTGTTATTACAGTATATTTCTCTCCAAGAGCTTTATTTTAGCTTGCACGAGGGTGTGTTTGGTTATTGTTTTGTAAAAAGTGAAAAATTCACAAAATGTTTATGCAAAATTATTAAATCTGTGTCTTGAGATTTGTTTTCTTCTATGGTAGCCTTTGTGGGTAGATCATATTTGGGGTCCAGCCTGCTGGAGGGTTAGAAATGCAATGCATGAGATAGCAAAAAGAGACCTGAATCAGAAAAAGTAAACATCTAGAATAAAGGATAGTTGAAAGAGGCTTTGTGAACAAGGGGTGTTGCAGTAGAGAATGGGTTAGGGTGAGGCTGCCCCGTTTCTTTGTTCCTCTTCACAGCGGTGTCTCTGAGGGACATGCATTGTCCCCTGAATGAACTGACCATCTCTCAAACAGGCTAATAGCCACCCCTGTAAGCACATTTAAACTATCAAGCCTAAATATTTAGAGTTATTTAGGGCTCTTTTTTCATTAATTAGTGGCTACCTACCTGCCATTCCTTGATTTTTCTGTATGTTCCGTTTCCCTAGTACTTTCTACAAGAAGCATTCTGAAATCCAAGACTAAATGCTATGGCTGAAACTTGATTCTGTTTAATTAAGTTTGAAGAAAAACTGTTTATTTTATAAGACTCATGCTGTATAGAGAACATGTGAATCATGTGAGATGCAAACTCACACACAATTTACTCCGACCAGATTTAAATTTTTTGGCAAAATTTTTTTTTTTTTTTTTTTTTTTTTTTTTTGTATACCATTTTACTATCCTTGCTCTTATGTGGAAAAAGAAAATTCATGTCTGAAGAGGTATCATTCAAAACATATACACTACAGGAGGAGAAAAAAGTTGACCAAATGCAGGTTGGAAAGAGGAAGTATTAAAAAAAGAAAGAAAAAAATATATATTTTTTCCCCACTAAATATCAAGGTATGTGTGTTTTATAATCTTGAAGATTCTCTAGGTAGATATCTTGATGGGAAACAAAAACTTGAATGTCCATGAGGGATTCAACCACAGTTTCAAAGTGTCATTTAAATTTCATTATTAACTTTTTCAGTGTTGTGAGTGGTGATTAGCCTCTTAGGGAAACTCTATTAATACAATGAGTGAATTTAATTACTGAAAATCCAAGTGTAGAATATAAGCATATTTTTATCATTATTTATATTACTATATGTTAATACATGTGTTATATAGCTTACAGCTTATTTGATAAGGTCTTATAGAAATGGTAGATTTTTCTTCTGAGATAACAAGTGATAAATCTTAAAAATATTTTAGTCATTGACTTCTAAAGCAAACACTTAACTCTGACACAAAGCACCTTTCCCGATTATGCATTTGGCAAGACTATGTAAGTGCAGATATACTTACTATATTTTAGCAATTTAATTCTTTTGCCTTTGAGGAGCATTTGCTTTTGACTTTAAAATATAAATGCCAAAACAAAGGTAATTTTACACTTGAAAAGATGTGTTAATACAAATATATATTTTAATTATAAAATAATTTTATCAATATATAATACGGGTTCTGATTACTCAACTGCGTTCAATTTATAAAATTAGTCTAGGTTACCTTTATTATTTGTGCCTTTTCAGTATGTACGTTTTATTTTAATGAATATCCTATTCAAAATTGTATAGAATTCCCAGAAACACAGAATTTCAGAAATTACTTGGGGAATTACTTATATAGATTTCCCAAAAGGTTATTATTTTTTGAATGGATAACTTTCTATTCAGATCTCATCTTGACAAGGTGGAAACATCTTACCACTGCTTTAAGCATCTTTTAAAAGGGTATACATGATAAACATGAACAAATCTCTGTAAACCAAATGGGAATTGTAATTATAAAGTATTGTTAAAATGTTATAGGGGATAGCAAGTTGCATGAGACAAGATTGCTGATTTCTAAGATCTCAAAATACAGAAAAAAGTCAGGCATATTCATATCTAAGTGTGCCAGTTGCTCTGATTGAAATACAAAGAAACATGAGGTTTATTTGATAAATGCTTACCGTGTGCCAGTTATTGCTCTAAGAGTTTGTTTGTTTGTTTGTTTGTTTGAAGACAAGGTCTCACAGTAGCATGATCATAGCTCACTGCAACCTCAAATGCCTGGGCTCAGGTGACTCTCCTGCCTCAGCCTCCTGAGTTGCTGAGACTATAGGTGCAAGCCACCACATCTGGCTAATTTGTTTTATTTTCTAGAGACAATCTCACTATGTTGCACAGGCTGATCTCAAACTCCTGGTATTGCTGTTATAAATATACTCCGTAGTTCACAAAAATCTGTTCAACTGATGGTTCAGATTTCTGTGCTAAACTTATGGATCGTATTTGCTGTGTTTTATGTTTTATAAAGTACTCATTATTTTCACTTTTATCCCTTGGTTCTTAAAAAAAACTTTAAAAAGAAGTACTCATTATTGAATATCCATTTATTGAGTGTGTATTCTGCCACATCAAAAGCTTGCACTATGATTATTAGGCACACACAGTCTAGCAGAAAAAATATGGAATCATTGAATATATGATGATAAATCATATAGTAAATATACTTTCATAGTATTCTAAGAGAAGAATAGAATGGTAGATTTGTTCTGACTGACAGATTTAGGAAAGACTTCAAATTAAAAGTGTTACTATTTAATCTGAATTGGCGATTAATTTAGATTACAAGATTGACATTTAATCTGGAATCTAGAAATGAATAAGATTTTATGAGTAGACAAGAGAGGGAAAGAGATGCTCTTTCTTGAATGTTTCAGATATCCATGTAAAGATGTATTTACACTCTGTGGAATATGTTTTGCTTTCGTGAACTGTAACTGTTATGGGACAATTTCCCATTATTCTTATATACCCCTTAGGAGTAAGGCTATGACTTCCTTATCCAGAGCTCAATTAGAATAGCAATGACTTCCAATTCTCTTTTATCCAGAGCTCAATTAGCATAGCATTTGAGAATGTGAATACTATTGAGGTTTTAATACATGGTTGCAAATTCTTTGACACTTTTCAATGGAGAGGTAGGGTCAACTTCCCCTCTCTTTCAATCTGGCTGGGTTTTCAACTACTATGAACAATTGAGTATGCTAGAAATGACACTTAGGACTTCCAAAGCTAGTTTACAACAGGCCATGATATTTCCGTTCTGTTTGCTGAACACTTGTTCTTGGACCCTTGAGCTGCCATATAAAAAGCCTGACCAACCAGAGGCCTCTGTGTTAAAGAGGATCCAGTCACTAATTCCGGGTAAGCCTTGTCCTCCATCTTCTATTCTCAATCTAAGTGCTACGGCCCATCCATCAGCTGAATGTTGCCAAGTAACAGCCATCCCTGGAACACAGAAAAACAAATTCACCTGGGCAGGCTCCATCCAAATTCTCGACCCACAGAACATGAGGTATAATAAAGTGGTTGTTGTTTTCAGACACTAATTTATGAGATACTTTATTACATATCAATACAGAGCTGGAAAAAACTGGAACAAATATGTTCTTTTTTTACATATATTAAAATACTTCTTTTCACATCCAATTATAATCTTATCCTTCTCTAGATTTATTGAATGAGTGAATATAAGATTGAATTAATAGTACTGTCATGCACGTCCATGTGAAGAGACTACCAAACAGGCTTTGTGTGAGCAACATGGCTGTTTATTTCACCTGGGTGCAGGCGGGCTGAGTCCGAAAAAGGAGTCAGTGAAGGGAGATAAGGGTGGGGTCGTTTTATAGGATTCGGATAGGTAAAGGAAAATTACAGTCAAAGAGGGGTTGTTCTCTGGCGGGCAGGAGTGGGGATCACAAGGTGCTCAGTGGGAGAGCTTTTTGAGCCAGAATGAGCCAGGAAAAGGAATTTCACAATATAATATCATCGCTTAAGGCAAGGACTGGCCATTTTCATTTCTTTTGTGGTGGAATGTCATCGGTTAAGGCGAAGCAGGGCATTTGCACTTCTTTTGTGATTCTTCAGTTACTTCAGGCCAGCTGGGCATATACGTGCAAGTCACATAGGATGTGATGGCTTGGCTTGGGCTCAGAGGCCTGACAAGTACAGGCTTTTATGTTAAATAAATAAGCAAAATAAATATATTATAATAAATTTTGATAAATACTATGAAGTAATCTAAAAGAGTGTTATGAAACACAAATACTAGAAGAATCTAGTGCTCAGGGAAGATTTCACTTCAGAAGTGAAATTTAAGTCAGTCCTGAAAGATGGGAAGGAACAGCCAAGGGAAGGTTGAAAGAGTGAACTTTCCAAGAAGTTCACTTTCTGAGAAGGAGCAGCTATGTGATAAGTCCCTGAAATGCAAAGAGCTTGGAAATTCTAGAATTCATAGGAAAACGAAACAAAGCAACCACTACAACTGAAGCAAAATTAGAAAATGAGAGAACAACTCAAAGCAAATTTGGAGATACGGCTCAAGAGCCATATTAAACAGAAAAATTCCTTTTAAAGAGTTTACATTTAATTCCCAATTCAAAGGGGAACTACGTAGATGTTTTATAGGAATTAGTCATTATTATTTGCATTTATACAGAAAATATTCATCAGGTCTCATTCTACAAAAATATTATTGTATTTATGACAGTAATACAGGCAGATTAACTTTTATTTTAATGTTTATTTCTTTGTGGGAATTAACTTTGAATTTTTACTTGCAAAACCAAAAGCATGTTCTCAGCAGGAAAAATAGTGACATACTTTTTTTTACAACTTGTCTCCAAATAGTAACTCTCCAAAGAAGTCTCTATAAGCTACAGTGGAATGAGGAGTTAAGTGGAGAAAGGAAAAAGGCTCAAGTAGAATACAGAGTTGAAGTTCTGTCTGTTCCCAGTACTGAAAAAAAGTACATTTCCAACTGTCATAATAAAGACTAAAACAGTATTTCTCATGGCAGTTGTAAGGCGTAAGTGAAATAATCCATATGCTTCATTCATGACATGATGTGTCATATAGTGAAGTTTCAATGAGTGTTATTATTGTTATATTGTTATATATGTAAAAATTTGGCTAGGTGACTTTTCTCCTGAAATGATATTAAGGATGCTTGCAAGTTGGGCTTTCACAAGTTGAGTAGTCCTTGTCAGTAGCACCCATTCGTTTAAAGAGGCGAACTCTTCTAAATTACATGGAATACACCTGGCAATCACTGAATAGAGCCCTTGTTTTGAAAACAAGCTAATTAATTTTACAAACAAGCCCAAATTATAAGCCATGATAATAAAAAACTGTCTTAATTTAATTTAATGTAACTTAATTTAGGAGAGCTAAGTAATTAAACATGAGGCCAGAGTACATAAGAAAGCAGCAGCCCTTTATTGCAAATATGCACACACTCTCGGGGGACCTCAGGTATGGGGCCAGGGAAGTCTCGCGGGTGCTCTCCCTGCTCTTGGGTGAGGTTCTCTGGTCCACAAATGCGGGGGCGGAAGAAGTCACACCAGCTCCTGCCAGCAGCGGACTTTTATGCATTGGTACTGGAAGGGGGAGGGCAGTGGGCGGGATAAGGGCGTGATAGGGGTGTCCCCATAGGCGTGGCTGGGTAAGTTTCGATCTCTTCGGATTGATGTCACCTGGCGCATGCTCAGTTGATCTGCATTTTCCTGGGGTGGGCTGCATTTTCCCGTGTGCAGGAAAGTTGGTGAGGAAGAACCCAGAAGCAACATGGATTGTGCCTTCTTGTTCACCTTCCTCCATCTTGTCCTTTCTCCCTCACCCAAACAAAAACTATTCCTTAAAATGGGAAGTTTAAAACATTTCTCTTATAGCTCATAGTACAGTGGTATCAATATCACTTGGGATTGCTTCACACAAACCTGGATATTTAATATAATCAAAAAAGACTGAAGTGGTATGGGCTCTTCTTTCTTCTTTATTTTCCCACTTGATTGTGCCACAGGTATTTGAATTTGGCCACTTTTCTTTCTCACTCTCTTCCCCCATCTGCAAGCAGATGGCAGAAGTTCTAACCAAGGATTCCCAGAGAGAAAGTAGAGCCATGAGATGAAGAGAGCCTGAGTCCCCAAATCACCATGTCGGAGCTCTTCAGCCAAAAGCTGACATTGAGCTGCTATGTGAGCAAGAAGGAGACATCTTGCCCAGTAAGACATTTATTGAACTTTTTAGATTGTGTTTTACCAGTTGGAGTAAAATGATTAATATGATCAGATATTCTCCATCCACTGCAAAAAAATAAACTCTATTCTCTCAAAAAATAAGCGTGTTATTTAAAAAATAAGTCACTGAAAATTACTATCTTTTTCTCTAAAGAAATCCAACTCCTTAGTTGCCTCTTTCTTTCTTTTAACAGTAAGACCATTCTCCCAGTGTCTCAGCCTCAAAATCTTGGTGCTGGTTGTCACTAGCTCCATCTTGCCCCTCATCTGTAGTCAGCTACCATCTTCAGTGAAGTCTGAATTCTCAATGATCGTCACATCTAGCCATTCCAGCTGACTTAGCAGTTTAGACTTTTAGCACCTTTCAATGATCATTATGTCAGAAATCTAACCCCAATTTCCTTGGCTCTCAATCCATAGTCAGCATTGTGCCAAGAAATATATTAGTCAGAGTCCAGCCAGGAGAAGAAAACTACACCCGTAATATGAACAGGGTATATATAAAATAAAGAATTGTTAACTAATAAATACAATTAAAAAAGTACTCCAAGTGAAATAATAAATGCAGAAAGCAGCTACTGTACCTAAGGCTAAGGGAGAGGGAACAAGAAGAAACTAAGAACTTACAAGAGGAATTCTCTCAACTCAGACTCAGACCTTATGGGAGAAAGTATGACTATCACAGAAACACATGGCCTGCTGATGGTTAAGAAACTTGCTGAAGAAAAAAGTGATCCATAGAGGGGATGGGAAACCTGTGGGGCAGTGTGTCACTCAGCCTTGGGAATGTCCCACTGAGGGACTGAGAGAACTGCTGGAGGGCACAGGCCCGACCTGGTCCCTAAAACAGGCTTACCAAGTGATCAAGAAAACAGTCAGAGGATATGGAAGGGCTGGTCACTAAGGAAAGTCTATTTCTAATATTTGCTTATGTTCCTGCAGACCTCTGTACTAGCAGGTCTAACATTGAGTCACTGGGCAAAGGAGAAAGGTTGACATGGTCCAGCTGTATATAGTATTACAAAGCAGGGAAAGAAGAGTGGATTTGGAACTGAGAAAGAATAACATGATAAGTAGCACCGAAAATGAGAGAAAAACAGCAAAGTCCCCATTTTCCGTTAGCTCAGAAACAACTCGAACTGAGATTAAAAAGTAAATATTTGTAATAGATTTAGGTAAGTGCTATGATGGAGTATACAAAATGTTCATAGGAGTATAGAGATGGGCACATAATTCAGGTTAAAGAAATAAAAGAATGATTGTGGAAGAGCCAATGCTGAGTTTCAAAGAGTGAGTAGGCATTAGCTAGATGGGAAAGGAATCATGAGGAGAAAGCTTTTCAGATAGAGGAAATAGCAAGGGCAAAGGTTAAGACTTGCCCTTGCTACTTGTTGGGATTGCTCATATGTGAATTGCAAGTTACATAAAGTGCTAAATATAGCAAAAAAAAAAAAAAAAAAAAAAAAAAAAAAAAAAAAGATCTGAGTAGGTAAGTATGGACTAGATCACTTATTTGTCCTGGTTTTGAAAATGTTGTTCTAAGAAGTTTGAATTTTATCCTGAAGACATTGGGGAGCAAATGAAGGATTTGAAAAAGGTAAGTAGAGGGGAGTCAAGATCAGAATTACCATATTGAAAATCCTTTGGCTGTGTGAATTCAATGCCATTTTAGAAGGATTGATCACTCTGTTTGCTGGTGAAGCCCAAATACTAATACCTTCACAGCTCAGAATACAAGCTCAGAGACTATTTGTGGAATAAGTGAATAAATGAGAGTTCATTTTAAAGATGGTGACTAACTCTGCTTGAGTTAGAGGTGTTTGAATATTCAATTGTGAAAGTTTAAGAGCCAGATGAAGGTAAATCTCTAGGTCAAAAGAGCATTCTGCAAAGATATTTAGTGTTGGGAATTGCCAAGATATAGACAGGATTTGAAGGCTTGATCCAGATAAATTTATGTAAAGAGAGTGTAAATGGAATGATATAAAAGGAGGCTTATGAAGAACTTTGGAGTCATCAGTAGTTAAACAGGAGTAGAGAAAAAGGTGTCAGAAATAAGACTGAAAATAACCAAAGATTTTGACAAGAACTTGAGAGAGAGGTAACTTGAAGAAAAAAGAAGAGATTGGGAACTCGATCAAAAAAGAAGTAATTGTCAATAGCTTCAAATGCAGCTTAGGAGTCAAGTAAGAGAAAAACGCAATTTGAATATATTTTTACTGGCTTTCTCTTCCTAAGCCTATGATATAACCCATGTGTTTCTCTGTCGAGTTTTATTAAAGTCTAGCTCTAATCATTTAACTCCCTCTTTAAAAACTTTCACCAATTCCCCTCAAATCAATTGCCCTTAAGTCCCTTTCAAGAACAATCAACTAGTGCCTATCCTTGAGACTGGTGTGACCTCTCCATGCTTTGAATCCCCTTGCATTTCACTGGGATTTATTACATTCAGCTTTTTGTATTAATATATGTGCATTTTTCTTATCACATCGATAATCTCTCTCAACTGGGCTGTGAGTTTCTAACAATAGTTGTGCCTCACTCTTCGTATTTCTGTAGATTTAGTATGATAGTTAAATTTTTTGAATTGTAATGTATTAAGCACTCATATTCTGAACACTGAGCTAGATTGCTTTTACCAATAATTTTGTTAACATTAAAACATAATCCATTTATAAATATTACCATTTTGCCTACTCAGTGAACTTAAAATACCTTTTCAAATAACTACTAAGTGAAAATCTAGAAATTTAAACCAGTCCCGTATCCCTGGCAAGACTGTAAAATACTTTTGTCATACTGTACCACCTTGGAGAAGGAAGGAAACATATATATTTATTTCATTAAGTTGGTTTGAATTGGTATCAATCTTGCAAATGGTTTCAAACTATATGGGGCAAATAGTTTACTTCATCTTATTGCATATTTTTAAATTATATAATTTGGAAAACAATATAGAAAGCAAAGGTAAGGGATACAGTGAGGGAGGGATAATAAGTTGTAGATGACAGAATTAGGATTTGCAATGATACTGACAGATTGAAATGATGTGTTAAAGTAAATGAGATGACATTCGACAGGAGGAATTCTGGAGGATGCATTATTATGGGGGTGGTAAAGAGGTGAAAGAGCAGGTAGGATGGTTTTAAACAGTTCAGGAGAAAAGGAATGAGGGCTCAAACTCCGTTAATGGAAATGGATGTGAGTGACACAGAGCATTTAGAATCTACATAAACCTTGACAAGTGAATAATGCAAGGATGAGGCAGAAAGAATCAAACAGGGCTTTAAATATTTGAGCCTGTATAACCCAGAAAGATGAAGACATTGACAGAGACAACAAAGTGAAGAAATTGGCAGAGAGGTCAGGAGGACCTGGTTTGGGAGTCAAGTAGAAAGAAAGCATAGTTACTTCAACTTTGGGTATACATGTTATTCAAGTGAAGATAATGCCATCTTCTTTTTGAAAATTGGGAAACTGTTGATTCATTTCCACTCTTTATTTTAGGCAAGGTATTCAATCATTCCTGATTTTTAGAGCTACATAGTATTGAACAAGTACTTTGTGCCAAAAACAAAGCAGGGTGCTTTATATGTGTTGTCTTAGTTAATTGTCATAACCTGTCCTGAAAGTCCATTTATAGCTGAGAAAACTGAAACTGACAAATAGAAAAGACAACTTAAGATATCCAAAGACATTTGAAGACATCCAAAGACATTTGTGGAAATCACTAAAACTCAAATTAGATTCATTACCTAATTGCTCTACTTTTTTTTGACATTTCTGCCTAATACGAAGGGTTACTTATGCCCTGTTTTCAGCTCACTGGACTTGATGTGTGAATTTGTCTCCCATTTTGTCCTCATTTTGACATTTACTCATATGCTAGATGTACCTTTTTCTGGCCTCCTTATTTAGGAGGAGCTCTGGCATATGGAACTAAAATTCTGAGTCTGACCTATCTGGCTGAATTCAACTGGCCCTACCCCACCCCTGTGTAAGAAGGATCTTGGATCTCATCACACAGAAGTGTCTTCTTGAAACTCTCCCACTCACTCTGAGCTTTCTAGAATTGTTTGAACTATTTCTTGAAGGTTGTGTGGGAGTTAACTGAGTGAAGAAGATAAGAAAGGTATTCCAGACTGGAGAAACAGCATGTGCAAAGCACCATGCACGAAAGGCACGATAGGTACATGTGACTGTCTTGATGATGTTTGTTATGCTCTTCTCAGTATCAAGAGTCTTTACATTGGAGGTTAAAAATAAAGAATAACAGATGGGTAGTTGTGGATTTCACCTCCATCTTCCCAAACCGAGTGATTCTCTCTTTTTGCTCATCTTTGTATACTGAGGACAGCTAAAGATGACTTTCTTGTTTTCAATATTATCTCTAAAACTTCATCTCTCCTTTGACGTTCATTTCTTAGTGTTAGTCTTAGAGGTCTATGAAATTCTCTTTTATTTATAAAGATGAGCTCTTCAAAAAATCCATATGATTTCTTTAGATATTCCTTCTTTATTCCCTTAGATATTTATTCTTTATTTACACATAGGTTTAATTTTGTTTTGTTTATCCTTTTTTTCTCTTAAAATATTTTTGGGGGTGGAAAGGCAAAGGAGGAGGTTCTAGACCTCACATCATGCCTATACTTTGCCTACTTTTAAAATAAATGCTCTAAAAACCTACATGTCTGTCTGAGAATCTCCAATAGACAATTTTTATACTTTTATGAACTCATAGGTAACACGGCAGAAACTGCTGCTTGTGTCTCCCCAGTATTTAATATTTTTCTTTATTTTCTGAGTGAAAAAGTCTGCAAATTTTACCAGAACACATAATAAAGACCATATTTTCAGCCTCTTGTAGCAAAGCATGTTCTTGGGCCTAAATTTTGACAAATTTAATGTAAATAGAGATTATGTGTATGCAGAAAGTGTCCTTAAAGGAAGGTGACATAAGCTTCTTTAATGAGGATGAAATGATTGGAGCTTTAGCAGTCATCTTGGACTAGGTTGAAGACGAACACATCAGAAATGTAGTAGTAATAAAGAAGATAAAGACTAACAGCCAGCAGTATATTTAGTACTTACTATGTAGCAAGAATGATTCTTCACACTTTATATGTATTAATTTATACATGCTTTGCAACAATCATATAAACTAGGGATCTCAATTTCTTCACCCTAAATAGTACTTAAGAGCAGGAATCACGCAGATGCATTGCCTGGGCCAGCGTTTTGATCCTGCATTATACAATTGGTACTTTATTTAGCAAGTAAGGAGTTAAGAATAGAGTCTGAAAATGAGAAGCACTCGTTAAACATTAGCTACTATTACTTTTGAGTAGTTATTACAAATTACTATCCACAGTTCCAATTAACAATTTTCATTAAAGTAATTTATAGCTAGTGATTATAAATCTATTTACAGATGTAGAAATTGAGGCATAGGGAGATGAAGTGACTTGCCAAAGATTAAATAACTAGGAAGTGGTGAAGTTGGGCTATCTGTGCTCTTAACCTGTTCTATTCTGAATGAAAAGCTGAAAGGAGCCTGGGACCTGCACTTGGGATCTCGCTACACGAATCCTGGAGAGCTGACCTCTGGACCTTTTAGCAAAGAATGAAATCTTATGCACTAAACTAGTTAATTTGAGTTTTCTGTTGCATGCAGCTAAACTTAATTCTAACTATAAGATGTCTTAATTTCCCCCAAGATTGCTGTCACTGCTAGATCATTAAGCAATTCTTCCTTATATTTCAAAGTGAAGTTCAGAGTAACAATTCTTGTTACCCTTTCTATGTTTGGTGAGATAAAATTATTGGCAACACTAGTGAAGAATCTCCCAGGAAGTTTGTTTGAGTTTTAACAGAGTTGATGTCCCCACAGCTATGTGGATAGATCCAGGCCCCACAGCTGTATCAGCATCTTTCCTAGCCCATTTTATCAGCTGTATTAGGAAATAATCATTCACATTCCCTACAGGTTCAGACATTCAATAGTACACTTCTCTCAGGGCGGCACCAGAGTTCTCTCACTTTTTATTTTCAACCAGTTTTAAGAATATTTTTATCTTTTTTATCATAGGTGCCTGACTAGTTTACGTCCAGGGCTTCTTGTTGCTAAACTCATGCCATAAAATTCAGTGTGTTTTGAGAAATCATGGACCTCTTCATTTAACATAAAGGCTTAGTTCTTCACCAATTCTGCTGGGATTATTTCATAAAAATATGATTGGATTTGAGTCTTGCCTTTCAATTTTAGGTGTCAGGTCCTGTGGAAAAATGTTTAGTATAAAATAGCATAAGTAAAAAATAGAGTAAAATAATGAAGAAATTATTAAAATTTAAACTAATAAATTTAGAGGTATAGTGAAATCTATTACTTTGTATTTGTTCCATCTGATGATGCTAATAGATAATGATCTTTAGCTGTAGCACAGAAATTCATCTATAGCTGTTATAATTTTAGGCAGTTTAAATGATCTAAGCTAGGTATAGAAATTCACATTAGTACATTTTAATAACTTGCTTCTTAATTTTATTTTTATAACTCTTCTCAGAAATGTGAAGCTGGAAAATTCATTATCAGCACTTGAACATGAGGTAAAATGAAAAGTACTATTTGGTGTACATTTTATTTCAGAATAACCAAATAGAGTATCTTTTGAAAGCTCATCTGTTTTTTGTTACTGCTTCTTAGTCAGATAACCACAAATATGATTTCATTTAAAGTAGAATCTTCTCAGATATACTCTGAGGTGTAACACTAGCACACTAAAGTAAATACCACAAAACATCCTTTGCCTTTGAAACATAACTGCTGTCATAATGACCATGTGCTGGATGTAGGTTTCGAACACCCAGTGACCTCTGACATTTATGACAAATTATGTACCAAAGTGCTAGCGATGCCTTGTTAAAATGAAGCCAGAGGCCCTCAAGTTCTCAACCCCTCTTGTCTTTAAAAGCATGGGTTAAACGGCAGCAAGAGGCAGATTGGACAGAAAACAGACATGGCAAAAGCTAAAAGGAAATAAAATCCTCATCCTCTAGCCTTTGACTTTTGCAGCCAGCTGCACTGCAATGTGCTTTCAACCATTAAACTACCTTAACCTTCGGAAGAACCAAGCCAGTTAAAATTGACTGAAAATTTTCACATCACCACACAAGATTTGATTGATTCTTATTTGAAAATTGCATGGAGGACAGTCACTTACTGTAATATTTTTAACCAACAAAATATGTTTCTCAGTCACCTTTGGTGCACAATGAAATTGATGTCATATAAAAAGCAACGTGAAGAACACTTTTCAAAGTCAGAAAGTTAGTCTTGCTGCGAAACACAGTAGCACCAGTTGAATTTAGGCAGAGCAGGCTAAAGTGTAAATGTTTTTTATAAAATACATTAAAAATTTATGTTTTGGACCATAATTCCAAAGATATACACACTAATTGTATACACATGAGATAAACCAAAGTTTGTATTTAGCATAAAAAAAATCTGTTTTTTGTAAAGGTAATTTTTTATTGTTATCTGTCAGAAAAAAATTGATGTTCAGGTAAGTAGGGAAAGGATGGATTCATTCTCTTCCCCTAAAAAAAAAAAATTACTTGTGGAAAAGTGCAGTTCTAAGGATAAACATCTCGCCTTTTTTTTTTTTTTTTTTTTTTTGACTTTATTCATGTAAAACAGACTGTGTGACCCTTGGCATCGAAAATTAGAATCTGAGCAAGAAACCCATGGAAAGCTAAGGCATTTATTTATGCAATGCAAAAACCCACATCATCCCTCCAGGCTTGTCTAAAAAGTAGTTTACCTATATTTTTTAATGAGAAAACTTTTGTAACTTTGTTTTGTTGGAGATATCGTTGATAGCTTTGAGAACTGCTTTAGATAAAATGCTAGCTTGTTCAAAGGAGAATCCATTAACAAGAAAAATCAACTTATAATTAAGTTTAATACTGCGTATGGGGAGGAAAAGTCAAACCTCAGTCGACAAGTTTGACTTTTCAAATTGGATTAAATGATAAATAAAAGGAATTCTAGAATTACCCCCACAATCATGATTCTTTTGGGTGTGTATTATAAGTTGTATTTTTCTTATCTTTTGTCTGGGCTACTTTTGGAGGGCATGGGCCACACATTTAGATAAGTTTTTACTATTCTCTCTTAATATAATTTTATAAGGCATGGGTGCCTGTATAAAACATGCACATAAATATATGAATATGTCTATATATGTAGACATATTTTATAATTATAACTTCATAGTGTTTTATTTGGATATTCTAATTGGCATTTCAGAGACAAAATGTGATCTTAGGCAGCTTGTCTGCAATATATTTCCACTTCCTTTCTGCCTTTACATTTCAGCAAATTGTCTTTCTCTCATCCAATGACTTTGTCTACTTTGTCCCTACAAAGACCACTGCCTCCTTTTGCCCCTTTCTCACTACCTATCATCTAAATTGGCATCTGTGATGCAGTCCCCAGGACACATTTTTGGTTTGGATCACACCGATGAGTAAAATGGGCCCTTAGAGACTTTCCATGGAATTGTTTGGTAGGACTTTCAGAGATCATATAAAACAGTGATTTTCCATATATAAATTTTTTAAATTAATGGAACCCCTTTTACTTTTCCAAAGATATCTGTGGTTGAAATATAAGTGAGAGTATTAAAGCTCTGATCATTCATCTTGACTTCCTTCTCCATGAAGATCTTTCCAGCTAATGTGGCTTACAAAGAAATCTATGAAAAGAGTTTGAAAAGCCCAAATATAATCCAACTGTACAGACACAAGACTAAATTTACAAGGAGTGAAGGGACTTTGGCTTCTTGTCTGAAATTTTGCCCCTTACTCAACCTCATTATACTTTAACACCCCTTTCCTGGGACTCCTGCTCTGTCATGATCTCACTGCCTCCTCTTAGATAAAGTCATTGAATACTAGTATATTGTCATACACTTTTCTCAGAGTTTTTAAAGAATACTTCCCTGAAATGATGCCATCAGGAAAGAGACATTTTTACCTCTGTCACCTATCAACGTGAGACCATAGCAGGTACCAATTAAATGTTAACATAAGTAATTATTTTCTTTAGAATTGACAAGAATTACTATACAGCCTGAGACTGGCAGAAATAGAACTAAAGTTTGAGCAGTTTTCTAATCTTTATTGTAACAATTTATTATGTGATTTTACTTGAGACACCTTTCCAATAAGACTTGTGAATCAAAATCTTTATGTCAGTACTCAACTCAATAAGGTTGAATGAGAATTTCAAATGTAAAATAAAATAAAATAAAATAGATTTACCTATGCTGAAGAAGTTACATTTGTACCTTGCTTTGTGGTTAAATTTGTCTGTTAACACTTGTGACTGCCAAAGCTATATTTTCCCCTGGGGATTTTGTTTTCCTGCATTAGTATTTTCCAGTCTTAGTCTTGGCTGATAGATGAGAATATTTGCCCTACCCTCCTCATCTGCTATAATTGTTGTTTCTTATTCTATAACAAATATTCCTCTACCATCCATCCCTAAGACTTTATACCTCTACTGTCTACCCATTGGCTCAATACTATGGAGAAGAAATTGCGGTACCCTAGGACTGTCTGAAATAGAATGGGTTCTTTTTAAAATATAAAAATTCCTTCTTGTTGGTGGGTTCAAGTAGAAGGTGGCTATCCACTATCTGGACAGGAATTTATTCTTCAAGTCAAGAGGCAATCACATGTTTCCACTATTAAATGTACCAGTATATTCATATCTGTATCCAAAAGCTCTGCCTTTCCCTATTTCTAAGATAAAACTCTGCACTTGCACCCTCATCATATCTCTTATCTATTCAAAGATATCACTCCAGCAGTTCTCCCTCTATCTCCTGCATCTTTACTGTTCCCTTAAACTGTGCAAATGCAATGTAACATCCTCCACCTTTAACACAAATCCTTCCTTTGAACTGTCTTCACTGCCTATCTCTGTCTACTTACCATGCCATTTCTTTCCTCTGCCTTGCAGCAAAACTCCTAGAAATAGATCCTAGAAGCATCTCAATTTCCTCTCTTTTCTTTCCATTATTTTTTTCTTGAATCAACTCCAGTCAGTCTTTTTGTTATCCTGAAACTGCTTACAGCAAAATCATCTGGGTCGTTTATGGGCTGAGCCAGTCTCAGAATTATCTTGTCAAAGAATAGGAGACTGAGGCCTTTGTAATCCCCGTATCCCATCTTCTCTTTACCAAGAATTACCTCTGTGGTCTTTGATTCCATACACCACCACAAGAGCTGAGTGAGCTTTTCCACTTTGTAAGAAATCTGGAGGCAGTGAAGCAGAAAAACTTGGAAGGCTGTTAGCATGTACTGAAACTGTCCACCACAGCTCAGCCGAGCCTAAAAATTGGTCAAGGAGATATGATAGGACACCAAAAGTATCTGCTTAGACCCTTTTCTGTTTGCTCTTTTCTCTTTTCGTCCAACTTCCTTATCTCCTAACCTTTAAATTAGTGTGTGCCAGGAGTGAATCTTTAGACCTTTTCTCTTTTCTAATTGTATTCACTACTTATGTTACCTTACTCAGCCCAATGACTTCAAAATCATGTTTATGATGTTAAATTCCAATTTTACATTTACATTTTTTTCTGAACTCTAGATCCATATGGAAGGTACCCACTCAAAATCTCTACTGGAGATTAGTTCAAAACCAAACTATTGACATAAATTTACCTTATAACTCAAAAATTTCCCTCCAAGGAATCTACCCAGGAGAAGTAAATACATACATCTATATGCAGACTTGTACATGAATGTTTAATGTTGCATTATTTCTAATAGTTGCAAACTGGAAACAATCCAGTTAGTGATATATCCATACAATAGAATACAATTCTGCAATTAAAAGGAATGAAGAGTTGATATATTCTATAACATGGGTGAACCTCAAAACATAATACTTAGTAGAAGAAACTAGGCACAAAATACAATATATTGTAGATTCCATTTACATGGAATGTTCAGGAAAGACAAATCTATAGAAAGAGAAAGTAATTTTGTGGTTGCCGAGGGGCTGAGGTGGATATACGGAATCACTGCAAATAGGCTAAAAGAAATTTTTTCGGCGGGGGTGGAAATATTCTGCAATTAGATTGTATTTGTGGTTGCATGACTCTAAATTTACTAAAAATCATGAAATGCTACTGTTAAAATGGATGAAATTTATGGTAGGGAAAATACACATCAATAACAATTTTTAACTCTTGATCTTATGCCTCAATTTTTTTCTTCCTCTAATCTTCTCCATTTCTGGAAATGTCAGCTCTGTTTTCCTAGTTACTTAGGCAATAAATCTTGAAATATTTTTTGACTCTTTTCTTTCTTTTTCATCACAAATCTAATCTGTCACCTCTACTACTGGTAATTTCCTCACTACTTTCTACTGCTACCCTCTCTTCTGCACTACCGCTCTGGCAAGCTACCATCATCTCTTGCCTTGACTGTAACAATAGCCCTCTCGCCAGTCTTCATGTGATTATCCTTACCACTTTATTATTTATTTGCCATACAAGCAATTATTCTACTTTTTCATTCAAAATACTTCAGCACAATTCCTTGTCAGAGTAAAATGCAAAGATGTCACCATGTTAAAGTTTCCAGATAAAACACAGGATACCTTGTTAAATATGAATTTCAAGTGAACAACAAATACTTTTTTAGTGCCTGTGTGTGATACAATATGAGGGACATAGATATATTGAAAATATTAGCTGTTTATCTAAAATTCAAATTTAACTGGACACTCTGTGTCCTTATTTCCTAAATCTAGCAAACCTACATCTTAGTCAAAAGGGTACTCCATGATCTGGTCTTCCATTGTCACTCTGGTCTCATTTTCCTCCTCACGCCTCTTAATCAAGCTAACATGGCCTTTTCATTGGTTTTCAGACAGGCGAAGTATATTCTTACTGGAGGACCTTTACACTTGGTCTTCCCTGTACCTGCAAAACTCTTTCCCTAAGTATCAAGTGTAGTTTGTTCTCCCATTTAATTTAGTTTTAGGCTCAGATGTCAGCTATTCATGGAGGTCTTTCCTGATCAACCAATAGAAAATAGCTCCTGCAGTCTACGATTCTCAATGCTCTCATTAAGCATTGTTGATCTTCTTAGTGTTTATTACGAATTAATATATAATTTTTTTGTATGTATCTGGCAGTAAAGGCAGAAAATTATTTCTTTTCACTCCTGCATAAGAAAGGACTAGAATAGTACTTGGTAGATAATAAGCGATCAATAAATGTAATCATCTATCCATCCTCCCACCCACCTACACATCTATCCATCCATTCATTTCTTCATTGATCCATTCAACATTTTTCCTTTTCTGGGTTCTAGGTTTCAAATCACATGCAGTGACACTGTCAATGTATTAAGTCATGTATTTTTGGAAGGCAAGTGTGAAAAGAAAAGTACGGGTATGGTGAAGCTAACAGAGACAGATTGGCAGACAGAAATAGATGTGTGTCTGTAGACTAATAATGGAATGAGTTGGATAGGAACATGGTTGCATCACTTGTGGTGTTTCCCTGAGTGACAAGCCCACCCACTCAACTGGAGTTCAGGGAAGAGGTCAAGTCAAGAGACAGTATTTGGGACTCATCTGCCTAGGGGTGCTAGTTAAAACTGACATATGCTGAGCTCCTGTCAGCAGCTGCTCCTACACACTCAGGAACTCTCCATTAACATTTAAACTGACTGTCAAGTCCATAATTTTGTCCTTTCTCCTCCATCAATTACCCTCTTCCTTCTACAATGTTGAAGTCTTCCCTAACCACTGAACATTTACCATTGTCTGCATAGTTCTCCAGTATGTCCATTTTTAAAAGGATTTCACTTTACTATACAGTCTTGCTCCATCTTATTTCTCTTTTCCTTGATTCCTTTACTTCCTAAGCATATCATATCATCTCAACAATTGTATTGAATTTGAATTCCCCAAGGTCACCAATCACAAATCCATTTATATTTTTTCAATATTCATTCCTCTAGACTTCACAGTAGAATCTGAGACCCTTGACCACTAGCATTTTCTTTGCATTTTTCGTGCTTTGTTTTTTTTCCAATGTTACTTAACAATGTTTCATTTTTCTTCCTATTGCCTGTATAGTCTTAGATTTTCTCTAAATAACTTGACTTTTTCCTCTATGTTTTTGTCAGTAGGTGTGAATACTTGCCCAAGTTCTGTTATTAACTCCCTGTCAATCTTTCTATAGTCTCTTGTCTTTAAAAACTTCATATAGCCTCATGACTTTGAATGTACACACTAGATATAGGCCTCCCTAGCCTACATCACCTGTTTAGTTTTCTTATTCCTCCAGCTCTGATAATATGTATTATCTGCTTATTATATGTATTTATTTAAATGTACTACAGATATTTATATTTCATCATATTTAAAATATAACTTAAAAAATGGTATATCCTGTCTTCTCAAACATCTTTTTATGTCACTTAGCAGACAAAGCTCTGACTTACACTTCTTTCCAAAAACTGTTTTTAAATATTTGATAATTAGACAAATATTGTTTTAGATACAGAGAAAGCTGAAAGGTTTTATTTATTTATAAACAAAATGTATTTTAAAGAACATACATAAAAATATTCCAAGGTATTTGCCTTTATTGTTAGTCAACTTATTCTTACCAGTTTGAGGCTTAAAGTAGCAGTGATACTTCAGAAACCAGGATGGTAAAACTGTGTGTGTGTGTGTGTGTGTGTGTGTGTGTATAATATGTATATACATTTACATCCATACTCACATTTTTCTCTTGGTTCCTTTAGCTGTACTAAACATCATATTACCTCCATATATACTAGAACGCTCATCAAATCACACTCTAAACCTGTGTCTCATGCTGTCTTATTCTGTCCAATTCCAAAGACAGCAATTGAGCAGCCAGGTTTGTTGGGGGAACTCTGGTTGTTGTATCTGGTCAAAACCAATCTCCCTCATTTCTGGCAATTCTCCTCTGTGTCTCAATATCTAATAACCTCTCCATAGGTAGTGGGATTTCCATGCAATAGAAGTTTGCTACAGTTTTCCATATGTTTCTTTTAAAGTGTTTAGCATTTGTATTTGTTTAAAAATTTTCAGATTTCAGAGAACATAAACATGTTGAAAAAATTATTTATAGAACTTTATAAGGAAAGATACAGTTAAGTATGGGATGAGCAAAATTAATTTTTAATCAAAAGATATGTTTTAATTCTTAACTATCTAAAATGCAAGTTAGAAATAAATGCATGTTCATTGGATTTATAGTCTGGAGTATGAAAGGAAACCCTGGAATTTTGAAGAGAGATGATGAAAAGGTGAGAAGGGAGTTCCAATTTTTTTTTTTTTAAAGGGCAAAATTAAACAGAAGACATGGAGTATAAAGGGAAGAGGGAAAAGAACAAATTAGGAAAGAGGAGAATTATCAGAGAAATTCACAAATCAACAGATTCATAAGGTCTGACAGTCTCATTGTAGGGCTGCGCTATTACTAAAGCAATACAGTTTTGAATTACAATAAAATAGAAAAAATCACATAGAAAGAAAAGCATAATGACCAAATACTCAAAAATACTTTAGTGATATAGACAATTTATTTTATTTATGTGAGGGCGAATAAAATAATTTCAAAAAATTGACATGACATGGAATAGTTCTATAGCTGCCTAGATCCTTAGGTGAAGATTTTTATGTGTGCACAAACAGCACATGCAAAGTTAGATAGAAAACCGTTAAGAATGACAGCTAGTGATTTATAGTAGAGTTAGTAGAGGTTAGGTGTTTAATGTTACTTAGGCATAATTTGACAATTTGATGGAGGTTTCAAAAGAGAGAAACTATGTGTCTATGAATACATATTTACCTGTTAGATATTGATATAGTTTAGCTGTGTCCCCAACCAAATCTCATCTTGAATTGTAGTTCCCATAATGTCCACATGTCATGAGAGGGACCTGGTGGGAGGTAATTAAATCATGGGGGTGGTTGCCTCCATGCTATTCTTGTGATAGTGAATGAGTTCTCACGAGATCTGATGGTTTCCTTGAGGGATTTTTCCGCCTTTGCTCTGCAGTTCTCCTTGCTGCCGCCGTGTGATGAAGGACACGTTTGCTTCCCCTTTCACCATGATTGTAAGTTTCCTGAGGCCTCCCCAGCCATGCTGAACTGTGAGTTAATTAAACCTCTTTCCTTTATAAATTAGTCAGTCTCAGGTATGTCTTTATTAGTAGCCTGAGAACAGACTAATACACATATGCATATATTATATAGGTCTAAAACTTATGCATATATAATATATGCTTATATGTTATATAATTATATCACTATAAATCATTTTACATTATTGGAGAATGGTTATATACTAGAAAATATCCTACATAATTGGTGTCTTGTTAATGCTTATACAATTTATGAAATGTGTTTATTATGATTTTCATTTTAACAATGAGGAAAATAAAATTAAGAGATATTAAGCAACTTCTAGATTGCATAGTGCATGTTAAAAAAAGGTCTCAATGAGTCATAAACATCATGTTCTTTGTATAATAATATATTGCCTCCCTATAGATATGAATGGAAATGAGGATATAATTTGCATGGATTAAGTGTCTGTATATTTCAAAATGTAGCCTGCAATTACACTTCAAAACACACTGTAAAAGACTGGTTTATTTGAGCTAAAATTTGTGAATCTAGGATTCCACAGTTAAAATGCAAATATTGTTAAACCGCTAACATATAGTTATCTTTGACTATCAAATTTCCTAGTCCACAGTAATCTACCAGATCAATATCTAACAGTGGTAGTAAAGAGGGAGGAAGTTATATGGAAAACTCTGGAGTACTGGCCCTACATGGAAGAGGAAGCTCAGAAAAGACTGTTTGCAGGAAGGACTGTGTGAATATGGAGAGGGCTGGGAGGTGGTGTGGGGTGAAAATAAGGAGGAAGCATTGAGCTCCTTAGCTAAGAGAACAGACCTCAAAATGAAAAAGAAAATGTGAGAGGACCAAAACAGCATTTTAAAAATTTCTTTAAGTGCTTTATATTTTATATTTTATTTAAAGACATGAAGCCAAAATTCAAGTTTGTATAACCACCATACTTTATTGATTTGAACATGCATATGTTTTCACATTTTAAACTCTTTGAAATCAGGAGTTTGTATTATATTTTAGCATTATATCATAGCTAAATTGGCAGCATTTTTTATTTCTTAATGGTGGTGCATTTTATAATTAATGGCACCTTAGATTTGATGAAGGATAGTAATAAGGTTCATCTGAGGATCAGAAGAAAATGTGTGTGAGTCTAAGGTCTTCCAATGATACCCAGCATTACTTCTGGTATAAATGCTATTCTGATCTAAATGTTCTTAGTCTTTAATTACAAGACTAATATCTTTTCTAAGTATGACAGTCAAGTTCCTTGTCTGCACCATTTTCCTATGAAGATGGTATGATAATAATTGAGAAAATAGTAAAAACATCCCATTTATATAAACAGTATGTATAAAATCTGTGAAGTCCTCATGGCATTTAAAATAGAATATTAAAAATCTCACAGGATTCAAGGCACTTTTAAACAGTTTTGAAAATTTTGCAAGATGTTTGATTTTGTAACCTTCTGTAGTCAAAGGAAATGTTTTTATTTAAGTAGCTGGTTTGAGATGTAAAGGTTCTGTTCAATCTAAAAGAAAGTCTTTAGTCTAATAAATTGACTACTGTTAAACTTTGAAAGAAAAGGTCTGAACTGTATGTTTCTAGCTGGATTCTCAGTTTTTGTTTTGTTTTTTAATAAGGCATAGTTTCCTATGCAGTAACATATGGTTTTAATATTTGAGCATTCTCAGCCATTTTCCCCATATGTTTGTTGTAATAAACTAACTACACATGGCCAAATCCTGCCCTTAGACAAGCATAGAGAATGCTCACTGAGGTCCAGGAAAACAAGCAGACTCCATGCAATAACCCATGGTCCAAAATCAGACTTTTTTTTTTTTTTTACTATTTGCACAATATTGAATGGTATAAATTAATGGTTATTAATATATTTTAGAAGTGACTTGGATTGTAGAGGTTTCTTTAATCTGAGAATGTCCAAGATTAATCTTGACAAAGGAGTTGCTGAATGACTTGGAGAATGTTGTGTGCAAAGATATGCATGTGTTAGGTAGTGGGGTGGGGAGCATCAAATCTAATGTCAGAGTTATCCAAGGCATTATTCATGTATTTTATTCATTCCACAATTTTAGCATTCTTCAAGGCACATAGTATACATCATCCGCTCTCATGGACTTCTATTCTAGAGGCATAATATTAATACCAACAGTAAACAAGTAAACTAATAAATAACCCAGGACATTTATGTAAGTAAATCAATCTGATTTAACAGTATATTGTTATTTAAAGTAATAGGAGTATTTTTCGTGTCATTGTTAGAGAAAATTCTTTCTCTGAAGAGGTATTACTTGACCTGAGATCACAAAGGTGAGACCCAAGCATGTGAAATCTGGAGTGAAGGTAACAACATACTAGAAAAGGGATGGCTCTGAGGCTTGAATGAGCTCATCATTCTGGAGAAAAGTAAGATCAGAAGTACAGGCAGGAGCCAGAACACACAGATTTGTGTAGACCATGTTAAGTTTTATGGATATTAGTCTAAGCACGTGGAAGTGTTTTACGCAAAAGAGTGATGCAAACTGATTTATTTGCAAATTTATATTTAAATATCTCATTACAGTTGCTTTGTCAAACAAATGACTACAACAACAATAATTTAGGATACTAATGGCAGATACAGATACTTTTATTCTTTGTTGGGAATAAAAATTGTGACACTAGCAAAGCCATTTCAAGGATATATGAAAAATCCGGGACATAATTTTGGTCTTCTTGAGGCATAGAATCCTCATCTACATATATACAATCCAAGAAGAAATCTGCCTGTGAGCCTTAAGGGGGAAATTAAGCTACAAAATAAATCTCATGTGAACCTCACATAATTAACGTAAACACACTTACATCTATGAGAATTCTTAGAAAAATTTAAACAAATAGTGTACTAATAGTACTATTGTGACAGGTAAAGATTTTGAAAGTAGGAAAAAGGATATATTTTGAAATTATAAAGTGATTTGCAAAAATTGAAGTTCAGCAGATGCTTATATGGTAAGTCTTTCACCAACCTGCTGCAATTTCAATTTGTATCAATTTTATTCACTTTAAATGTGACACAGTGATATTCATACATCAATGTTAAGGATATTAGGATTATTTGAAAGGTTTACTTTTCAAAATAGCAAAAGGAAAGTAATTACCCAGTATCTAATCTTCCTGCTTTGGTCCTCTAAGATCATGAGAAAAGTAAAGTCAAAGGAAAATAAGTAAGTAAATAAAAGTTTGGAAACATCTAACAAATATTTCCTTATAGATTTATTTTCCAACTATTTTCAGGTTGTTTTTCGGTTTTACAGTCTTCAGTAAGTTCTACGTCACTTTTAAATAGTTCCATATGTTCAATGACATGTAGAGTTCATCTCAAACCAGGATTGCCCTTTAAAAGGCTAAATAAATTGGTAGTCTTATACATTGTCAGGTGATTGGATTTTGGAGATTTTAACACAGCATGAATTTTTTTTTTTTTTTTTTTGATGCTTTTGTATCTCACTCTGTCTCCCAGGCTGGAGTGCAGGGGAGTGATCTCAGCTCACTGCAACCTCTGCCTCCCAGGTTGAAGCGATTCTCCTGCTTCAGCCTCCCAAGTAGCTAGGATAACAGGTGCACGCCACCAAGGGCATGGATTTCTAAAGTAATCTGTGGACATTTCCTACTCATTAGCTGTATTAGTAAGGTAAACTGATTTATACTGTGCTAACACAACAACTCCAAATTTCAGTGGCTCAAAACAAATTTAATTTCCCCTTTATTGTCTATGTGGTTGACAAGAAGATTCTGCTTTTCATAGTCACTTGGCAATCCAGGGGAATGGAGGTTCCATAATTCCTTTTCTGTCGTTTTATTGAGAAAACTTTCATAATAATATGAATTCACCTTTTTTTTTTTTTTTTTTTTTTGGAGGACGGAGTCTTGCTCTGCTCGGCCCATGGGGATGATGCAGTTTGCATGATCTCGCTCACTGCAAGCTCCGGCCTCTCAGGTTCACACCATTCTCCTGCCTCAGCCTCCCGAGTAGCTGGGACTACAGGCGCCTGCCACCACGCCCGGCTAATTTTTTTGTATTTTTAGTAGAGACGGGGTTTCACCGTGTTAGCCAGGATGGTCTCGATCTCCTGACCTCATGATCCGCCCGTCTCGGCCTCCCAAAGTGCCGGGATTACAGGGGTGAGCCACTGCGCTCAGCCTGAATTCACATTTTTAAACTATACAATTCAGTGGATTTTAGTGTATTTGCAATTGTGTGCAACCATTGCCATTAATTCTTTCACCCTTAAAAGATACATTATATCCTTTAGCAACGACGACCAATTTCCATTCCTCCCTACCCTGTCAAACAAGTCTTTACGTTCTGTCTCTACGGATTTACTTATTCTGAACATTTCATATCAATGGAATTATATAGTAGGTTGTCTTTTGTCACTCACTAATTTATTATAATACCTCCAGGTTTCTTTCATGTTGTAGCATGTTTCAGTACTTCATTAATTTTGTTCAAATAATATTCTATTGCATGGATATACCACATTTTTTTATTCATTAATGAGTTGATGGAGATTTGGATTGTTTCCACTTTTTGCATATTGGAAATAATGCTGCTGCCAGCATTTGAGTACATGTTTTGTGTGTATCTTTTGTGTGCATATATGTTTTTATTTCTCTTGGGTATATACGTAGAGAAAAAGAATAGCTGTGACATAGGGTAATTGTGCTTAGCTTTTTGAGGAATTGCCAAACTGTTTTCCACAGCTGTACCATTTTACATTCCCATCTTCAATGATGGTTCTAACTTTACATTTCTTTCTCTTTTAAAATGACCATCCTTGGAGGTGTTTGGTGGTATCTCACTGTGACTTTGATTTGCATTTCCCAAATGACTAATGATGTTAAGCATTTTTGTGTTTATTGGCTATTTGCAAATCTTCACCAATTTTATAAGTCCTTCATCAATTTTATAATTGGGCTATTTCTCTCTCTGTTGTAAGAGTTATTTTTATATTTTGGATATTAGACTGTTATCTGATAGATGACTTACAAATATTTTCTCTTAATTTTGTGGTCATTTGGCTTTGTTAATATTGTCTTCTGATGCACAAAATTTTTATATTTAGGTAGAAGTCTAATTTATCTATTTTTTCTTTAGTCTATTTTACTTTTGGTGTCATATCTAAGAAATCTTTGCCAAATCAGTAGTCCTGTGGATTTATACCTATTAATTCAAAACTTTTTATAGTATTAGGCCTTACATTTAGGTCTGTGATTTTTTTGAGGTAATTTTTGTTTATTAGGTTAGGTTGTCATACAAATTCATTCTTTTGCACAAGAGTATCCAGTTTTTCCAACACCATCTGTTGAAAATTTATTTTTCTTCATTGAGTACTTTTGGTACCTTTGTTGAAAAGTAATTAAATATAGATGAATGGATTCATTTTCTGAATCTCAATTTTATTCCATTGATTTATATGTCTAATCTTATGCCTGCACCACACAGTATTGATTACTGTAGTTTCGCAGTAAGTTTCAAAATATGGAAGTGTGAGTCTTCCAACTATTCTTACTTTTCAAGATTGTCTTGGCTGTCTAGCATCACTTGAATTTCATCATAAATTTTCAGATCACTTGTCCTTTCTGCAAAAAAAGGCACTTGGAATTTTGATAAGGATTGCATGGAATCTGTATATCATTTGGGAAGTACTGCTGTCTTGATTAGTAAGCCTTGTAATTTACTAACAAAGGGCATCTTTCCATATGTTTTATAAATTTCAGTGTACAGATCTTGTACTTATTTGGTTGAAATTTTTCCTAAGTATATTTTTCCTTTTGGTGTTATTATAAACAGAATTGGGCTGGGTGCTATGGCTCATACTTGTAATATCAACATTTGGGGAGGCCAAGGCAGGAGGATTGCTTGAGACCAGGAGTTCAAGATCAACCTGGGTTCAACCAAAAATTAAAATTCAACTCGGTGTGGTGGTGTGCATCTATAGTTTCAGCTATTTAGGAAGTTGAGGTGGGAGGATTGTTTGAGCCCAGAAGTTCAAAGTTGCAGTAAGTTGTGTTCAAACCACTGCACTCCCACCAGGGCAAGAGCAGGAGATTCTAAGTATTATACTAATAATTGATAAATAGAATTATTTTCTTAATTTTATTTTCAGATTGTTCATTGCTATCACATAGAAGTACATCTAAATTTTGAATATCAATATTGTGTCACATAATTTTGCTGAAGGATTTACAAACAAAAATACATTAATACTGTCTTTTATATATTATATTCTTTTATATTTACCTGTGCTGGTTTCTTTACCAGTGTTCATTCCTTCATATAGATTCAAGATATTGCCTATTGTCCTTTTATTTAAGCTTGAAGAACAATTTGTAAGGCACATATGCTAGCAACAAACTCAGTTTTAGTTTATTTGGGAATGTTTAAATTTCTTCATAATTTTTGAAGAAGAGTTTTGCTATGTATAAAATTCTTGATTGACAGTTTTTTTCTTTTGGTTCCTTGAGCATGTTACTCCATTGCCTTCTAGCCTCCATGGTTTCTGATGAGAAATCAGTTCTTAATCTTATTGATAATCCTTCGTATGTGTTGAGTCCCCTTTCTGTTACTGCTCTTAAGATTCTTTCTTTTTGTCTTTAAGAGTTTGATTACGATTTGAGACTCTTTTACAATTTATCCCATTTGAAGTTTGTTAGGCTTCTTGGATGTGTAGATTAATGTTTTTCATCAGTCATTTTAAAAAGATACTCTGTCCCTTTTCTTTCATCTCTGGGACTCACATTATATATAAGTTGTTATGCCTGTTGATGTCCCACAAGTATCTTAACCTCTTTTGTACTTCTAAAATTATTTTTTTCTCTCTATTTTTCAGACTGGATAATTTCAATTGACCTATCTTCAAGATCAATGATTTATTCTTCTGCTAGCTTTAATCTGCTATCAAACACGTATAAACAATTTTTCATTTCAATCTTTGTAAATTTTAACTCTAGAATTTCTTTCTCTAGGTATTACGTGTGTGTGTGTGTGTGTGTGTGTGTGTATACACACACATACGTATGTATGCATATATATTACATCTCTTTTATATTCTTTACTTGGTGAAATATCATTCTTATACTTTTATTAAATTCTTAGACATCGTTTCCTTTGGATCTTTGAAAATATTTAAAATAGCTTATTTAAAGTCTTTGTCTAGAAAATCCAATGCGTGGGTTTTCTTGAGGGACAGTTTCTATTAATTGCTTTTTTCCTGTCTATAAGTCACACTTTTCTGTTTCTTTGCATGCCTGCTAATTTTTTTGGAGGGGTCGAAAACCGAACATTTTTAGTATAATAATATTATGTTGTAACTCTGGGAATAAGACACCTTGCCCGATCTCCCCGCCAGGGTTTTCTAAATTGCTGTAGTACATTTACATTGTACACAGAGTGTTCTCAAGTAGAACCTCATCATTTTTCCCAAACTCTTCATAGCTTCTCATAACATAGAAGTACTCTGTACAAAAGAGTACATTATTTCTAGTTATTGCTTTACTTTTAGAGATAGCTTAGTGGTTTTCTGCCTCTAAGAAACTACTTTCTGAAGGTATTCAACTTTGCAACAATAATTTTGTCAAAAGGTAGAAAAAATATTATTTATATGAAATGATTTATTGGTACCCTATGTAAAATGTGTCATGGTTAACTACACTTTCCTAGGTAAAGGCTATAATTTGGATCCAATTCAGACGACATCTGGTTGAGGTTTAGAAACAGGTGATTTGACATGGTGGACTGAGTTCGAAGATAGATGCAGAAAGTGTTCTCAGCTCTGACATTGGATTCTTAGAGGAGTTTGGGAGTTTGGTCTCTTTGAGTCAATTTTATTTTTTATATAATGAACATAGATAATTTCTAACAATCTAAAATTTGAATCTGCAAACCCCCAAATTATCCAGAGTGCTGATTATTGGCCAAATTATGCCTAACAATGTATTTCTCATAGAGTAGAATTCTGTGTTCACAGTGGAGCTTGTTCAATATCTGACCACATCTCAAATTTTATAGCTATTAAAATAGAGTTCTCACATCCCTGTTTTTTTCCTTTCAGGTCTGTATTTCTGACTCTGAAGATCAATGAAAACTGTCTATTTCTTGCTTTCCTCTAAATATCATATTTATTGTGCCCCCTTTCCATGTACATGGCATGTCTTGTTCTTGCACACTGTGATGATTCAGCACTGAAGGAAGAGATAGCTCTTAAGTGATAAGAGGGCTAAATGATCAACCTAGTAGTTATCAGGGATACTGACAAGCCTTTTGTACAATAGAGATCTTCAAAGGGGGCAAAGCAGCAAGATCTGTGAAGCTGATATCTGCAGCTCTAGCAAGACCCTGTCCAACCCCCATCACTACCATCCTGCATCCTCTTTATTCTGTCCCCATACCCTGTGAAGATAGTGTAACAAGAGGTTATTTGAGGGGAAGGATAAAAGCGAAGATGGTGCCTGCTCTAATTTTTCTGTCAAATGCCACTACAGACAGGAAAACACATTCTCTAATGTCTATACCTCCATTCCAGCAGGTTATATCTTTACTTCTCCACTGCCCCCTACCTCCCTAGCTCCATTCTCTACTGTCAGGCCCTGGTGAATGAAGAGAGTAAAACATAGGTACTGCCTGTAAAAGTGTAGAGTGATTGAGTAGAGGGATTTTAGTTGAGTCTTCCTTTCTCTCAATTGTCATAGCATGTAATTGTAAGACTTTCTTCATCAACAAGTGAGGACCATGTGCAAGTGGGTAAATCTCCCATTTCTAAAGATTTACAAAAGATGAAATTCCAAATTAATTTTAATTTAATTTAATTTAAATTTTCCTCTCTTAATTTACTAATGGAAAATAATATTTTCCTTAAGCAAAATAAGGAACATCAGTTCACAGAGAACATCAGTTCTGCAGAGAAACCAGTCATCATTTTCATGATCTCTTCAATGTATGTTCTTTCCACTAACGCTTACAGTTCAATATTGCTGTCACAAATCAACATAAATAATCCTGATGATGAATCTATCAGGAAAGTTCCAAGAGTACAAAAATAAAATCTATTTAATTTAGCAAACCTGACTGGGTGCCGTGTATGCCCTGAGCATAAAGTTAATGTTACTTAAAATCTGTACTTCCTCGTCCTAATAGTTATTGTACAGATGAGCGCTTTATTTATTTATTTAAGAAACCCCACTTTTTAAAAAAAAAAAAAAAAAAAAAAATGGCACCTGAGGATACTTCACAATCAATTATGCAAACATTCTCATTAAAGCTTTTATGATAGCTTCTGGGCTGTAAGATACCATGCCCCAGTCCAACTGCCATCGCAGCATGGCTCCAACATGTACCAAAGTGACATCTTTAATATTCAACATAATGAAAAGGGCCAAGCTATATATATTAAAGTATGGTGACTTAACACATATTCAGTATATTTTAAGGACTAAGCTACTTTTGCAGATAAAATGAACTTAATAAGTAATATTATATTTTAGTTTTTGTAGAAAACTTTAGGGGCCAAAGCATTTATACAAATTCTTGAGGTATTAACTTTGGTACTGAGGGGTGTGGATGTACTCGTGTCATAATACTTGGAAAAGTTTGTGAAAAAGTGTATAGAGAGAGCACAGACTGATCTATAATCGTACTAAATCAAAAGTTGATGTATTACACAACAGGTGGGAACTCCTGCATGCTAATGATGATTGCAAAGGGTTAGTGTGAGCCTCACTTAATGCACAGAAAAGAGTTAATCTTGTAGCCAGGGATGAAAGTCCTTCTGTAATTTGATGTTGTGTACACAATGGTCATTAACTGAATATTGTGGTTGTCTGAAATATAGTGAAAATATGAGAAAAGTGACAGGATTTTAAAAAATCTGTTTAGCCCCTGACAAACAAACAAACAAACAAACAAAATCTTGATCACTCTTGCTATGCCAGGCTTTATAATAATTCTTTCATACATTTTAAAGATAGAAACATTTTTTAAAAATCTGTATTTAAGAGACAAGCAAAGGAAAGCAACCAGGCAAAGTTCCCAGAGAAGGAATGTGTAAAGCAGTTTGAGAAAAAGTATAGCATTTAGAAAAGCCTGGGAGAAAGGGGGAGGCAAAGGGAAGAGTATGTTTTGATAACAATGGAGTCCTTGCAAGTGTCACCTTACACAGAGGTCAAATAAGAGAAAGACTAAACCTTATCCATGTGCAGCCCTGGTGACAGAAATTTTGGTAGAGTAAAGAAAGTGCCAGGAGAGAGGGAAACGGACTTGGCATAGGTATCTGCTGGATGTCAGCGAGTGAAAGGAGTTGACGCTTGGTGACTTTTATTTTCCTTACTGAGTGGGAGTAAAGGTTATGTCCTGAGGCTGAGGGATTGGGGTTAGGGTAAATGGTTTGGAGAGAGGGGACTGAGTTTGAAACATTTGTTGTGAAGAATGGATGAGAGAGCTGACCAGAAAAATCAAAGAACTTTCAGGTAGCCTTGTGGACCTGATTGGGATTGCACACCATGACGACAGAGGGTCATAAATGCTTTAGTGGGGCTCCAGGAACTGCTGTGAATTTTCCTGGTTAAACTCTAAGTTTCTCTTGAAGACAAGGACTGTATCTTACTTAGCTTGCTGACCTCAGTAGAGAACATAATACCTGAACTCTAATTAACGAGTTACAACTATTTACTATATGAAGAAATATTCGTCTATGTGATAAGATGACAGCAGAAATTATTGATTTTTATTCACAGGTATCAGCAGATAAATAAACTTCCTTATTTTCTGATTGTGCCAGCCATATCCCCAAATTCTCACACTGTAGATTTCCCTCCTGGTATCCCTTTCTTTGTGGCCCAATATTTGTTATGTCACATGATAGCAATCATAGAATGCTATTTATCCACCAAATTAACAACTGAAAAATCTTTACAGTGGAGATTTTTGGTGTTATAGCCGTATTAAGGTAAATATCAAAAAAATTTATTTTCTATCACATCAATGTAATATTTCCTAATGGTAAACAATCAGAAATTCAGTTTCAGTTTGTGAAGTCAATATCTTTAATGCTAAATAAATGGTATTGGAACTTTATATTAAATATCTTGTGCTGACCAAATGGTGAAATTCTAGGCAGAGTTAATTCACAGCTAAAACTTGAATTAAAATTCTAAAATAATTCTGTTAAAGGAAACCAATGGTTAAGAATGTTATATCTCTCATTGTTTCTGTTTCCTTAATATCTAGTGATAACCTTTTATTTTTTCCATGTGTGGTTAGAAGTAAGCAAAGATACTTATAAAAAGGTAAAAGAAAGAGTGAAGGTTTGTCAGTAAACTAATATGAAGTGATGAATCTGGATACGTGATGGCCAATCTCAGTCAAACCATAAGACAGCTAGGACCAGGCATATTTCACATCAATTCAGAGTAATCTTTGTGCTTTTTCCATTAATGTTAGCGATATTAACGAATAGAACAGGCTGCTACTCAGGAACATCATATAGTTGATAGTTTTCAAAAGGAGACTATATAGGATGTATGAGAACGTCAAGCCTTCATCCTAAATTGTGCAGACACTAGTCTTCACTTAAAAAGTATGCCAGAAAAAAAATTGCCTGATCACAGTCATGTTTTAAGATCTTTAATGCTTGTCTATGATTAGGGGTAAAATAGCTGCTTTAAAAACTTTTTTTTTTTTTCTTTCTTTGTTGTTTTTTTTTTTTTTTGTTTAGAAATTCTGGCTTTTCTGTGAAGATCAGCCTCTTCCTAAGCTGCATCAACTTCAAATATTCTGCTGGCAGTGTCTGTACAAGAGGCTGCTAGCCTTCAGTCTGCCACAGGCCCTAGGATTCTACAGGGTCTAGAGTCCTATGGTGTATGTCTATTCATTTCAAATGGTTTTCAAAAATAGAAAAATGTGAGAGGATGAATGCTTAATATTAAATAAAAGGGATCTTGTGCTACAAAGCATACATTCTACCTCTGTTGTACAGAATCATAATTTTGCGGTTGAAATTTATATTCTTAATGTAATTTTAAAGTGGAACATAGCTTTTAAAACAGTAAAACAATAAAGGTGGCCATGCATAGCTTACAGATAGCACTGTGCTGATAATGCCTGCACAGAAGGTGTCAGAGTTCTCCATGGACAGGTTACTTTAAAAACCAGTCAAGATACCAAGATAAGTATTAAAACACTTGAACCGTGCTCTGAAAAAATAAAGAGTGAGAGAGAAAGAGAGAGAGAGCAAGAACTATGAGTTTTGCATCAACACTCTTGTAATACTGAGACTTAAATTCTCATTTTGTTTCTGCCTGGGTTCTCCAGGCACTCTATGATGTTAATTATATCTTGCAACTCCAGAATATCATTAAGAATATGTGAAATCCTCATCTATATTATTTTAAATTTGCATATATTCTTATATATCTTTAGGGCTTGAATAATACTAAGAGGTAAAAATAAAAAAGTCAAACAAAAATCTCTTTATGAATGACAATGATGAAAATGGAATATGTACTTGCTAGTACCGTGTACCCATTTAATAGAATTTGGTGTTTATAACTATAGTCACCATGTGTTTTATTTTCTAACTACAGGATGGAAGGCCATTCATGGGTTTTTGTTTTCAAAAGAGGTATCTTTGCAAATCAAAGAGAGTCAGAGAATGCAAATGAAAATTGCAATAACTGATTATCCAGCAGAATGTTTGTCTTAAAGGTGAGAGGTGGTTTTGGAAATCAATTACATCATATTTCATCATGCTTTACCTGGGCAATATTTTCAAGTGCATTAAATTCCAATTTAGGTTATTAAGTGTGTGACAAATCTGAATATATGTTGTATGTTTCCTCTCAGATTTTAAATATTGTATCCAATTACACAAAGAGGCAGATGCAGAATACTTTTATTTTAGGATGAATTATACCATATTGATAAATTAAAATGACATTGCATCTTACTAAAATTATTAATAAAACTATTTCTTCAATGGAAAATTCCATCATTTTCTCAAAGGCTCAGGATTTTCCTTACTAAAATACGTCACAGTCTTTCAGGGAACAACAACAACAAAAACGACAGAGAAATAGTTTACCCTATAACTTGTACCACTCCCTCCTGCCATACCCCTCCCCTCTTGGCGCCAAAGCAAAAAACACCAAAAAATTATTGGAACTTGCCAGACAGACTTTGCTGTGATTAATTGTCTCACTAGTGTATGTCCCACACTTCATTTTATGATTAAGATTTCTGACTCAAGAAATTGTCAGCAAAAGACAATCTATCAAAGTTTAAATATCAGCAATAAAACAGTACAAGAGATATTCTGTGACTACTTAGAACTGAAAGTATTTTACTGAAAAAGGTTTGTTTTCTTTGGCAGCCTTCCATGACCTCCTACTGTTGACAAAACTAGCAGCCTGTCCTGTTTGAAGTGTAACTGCACGGCAGAAGCTGCGGCTTCAGAGCACTTACAGGATTTATCTCTAAATTAATATTTTCATCGAACACACTCACGATATACCTTACATAATCTTTAAATTATAGGAGAATGTTAGAAGGAGGTTCCGCAAGTCAGTGACTGAAGTCATGCTGGAGATTTATGAATCTCTCAAGTCGACATTTCTGACTGACCTACAGCACACCAGGGCTGCTATTTCCTTTTCCTAATTCATGATAAGTGCAGCTGCCTCCAAATAAGCCTCCCGAGCCTATTAATGCTCAGTCCATTTCCTTATGGTAAATATGCACATCTTCACTCTCACTTTGAACATTCAGCTGTGATGACGTTGCATAGAAAATCAGGTTACAACCCTTTTGAGTGTATTTTCACTATAGTGTGGGCACCCCAAAGTCCAACTTACCTCTGGTTCTGATGAAAGGTGCTGCGTTCTCATATATTTTACTTATAAAAAATAGCAAAATCGTCTTTCCCTTACAACATGAGTTTGAAGGTCCTGGACTGCGATTGTGATGCTTACCATTTTTCTGATGTCAGCACCATGGCCAATTAACAAAATTACATAAAGATTGATATGAAGGTAAATATTAAAGGCACAAAAGGGAAGGGAGGGCAAATTATTTAAAATGTCAGAAAAGTCAAGACATGCATCTTCCCTGCTGCAACTTGTTTTTCATTAGTAAAATCTACATTGTTTTCTGCTTAGAAAAGTTATTAGTGGCAACACAGTCTGCATGAAGCTTTGTCTCTTCTGAAATGAAGTCTTTGTTTAGACACGGTGATGGGGGTTTTGTGCCATTGTCTAATCTGTCAGATTAGATGAGCAAGTGTATTTAGGGGTGCAAAGATGTGCAGCCACACCTGCTGTGCAAAGCTGTGAATTCACAACTCTTCTGACTATTAAAATGTGTTATGCTGGGAGCTCTTTTGTTGTAATGGAACTGTTGGTGGTTGCGTATTTGAAGTGGCGCAAGTGTCAGGCCTTATCACCATCATAATAATCACTCCAAAAATAACCTCATATTTTGACCATTTAATGTTAATGTGCAGCAAATTAAAGGCTAAGCACCTAATAGGTTTGAGAACATTAAATTGATTTTACACTCAAATTTTCCTAAGTAAAAACAGAAGTCTATTAATGAAATAATATTCATGGTTCAGAGAAACTGTAGTCATTTAAGAGTGTTTTGCAATCATACAGGAAGCAAACAAAGAATGCACGCCAAAATATGAAGCCAGTATTGTGACAATAAAGTTATCATCAGGAGAATGATGTTAACTTTAGTGCTCTTTAAAGAATGCTAATTATCATTTCTTTATTTGTTGATGTTTGTGCTTTTCATATGACTGTACCATAATATTTTATTCTTCCAATTAAATATTGAATTCTGCCTAAATAGAGATAATGGATAATGATGGATAACGCTCCTGCTTATCCCTGATTAAGCAGGCCAGTTTGTTTAAGGTTTCTATTATTTTAATTTGCTAAAATTTAGCTGCTTTTAATACAAAACAAGATGTTAACTGCCTCATTTACTAAGTTACCATGCAGTTTCTTAAATGTGCTTTTTTACCTTATTTTATTTTGATATTTTCTTGTTTGGAGTTTTGATGTTCTTAAAAGATTTGTTGAGTGTCTAATAAATCCATAGACATTTCATCCTATAAGAACTCAAATTCTTGTTAGTAGAGTGTTTACTATAGAATGGGGAACTATTTTTTTTCAATATTAAAAAAATGAAAAAGAAAAGAAAAGAATGCTAAACCAGAGAGCCTCTGTTGTCGCTTTCATAACACTAAGCAGCTTGTGGCAGGTTTAATAGATCCTAATCTAGAGAGGTCTTTTTCAGGACCTTAGACCTGTATGGCCTCATTAATTCAAATGGTACGTGACAGTTCGGAGGTACCCTAAACCAGCCATTACCTGCATAAACAGGTTGTGATGCCAGTGGGGCACGTACATTGTCCTCAGATCAGAATTCCTCAGACTCGATAGCTATGATTAGAGAAGACCTCAAAAATATAAGAATTCTTTTTCTGTAAGTACTAATGAAATCTGATCACAAGTTATAACCAATTCTCTTCCAAAATAGATTTTTAAATATTTTTAATATTACCCTAGGAGAAAATATTGCAAACCTAACACAAGAAAGATACTGGTTTGAAATATTAAAAGCTATTGGCATCCTTCAACTCTCCAAAAAGTGTCATTTTACCAAGACTCAGGCATATGATTAGGTTGTTCTCAGTTGACAATCATCACGATGCTGAGCCCCAGATTTAATATTGTGTAACATCTGGATTGTCCTGCTGATGTAGCAGGGTGACAGTTTCACACATTCCTTGAAAAGAGGTGTCCACACACTGACAGTTACTCATCATTCAGAAAAAGGAAAAAAATAAAATGGAAAAAAGATGTTCTTCCTGACTCTTAATTTAGGCTAATCTATGTAAAATACATTATCTAATAACAGCCAGCTATTAGATAATGCCGGAACAGTTCTCTGGCACAATTGCAAATTGCATCTTTCTGAATTATAGCAAGAAATGTTTACCTGTGATAGGCAAAAGTTTTACTAAAGGCCAAACTTCACACAGAAAAGAAAATTAAGAATAATTAAAGATTTGGTTTAATTTAATTAATGTTCTACTAATCTTAAATTACTTCTCTTTTTTACCCTTATATAAATGCCTTATGAAGACATTAAATCTGAAAATGTTAAATCTGTAAACCTAGTATTTTAATTAAATCAGTGTCAAATTATTTTTTTTAATCATCACTTGTCTGAAGAAGTCTCCTTGATAGGAAGATTGTTGATCTTAAACCTTTATGGGAAAATAATAAATATTTCTTTTGAGATTTGCTAAAATTTTCTCCAAATCGTTGATATCCACTTTTGCACTCATTCTCTTTGACAATATTTTCTTTTAATCTTTTCTATTTTCCTCTGAACTCTATGTCCTTGTTTTCAGCTCCGATTTTGATCTGGATAGGCAAAATACTGATGCTTTTTAAAACTTTCCTACACAGACAACATTTAAGGAAAGGCAGATATGCAAAGATTGATTTCCATATCCTGAAATTAATGAAAGTCACTGTATACAGTAGGTCCTTAGGGAAGAAAATACATTATTTTATGGGCAATATTAAAACAATGTTATGCAGACTTCTTTTGCTCTGCAGTATATCCAGTCCAGCTAAAAAGATTCAATAGTCTGACTTACATTTTTACGTGCTGGATTAGTCTTTATATTTGTTTTGATAGAAAGCAGGCAACAGCCTATTTCATGGACAATAAATTCAAGATAGTAATGATGGGATAGTATTGCCTCAGCTAAGTGCGCCCAGATTGGAGGGTCACATATTTGACCTCGATCTAGTATGGTCCTTAATGAATCTATATACTTGATTAGAGTTACTGTCTTTTTATGGCCCAAAATAGCTTTGCATGGAAAACTAGCTCATTTTAAGTAGGGTGGGGAGAATCATTTTGCTTCCATCACATCCCTAAAACTTTTCCAAAGGCTTTTAATACCTTCTCTAAAATGTCCACCTTCCAGAAAGCTGTTCTTTTCGTTGCCAATTCTGGTTTTCTTTTACAACCTTCATTACACAGGCAAGATATACCTCTCTATCACCTTTGAAAAAATTCTGATATCTTAAATAATCAGCAGAATTAGTGAGATGTTGTATTAAAGTGCCAGTCTAGCAGCTATTTCAGAATTTTTCAAAGCTTCCTTGCCTATTCCATTTTATAGAAAAGAATAGAAGAATTGATATTGGCATGTTATTTTGAGATTTGTATAAAAAAACATTAAAAAAATAAATCAGTAGTGAGGATTAGAACTCGGAGTCATTACATGTCTTTCATTTTGATTTTCTTTGCTTCTTTCATTCAATTATTTTTGTTAGTATTCTGTCAGCTTCAAAATAACTGAGATTTTTATGGGTTCAAGTCACAGATATCACCATAAATGTTCCCTTTTGCATGCAATATGCCTTCTTTATTATGCAATGGGCTTTTACAGTCTCTCTGCTTCCATGGTGTAGCTCTCTCCTTATCTGTGCAGAAAACTCCATCTATCTGTCTCTCTGCTTCTCCGACTACATCGCTCACTTTTAATTCAAGGAAGTGATTTCTTACTTCTTGTCACTCTCCTTCTTTCTCCCACTCACTCTCAATCTATCAGAATTCGTTTTCTGTTTCTGTGATTACTCTGGCCTCATGTATCTCTCTCACTCCATTCCTCTTTGAGAAATATGACCAAGAGTTTTCTTTCCTGTTTCTTTTTTTTTCTTTAAATGCATCTCTAGGCAACTCTTTTTTTCCCTCTTTATCTTTTCTTTACTTTTTAGGACTTGGAGAGCAGATAAAATTAGACAGTAAAAGACCAAATCTACAGCCTATGTAGACTCCTGANATCCAGGATATTTACAGACAGAACGAAGAGCTACTAGGTGTGAGGTACTGTATTTAAACACCAAAAATTAGAATACAAATAGATTGGTTCTTTGTATTTCCAGCTATGTTTCCTATTTTTGGACTCAGGTTTGAATCTACAAAGACCAAAACTATTGGAGTTTTAAGTTTTTTAGTGTTCCACTTCATTCACTTAGAATGCTTTCATATTGTTACTCCTCCATATCTAAAATGGGTTGGTTAGATATTTCTTAATATATGATTTTGAGTGGAGGTATTTATTTCTAAGTTATAGTGCCAGAATAGTTAAGTCATTTTAATAATAATAGGAGTGTCACGTGGGATTTAATAGCTAAAGGAGGATATTTTAAGGCATTACTATTTTCCTCAGCACTTTACAATGAATATAGTATAGGTTAATCAGTTTTTCCTAAGTTTTAAAGGTAAAATAAAACATAGCTTAAACAGGGTTTAGTGCATCTACTCTAGAGCTTCTTTCCTACTGGGATAACACATAAGGTAAATTTGAAATGATATGCCACCCAAACGAACATTTCAGAAATGATTATTTGAACAGATATTTTAATTCCACATAATTCCAATTTTGAAGGGGAAATGATAAGTAACTTTGTCAAATGAACTTTGCCTTTAAAAAGGCCAAAAGCTATTGGCATAGAGATCTCCAAATATTCATGAAAATTAAAAAAAAAAAAAACCTAGGAAACAGAAATTTAGGAGAAAAACAATCCTTAAAGTTTAAACTAAATTGAGGACTCTGCAGGAAACTCTACCATCTCTGTAATGTAATTTGTATTATTTTTTTCCTCAATGAAATAATAACTCATGCACCATTCCAATAATTACTAAGTGGGAAACTCTGAATGATAGAAATGTAATTCAAAATGAAATGCATTGATTTTCATTTGCTTCGTGTAATTGTCACGTAAGTAGACCATAAGCTATGATGGAGGCAACCTCCATGGCTTATTGTAAGTGAGCTCACATTTCCATAGTCCATCTTCACCTACCCAAATAAATAGATTGAAATATTTAACATGATGATAAAGCTCAATTTTTTTCTACCTCTTCTTGACAATAATTCTATAGTTCAATATCCTGTGCATTTTTGCGTGAAGAGGATGAAGCATTATTCTTTTTGAGTGATATTAATCTATTTTGCTATCTTTGCAAGGATACATGATCCAGACCAAACTCTGAACATGTTTGTTTTTTTTTTTCTTACCATAGAAAAGACAACCTCATAGCTCTTTAAAATATATGAATGAATAATAACTTCTTTCTTCTTTCTTTAAATGAACTAATATCTATTTTAATGAAGCTCGGTTTGTAGTGATTTGCTGGCTGAAGTGCTCTTCTTTCTGCCTAATTATGTGCACTGCTTTCAGACAACAGGAGTGTCTTTAACATTAGATAAGAACCTGGGCTTTTATCTCAATCAATAGTCTTTAGCCTTTGAACTCGTGTCAGTGGAAGACCAGTCCGTCACGTTCAGTTCTACCTGACCTCTTTTTCTTCTTGATGCATGCTGCCATTTACAAAAGAAACACACACACACACATGCACACACACATACACACTCAAACATGCTCAAACACACCCACACACACCTAAGGTACAAGCAGGCAAAGTGTTTAGATTATTTGTGTGCCTGTGTGTGTATGTGCATGTGCACAAGCATGCGTGGACAGGATCCTTTATAGCTGTAAAGATGTGTGACTGTAATGATGATGTTAAAATTTTCTTGTTTCCTTTCACTGGGCTTTGTGTATCTCAAAGGAGCCCCATATGGTGCTCTTTGTCCGTGTCATTACCTCGTTACAGCCACTGTCTGCCAGCCAAAGGTAGACCGAGCGCTGCAGCTGTAGACAGCGATACAACTGGAATTGTCTAAGGTCAACAGTGCCGTAATTACTTTAAAATGTCAGCGTACAATAAAATACAACAGTTCATCTGGCAGAAAGCAAATTAGCTTTGACCATAGCGTAATTACCCTTTTCTCAGCACCATTAGAAGAGATCAAATCTCCACATTCAGTGTTTGAGGAAAGGCCATCAGAGTACACTCTACCTGACAAGGATGCACATTTGCCATTTTGAGATGTAATTAATTGTCCCTATAATAGAAATTTTTATATTTGACTCTGGAATTGAAATGTGTAATAACCTGGCTTCTTCATTTTAACCATTTTGATGCTGGAAAAAAATACATGTTTTGCCAAGTACAAATAGGTAGTATCAGTAACACGCAGAACATATTTTTCATTTTGATAACAATTAGCTCTACTGCAGGAGTGATTTTTCTGAAGTGACTTGCACACATACTGAGAATGATAGTGATGTCTAGATCCTACATCAAAGGAAACAAATTAAGAAATTAACATTTTACACTCTTTCTTTCATAGCTTCTTTTTCTTCTTTGCATGTGTATTTCCTGTCTGGCTGGGATAACGTAACCTGAAGTGTCTTTTAGACTTATTAAATTGATTTCCGCCACTGATCTTCATCTATACCTCTACCTCACACATGAGGGCAATCTGGGCAAAAGAGTAATCCCCCTCCAATCTCCCACAGGATTAATGTGCCATTATGCCAAGAACATCCTCTTTTTTTCAGACACTGATCATTAATGATGAAGGGTACAACTGCACCAATGATACAGTAATTTGATTAACTCAGAAACAAACAGCAAGAAGCTGACCAGTGACAGTCCCTGTAGGGCAAAGTCTTCACTGATTGTTGACTTTCATTAATATTTAAGGGCGCCAAAGATGCTTTAAACTGATTTGAAATGACTTAGGTGTCTGAGCAGCCTTTCTCCTTGTGCCTGGTTGTAGATACAGATGAAACAGCTGTTTTGTATCAGAAAAGCCTTGCACTGCATTTAGGGAATTCCACCGCCATAAAGATGTTTACATTTTCTTGATGTTTCAGTCACTGTGTTGTGGGCTGTTTCATAGTATTTCAAATGAAAGAATGTTCTCTTGAGTTCAGAAATTTCCCTTTTGAGCACAGATTTCCTGGGGGGAAAACTATCTAGGCAACCAACAAGGAACTTTACAGTTGGTAAGAAAATTCTTAACATGACCCCTTTTTATTGAACCATTGCTAGTTTTAATGTGCTAAAGCCAAAACAACAAACATGCTTTCTGGCAAAATCACCGTAGCATGTCATTGATCAGTTTATCTCTTCAGAGCAGAAAATTGTAGCACATACTGGGCTTGCTCCCCAGTCCCTGGGTTCCTTTGTTCTTCTTCAATGTATGCACAATTCTTAGATTGTGCCACAATGTAAGAAATAATCATAGCAGAGAAATATTTTAAAAACAAACAAAATGGTCAGATAAAACTCTTCAATGTAATAGAAGTGAACATTTGGGAAGAAAGGAAAATTCTTTCTTTGAGGTCCATCTAGTCCTAGATTAAATCAAGATGCCTGTAAATAATATATTGAATGGATAATTTGTAGAATTCAGGGAAGTAAATATCACATGGTGAGCTTGGAGGGACCAAGTTGGGCTAATACTTTAAAGTTGTCAAGACTAACCAAACTGGGACTTCTGGCTGCCCATGAGCGTAAATTAATGACTTGCTGTTACTTTGAAAAAGAAGTAATTTTTTTTCACCCACTAATTCTTGGAAGAGCCCTTGGCAGGCCAGTTACACCTCATCTGAAACAGTCTGAAGCTTGCATTAGCCCAGAGTTTAAGGCTTTTTACAATCTTATCTAAATTCACCTTTACTCTTACCTTTTCCCAATCCAAACTCTGTGTTCCAACTAAACTAACCTTCCCACAAGCCATGCCCCTCCAGGTAACAATGGGTCTTTCCACTTCATTGCCCCAATGCCTTTCCTTCTGCTTACTACCTCTCCATGATATTTATATTATACTCATTTTTTTCTCACCAGCATGTCTATAATAAGGCTCTCCTTTTCCATTTCACAATTATTATCTTCTGAATATCTAAAAATTGTATCATCTGTTAAAATAATCCAGCAAGTAGATTATTTTAGTTTTTTTATATTCTTCCTTTTATTTCATTTGTATATATCTTGTTTTAATAACAAAAAATATTTCTTCATAATGTCAGGAATCATATATTATGATGTTACTTGTTGTTGCTTTCATCACTGGTCTGCCTTGACATAATAGAACTTGCAAAATTCCACTTTTATGTGGAATGTAAAGTAGTTGAACTCATATAGGTAGAAAGTAGAATGGTGGTTACCAGAGTTGGAAAGGGTGAAGGTAAGAAGACATCCATCAAAGGATACAAAGTTTTAATTATACAGGAAGAGTAAGTTTTTGAGATTTATTGCATAACTTGATGACCACACTATAGTTAATAATAATGTATGTTAAGGTATTTCATATTTCAAAATGGCTAAGATAGTAAATTTCAAATGCTTTCACCACAAAAACATAAGTAGGTGAGGTAATGGGTATGTTAATTAGCTTGTTTTAATTATTCCACATTGTGTAGCTATATCATAATACCACGTTGTGCCCATAAATACATACTATAACAATTTGTCAGTTAAAATAAATACGTAAAAGTTTAGAATATTTAGAAAAAATATAAAGGCATCAGTCACTACACAAAATTAGTGAATATGTATTACATATGTTGAAAACGATTCAGAAAAAACAAGATGTGACAGTCTTACACCCAATCATTTTCTCAAGTTCATTTTTTTCCTTTGATTCAGTGGTATAAAATAAATAACTCAAAGTGAAAATGCTGTCTACAAATACTACAAATGACACTAAAACAAAGAAAATGTAAATCAAAGGCTAATATAGCTTGCTATGTTAATATACTTAGTGTCTGAAAAAAATAAAGCAATTCATAAGGAAATCACAAAATAAATTGATCAAAAGATACTGTAAAGACAAATAGAGATAAATCTTGCGGAAAAAAAGATTAAAACTAATATTATGTGCACCACTTAGAGTTAACATATTTCTTATAAAATTCAGCCTATATTACAAAAAGGCAAAGAACCTGAATAGAAAACAATATACATCAGTTTTCTACAATCGATTTAGCAGGCAATCATTGCAAAGGCTGCCATTTTATTTAACACTTCCTTTATTTAACACTTTATTTTATTTAACACTTCCTTCAACCCAAAGAGTTGAAGTTCTATTTTTTCATAAAATATTTGTTAAAACTATCAGCTCCCTTGAGTTTTTCCTTTAAATACTGACATCTAAAAGCATTTGCTTTTTAAGTAATTGAAGTCATTAAATCTGTTTTCGTTTAAACTTTGAGTAAAATTGGACATGCAAAGACGAGTACTGGGCTTCAGATTAAAAAATAAAGATAGATATTATGAGAGAGTCAAGTTGTAATCTATATATACTTTTTAATTATTTCCACAAAACCCCTAATTTTGAAGCTAAGTAATTCCATAAGAAATGCCTAGAAATTTTAATGTTTTTAGGAGTCAGTTTGTTCACTACTCTCCAAGATAACTATTTCATATCTTTGCTACTCTTGTTAAACCTCAAGCCCTCCACTTCCTCTAATTCTCAGCTGATGACCTTGCTTTTATTCCACTGACAAATGCAAAACAAAACAAATAAAGTGAGATTTTTGCCTCTGGCCAAGGTGAAATAATAGAGACCAGCTTTACTTTCCAGATGCAAATAACTAAGAAACAGGCAAAATATATATTTTTTAAAAAATTTCAAAACAGTGTAATGAATCTAGCAGCACAGGACAGTGAGAAACTGGAAATCAGTGAGATAGGCCCTACTATTGACACAGTTTACTGCCTTGAGAGATGGCTAGACTGTGCTACAGGGAGAGAAAACACAAGGGAATCCAGGCAGAAACCAGCATACTCCCTGCACTGAGCAGACAGAGCTGAGAGTCTGGAGAGATTAAGGTAGGTATATTTTCCAGGCTGAAGTTCCAGAAGAAAAGCGATCTGCATGAGAAGAGAGCCCCAGAGAGCTACAAAAAATATCCAGTATCAATGATGAGAACTTGCATGTGAGGAAACAACCCAAGTCCAGAGAAAGAATCAAACAGAAGGGATTGAAGGAAACCATGGCAAGGATCACACACCTTTGAGAATAATGCCCGATTCCATCAGCTGGACTGGAAAAACTCATAATCCATGGGACACTCCGAAGATGACTCAAGAAGGTCTCGACTTAGTAGTGAGGAATAATTAGCCCTAGACTAAGCACTGTTCTATATCTGCCCTAAAAATTATAATAGAAGATCTAAAAGGATCAAACTGTTTCCAAGTAACATAATTTTGTTCCAATGTAAAACTCATGAATACTTATAAGAATACAAAATATTCAGCATGTAACAAGGTAAAATGAACAATGTCTAGCATCCAGTAAAAGATTACAAGGCATACAAAGAAGCAGAAAAACAAAGTAAATAATGAATAATCAATTTATCAAAACTAACCTAGAACTGACATAGACATTAGAATGGCAGACAATAATATTTAAACAGGTATTATGATTATTTTATAAGTTTAAGAAAGTTAAGGGGAGGCATGAAGTATGCAAAATGACCATTAACCAAACAAGACACCCAAACCAAACTTTTATGAATGAAAGCTAAAATATCTGACATAAAAATTACACTAGATGAGATTAGTGGCAGATCAGACTTTGTAGAAGTTAGAGTTAGTGAAATTGAATAAAAAATAGCAACCAAAACTATCCAAAAGGAAACATACAGAAGAAAACAGTTTTTAAAACTGAAATTGACTTCAGAAAGCTGTGAGACAACTTTAAGTGAGAAAATAAACATGCAATTTGAAACCTTAAAGATGAGTGGGTGGGAGATATTTGAAGATGTTGTGGCTGTAAATTTTTCCAATTTTATGGAAACTGTAAACCTACAGATCTAAAAAGTTTAATGAACCCTAAGCACAAGAAAAGAAATGTAAAGAAAACTATACCAACAAACATGATTAAAAAATTGATCAAAACCAGTGAGAAAGAGAAAATCATAAATGCAGTCAGAAAAAAAGACATATTACCAACAAAGGAACAAAGAATAGGATGACAGCAGATTTTTTTTGTTGTTGGAAATAATGCAAGTAAGACGCCAGAAAAGCACTATTTTCTAATTACTGAAGGAAAATAAACATTCTGACAACCTAAAATTTTAGACACAGTAAAAATATATTTGCAAAACAAAAGTAAAATAAAAAATTACAGACGAACAAAGCTAACAGCATTCATCAGCAACATACTTGTACTCCAAAATAGTAAAGGAAGCCCTTCAGGAAATAAGAAAATAATACCAGATTGAAATAAGGGTCTACACAAAGGAATGAAGAATATATACAATTTTAACTACGTAAGTAAGTATGTAAGACTTTTTCTCATAAGATTTTTCTTATATTTCTTACTGTCTCATTTTAAAGGTAATGGCTGTTTAAACAAGAATAACAATGTATTTTGGGGTATATGGTATCTAAGAGCAACATATATGACAATAAAAGTATGAAGGTCAGGGCTGGGCGCGGTGGCTCAAGCCTGTAATCCCAGCACTTTGGGAGGCCGAGACAGGTGGATCACGAGGTCAGAAGATCGAGACCATCCTGGCTAACACGGTGAAACCCCGTCTCTACTAAAAAATACAAAAAAACTAGCCGGGCGAGGTGGCGCGCACCTGTAGTTCCAACTACTGGGGAAGCTGAGGCAGGAAAATGGCATGAACCCGGGAGGCGGAGCTTGCAGTGAGCCGAGATCCAGCCACTGCACTCCAGCCTGGGCGACAGAGCAAGACTCTGTCTCAAAATAAATAAATAAATAAATAAAATAAAATAAATAAAATAAAAAAATAAAGAAAGTATGAAGGTCCGAAGGGGAGAAATGGAAGTACACTGCTGCAAGGTTCTGATACTATATGTAAAGTGACAATATATCATTTGAAGGTAAACTGTAATAAACTAAATATGTATACTCTAAAATCTAAATCAACCATTAAAATAAAAAAACAAGAAGTCACAAAAAATAACCCAACAAAGGAGAGTAAATAGTCATAAAAATATTCAATTAATCTAAAATAATGCAGAGTGGAAAATCTGTATTTTACTAGTCATAATAAAAACAGTTAAAGTGGCTATATTAATATCAGACAAAGTAGATTTCAGAACAAAAGCTATTGTAATGAAAATAAAATAGGTCCTTTCATAATGATAAAAGAGGAAATTAATCAAGATGATAGAAGAATCTTAAAATTTTCTGCACATAATAACAGAACTTTAAACACATGAATTAAAAATGTAGCTGTAAGGTGAAATCAGTAAATCTACAATTTTAGTCAGATTTCAATCTCACTCTTGCAACACCTGATAGGACAGATTGACAGAAAATCGACAAGGAGATAATAATTTGAACAGTATTATCAACCAATATAACCTAATTGACATTCATAAAACATCCCATCGGCGGGGCGCGGTGACTCAAGCCTGTAATCCCAGCAATTTGGGAGGCCGAGACAGGCGGATCACGAGATCGGGAGACCATCCTGGCTAACACAGTGAAACCCCGTCTCTACTAAAAAAATACAAGAAAACTAGCCGGGCGATGTGGCGGGCGCCTGTAGTCCCAGTTACTGGGGAGGCTGAGGCAGGAGAATGGTGTAAACCCGGGAGGCGGAGCTTGCAGTGAGCTGAGATCCGGCCGTGGCACTCCAGCCTGGGCGACAGAGCAAGACTCTGTCTCAAAAAAAAAAAAAAAAAAAAAAAAAAAAATCCCATCTGAAAAAAAAAGAATATGCTTTCTTCTCATGTGCCCATAGAACACTTATCAAGACAGATAATATATCAGGCCATAAAACAAGTCTCAACAAATTCAGAAGGATTTCATTCATAAAAAGTATGTTCTCAAACCATAAAGGAATTACATTTCAAATCAATAACAATACAATTTCAGAAAACTCTCCAAATATTTGGAAACTAAATAGCACACTTCTAAATAAAGTATGAATCAAAGAAGAAATCCAAATGGAGATTAGAAAGTATTATTTAAATGAATGAAAACACAACATGTCAGAATTTGTAGGAAGCAGCTAAAGCAGTTCTTAGGGTGAATGTATAGCACTAAATTTTCACATAGAAAGTCAAATTAGTCACTTAGACTTCCAACTTAAAAAACTAGAAAAAGAACAACAACAACAAAAAAAACCCACAAAGTAATTAGAAAATAGATAATAAAATGAAAGAAAAAAACTGAGAAACATTAGAAAAAATCAGGGCAACCAAAATGTGTTTATTTTAAGAAAAAAGTAAACCTCTTGTTATGTTGTTCAGAGAAAGTAAAAAATAGAGAAGAAACAAATTATCAGTGCCAAGAATGAGAAAGATGACATTATAGATCTTAAAGGTATTAAAAGGAAAATGAAATAATATAGTGACCAAATTTATTCCTATAAATTAAAAAAATTAGATGAAATAGACAAATTATATGAAAGAAATATTACTTAGGCTCACTCACTAACAAATAGCTTTAATAGCTCTATATATTGAAGAAATTTAAACTGTGTCTTAAAATGTTTCAAAAATGAAACTCAAGACCCAGATGATTTCACTGGTAAATTCTACCAGAAAGAAAAAAAATACTAATTAGGCAGAAAATATTCTAGAAAATTGTAAAATAGAGAATGCTTTCCAAAATTGCTCTGATATAAAACCAAAACATAACAAGAAAGGAAAATTATAGACCAATACTTCTCATGAACATAAATATATCATTCTAAACATAATTTCAACATATATCCAACAATATATTAAAAAGAGAATACATTGTAATCAAGTGGGGTTTATCCCAGGAACATAGAATTCATTTATTATTTAAACATTAAATAATACAATTCACCATATTAACACACTAACAAGAAAAAAAATAATCTCAGATGAAGAAAAAGCAGTTGACAAAATTCAATGTTCACTTATAAAAAACAAACCAACAAACAACTTAATACACTAGGATTGAAAGGGAACTTCTTCAACCTGGCAAATGGCATATTTAAACTTATAGCTAACAACTTATTTCATGGTGAAAGACTGAATACTTTCCTCATAAGAACAAGAGATGGATCTCCATGTACCCTTTCTGCTCAACATTTTCTGGAAGTGCTAGACAGTGAAGTCAGGCAAGAAAAATAGAAGGTGTTCAGATTGGAATAGAAGTAAAATTGCTTTATTTATAGAGTCATGAGTATCAAAGTAGAAAATTCAATGAAAACTATTAAAAAAATGCTACAAGTACTAGTGAGTTTGGCAACACAGTCCATATACATTGCTTGCATATAGGAATGTAATTGATTTTGTGAGATCTGTAAAATAAAACTATAAAACATTTCTGAGAGATTATAAAGTATGCCTAAATGAATGGAAACATTTAACTTGCTATAGACTGGAAGATGATTCAATATTGTTTATACATAAATTCTTTCCAAATTGTCTATAGATTCAATGCAATCCCAATAAAAACGCTAGATTTTTTTTTTTTTTTGTAAAACTGATAAGATTATTCTAAAATCATATGGAAGTGCAAAGGACCTAGAATTGCCAGTTACCAAAAAAGATAAACAAAAAGTTGTGTGGCTAACACCACCTAATCTCAAAAAAAATCCTTTTGATCATCTGTTAGCCAAAATTTCGTAGATACGATGTTAAAAATACAACACATGAAATAACACATTGATGAATTAGACTTAATCAAAATTTAAAACATCTGCTTTTTAAAAAAAATACTGTTAAGACAATGAAAAGACAAGCCACAGACTAAGAGAACATAGTTGCTAGTAATGTATATTTTAGTAATTCTACAACTCAGTAGTAAGGAAAGAAATCATTCATTTTTTAAAAATATGGGCAAAATATTTGAACTTTACCAAATAAGTAGATAAAAAGATATATGCTCAATATTATCAGTCATTAGGGAAATGCAAATTAAAACCAAAATTAAAAAACACCACAAACCCATTAGTACAATTAAAATCAACAAACATGATCATATCTATCATCTGATTTATCTAGTCCACTTCTAAGTATTTTCCCAGGAGAGAAAAATAAGTATACACATATACAAAGATTTATATATGGACATTTATAGTAGCTTTATTTGTACTAGTAAAAAACTGGAAACAATACAAACATCTATCAACAAGTGATTAGGTAAACAAATTGTGTTATATCCATACAGTGGAATACTACTAAGCAATGTAAAGGAATGAACTATAGATATATACAACAACATGGATGATTTTTCAGAAGTATGCTGAGAGAAAGAAGTCAGACAAATCATATATTTACCATATGGTTCTATTTGTACAAAACTCTAACAAATGCAAAATAATTTATAGTGACAGAAATTTGATCAGTGACTGATGGGAGAATAAAGATGGGAGACACAGAAGTGCAGGGAGAGATTACAAAGGGTCATAAGTAAACTTGTGAGAGTGATAGATTTATTCACAGTCTTGATTTTGGTGATGGCTTCACTGAGGAATGCATTTGCCAAAATATAATAGTACACTTACATGTAGTGTGTAGTGTGGTATATGTGTAGTGTATGCCAACTATATGCCAGCTATACCTTAATAACTATGTGGAGAAAAATAGAAGCAATTATAAGAGAAATAAATTGCCTTTTCACCACGGAATAAATCAGACTACCTGCATCTTTTTTTTTTTTTCTGAATTGGTTTTCTAATTTATTGTATCTTATAGTAACAAAACAACAGTATATGTTTAGATCTATCTGCATATGCACTATGGAAATTTACTTTTGTCCTGCTGTCATTACCCATACTTGTATCTTATACTTCTGGAATTCTTTTTTTTTTTTTTTAATTTTTTTATTATACTTTAAGTTCTAGGGTACATGTGCACAACGTGCAGGTTTGTTACATATGTATACCTGTGCCATGTTGGTGTGCTGCACCCATTAACTCATCATTTACATTAGGTATATCTCCTAATGCTATCCCTCCCCTCTCCCCCCTCTCCACATTAGAACCCGGTGTGTGATGTTCCCCTTCCTGTGTCCAAGTGATCTCATTGTTCAATTCCCACCTATGACTGAGAACATGCGGTATTTGGTTTTCTGCTCTTGCGATAGTTTGCTGAGAATGTCTTTACCTGATACTAAGTCTACTCTTCCCTTACTACGGATGAACTGCTGTGCTGCTATCTGTGGCTACTCTCTTATATTTGTTTGCTTATCCCTCTCCACCTATTCAAGGTAATCACTTTTGTAATTTTTTCCTTTATTTCACCAATTTTCTCTCTCTACTGAAGTACTCTATTTGCATAAAAACATTCTCTGATAGCTCCCATATTATAAAATAAACCCCTTTGACCCCAAATCTATTTTGTTGTTCCTTTTTTTGTTTTGTTTTTTTTTTTCAGCAAAACAGCTTAAAGACTTCTTATTTTCCCCCATTTTGTTACTTTCTCTAGCCCATACGAATCAGAGTTTAACACCCACTACTCCACTGACACAGCACTTTCTAGGGGCGTTATCAGTCCCCACCATGCCAATCCAGGCTTCAGCTCTGTGTTTTCAAGCTAATTCATTTCTGAACAGCTTATAATGTAGTTAATACCTTTTCCTTCTTGAAACACTTTCTTTATTTGGCATCCCCTGTTATCCTTCAACCTCACTGAAACTTGTCATTCTCTTTTGCTGACTCCTTTCCCTCTTTGAAACCTCTAAATATTGCAATTCCCTAACATTTAGATATTAACCCTAATTCTAGTTATACTCTCTCTGAGTGATTTTATCCAGTCCCAATGTTTAAAACATCATCTATTTGCTGGTGACTCCCAAATGGGTACTTTCAACTGTCACCCCTTCCCTGAGCTTCAGACTCATTAATTGAACGTCGAGATTTAATAATCTGCTTAGACTAACAAATCCAAAACCAATCCTTAGATTTATGACTCCTAAAGTCATCCTGCTCTTTGACTCCATCATACTATCACCTTTCACCTAGTTGCTCAGACCAAATCCTAGAAGTCATTTTTGATTTCTCTCTTTTGGTCAAATTTCATGTTTTTTCAAATTATTTCAACAGTACTTTCCAAATATATCCCAAATCCAATTATTTTTCAGTTTCCAACACTAGCACACTAGTTTCATACTTTGTTATCTCTCACCTGGATTATGATGGTTTCCTAACTAGTCTCCTTATTTTATGTCCTGTCCCAATACTGCCAATTAGAGAGATCATTTTTAAAAAGGCAAATCATATCATGTTTCTTCCCTGCTTAGAGCATCTCATAGCTTCCTGCTTATCTTGTAATAAAATTCAGTCTCCTTACCATGGCCTTTGATGTGCTAAATAATTTGAGCCTATGCCTCCTGTCCTGTACTCACTCCTTTCCATGCTAGAGTTTACTCAGTATGCTCCAGCCACACTGGGTTATTCTGTGTTTCACAAAATACTATGTTTTTCATAGGTTTGAAAATCTGTATTTTCTTTATTCTGTAGAAGCACTTATGTACTGTATCACGGCTAATTATTGTACTATCCAGATCTCAGCAGAAATGTCACCTCCACTGAGAAGTCATTCCTTATTTTCTGTCTAGAATAGCCACCACCACCATCCTGTCACTTTCTACTCTCACTAGAATTATCTTCTTCAAAGCTCAATTACTGTCTATTTATTTATTTTTTATCTCTTCCGCAAGATGGCAAGCTCAATGAGAGTAGATACTTCATTCACTTTGTTCAATGCTAGTATCCCAGTATCTAGAATAGTTTCAGAGCTAGTAAGCACTCAACAAATAGAAAATATGTACTTGTTATTGTTAATTGAATAAATTCATGTCTATTTTATATTATGTGGAGAGCATACTTAATGCTCTATTATTCCATTTTAAGGTATTAGTCAATTTTAAAAGAGCTTGGCTTCCTGTCTTGAGACTTTTCTTAAAAAAATATTCACCAAATAGAAGCAAACACAGGAAGTTCTTACTTATCTCTATGGCATCAGATAATGAGATAGTATCCTAATATTTCCTGATTATGGTCTAATGACATAGTGGGGTAAAAATGGGGGCTCTAGGAAATGTGTTTACCACCACAATTAAGAATTCTGTACTGCATGTATGCCTTATACTGGCTGTTTTTTTTTTTTTTTTTTTTTTTTAAATATTATCTCATGTATTCATGAATACAACCATAAGTATTTACTTCTTATTACTATTTATATTTTACAGACACAGAAACCCAACTCTAAAGTTAATTAACTTACTCATTATAACAGAGAAGTATATGAATTACCTGGGGCAGATTTGAGGGTCAATGAGACCTGAATTTTACCTAGCAAGTTTTCACTATAACCTCATAGGTTTTGAGAGATGAAATAATAAAAATATTAATCAGATATTGCTCTCCATATTTAAAGATAAGTTTTCTTTCGTCAGTCTTCTATTCTTATGCCTTTGTCTTTTTCTCTTTTTTATTCTCTTTTACTCATTCACTCAAAATATAAAATGAATCCCAGTAAAGGACAATAGAAAAATTTTACTTGATAACATGACCAGATTATTCAGGGATTGACTTTTTTTTTTTTTTTTTCTAGGAAGAAGCAGTATAGGACCACAAAGATCAGGATGACTGTGTTGATTAGAGACCTAGAATGAAGGAAGTGATGTTTCTGATTCATTATTATTTTACACAAAATATTTCTTCTGTTCCACTTTATGGCTTACTGCATTCATCCAACCATGTCACCAATATATGCAACTGTCCACAAACTACATTGAGTAAGAGATGGTGAATAGCTGTAGATCTCTAAGGGTAGTCATTAGCCTCACCTTCCTTTGCAAAATACTTTTGAAATCTTTGTGGTGAGTACCATTTTAAAAACTAGGCAATTTTCTCATGGATAGAAAGAATCAATATCATTGAAATGGCCATACTTTCCAAAGCAATTTATAGATTTAATGCTATAGATATCAAACTGCCAATAACATTCTTCACATAAGTAGAGAAAAACTATTCCAAAATTCATATGGAACCAACAAAGACCCTGAATAGCCAAAGCAATCCCTAACCAAAAAGAACAAGAATGGAGGCATCACATTACCTGATTTCAAACTATACTACAAGGCTACAGTAACCAAAACGGCATGGTGCTGGTACAAAAACAGACACATAGACCAATGGAAGAGACTAGAGAACCCAGAGATAAAGCCATATACCTACAACCATCTGATTTTTGACCAAGTCAACAATAACAAACAATTGGAAAGGACTTCTCATTCAATAAATGGTGCTGGAATAACTGGCCAGCCATATGCAGAAGACTGAAACTGGACTCCTTCCTTATACCATATAGAGATTTAAATGTAAAGACTTAAGTATTTAAATTTAAAGCCTACAACCATTTAAAGATTTAAATGTAAAGTCTAAAACTATAAAAACCCTTGAAGAAAACCTAGGAAATACCATTCCAGACATAGGTCCTGGCAAAGATTTCATAATGAAAATGCCAAAACCAATTGCAAGAAAAACAAAAATAGCCAAATAGTATCTAATTAAACTAAAGAGCTTCTGCACAGCAAAAGACACTATCAGAATAAACAGACAACCCACAGAATGGGAGAAAATATTTCCAAACTATGCATCCAACAAAGATCTAATATCTAGAATCTGTTAAAAAATTAAATAAATTGACAAGCAATAAAACAACCCCATCAAAAAGTGGGAAAAGGACGTGAAGAGACACTTCTCAAAAGAAGACATACGCATGGCTAACAAGCATATGAAAAAATGCTCAACTCACTAATCATGAGAGAAATGCAAATCAAAATCACAATGAAATACCATTCCACACCAGTCATAATGGCTATTACTAAAAAGTCAAAAGATAACAGATGTTGGTGAGGTTTCAGACAAAAGTGAACACTTATATACTTTTGGTGGGAGTGTAAGTTAGTTCAGCCACCATGGAATACAACTTGGTGATTTCTCTAAGAACTTAAAATAGAAATACCATTTGAACCAGTGGCCCCCTTATTGGTATATAGCCAAGGGAATATATATCATTCTACCATAAAGACGTATGCACATGTATGCTAAACACAGCATTATTCACAATAGCAAAGACATGGAATCAACCTAGATGTCCACCAACAGTAGACTGCATAATGAAAATGTGGTATGTATACACTATGGAATACAACACAGCCATAAAACAGAATGAGTCATGTCCTTTGCAGCAACATGGACAGAGCTGGAAACCATTATCTTAAGCGAACTAACACAGGAACAGAAAACCAAATACCACAAACTGCCATCAGAGAATACTATAAACAACTCTATGCAAATAAACTGGAAAATCTAGAAGAAACTGATAAATTCCTAGACACATACACCCTCCCAAGACTAAACCAGGAAGAAATCGAGTCTGTGAATAGACAAATAACAAGTTCTTAAATTCAGGCAGTGATTAATAGCCTATCAACCAAAAATAGCCCAGGATCAGATGGATTCACAGATGAATTGTATTATAAGTACAAAGAGGAGCTGGTACCATTTCTTCTGAAACTTTTCCAAACAATTGAAAAGGAGGGACTCTTCCCTAACTCATTTTATGAGGCTAGCATCATCCTGATACCAAAACCTGTCAGAGACGCAACAAAAAAGAAAACTTCAGGCTAATTGCCCTGATGAACATCAATGTGAAAATCCTCTATAAAATACAGGCAAACTGAATCCAGCAGCACATCAAAAAGTGTATTCACCACTATTAAGTCAATGTCATCCCTGGGATGCAAGGCTGGTTCAAAATACACAGATCAATAAACATCCTCCATCACATAAATAGAACCAATGACAAAAACCATATGGTTATCTCAATAGATGCAGAAAAGGCCTTTGATAAAATTCAACATTCTTTTATGTTAAAAACTCTCAATAAACTAGATATTGATGGAGCATATCTCAACATTATCAGAGCTATCTATGACAAACCCACAGCTAATATCATACCAAATGGGCAAAAGCTGGAAACACTCCCTTTGAAAACCAGCACAAGACAAAGATGTCCTCTCTTACCACTTCTATTCAACATGGTTTTAGAAGTTTTGGCCAGGGCAATCAAGCAAGAGAAAGAAATAAAGGGCATTCAAATGGGAAGAGAGAAAGTCAAAAGGTCCCTGTTTGCAGATGATGATTCTATATTTAGAAAACCCCATTGTCTCAGCCCAAAAACTCCTTAAGCGATAAGCAACTTCAGCAAAGTCTCAGGATACAAAATCAATGTGCAAAATCCACAAGCATTCCTATACACCAACAATAGACAAACCAAGAGCCAAATCATAAATGAGCTCCCATCCACAATTGCTACAAAGATAATAAAATACCTAGGAATACAGATAACAAGAGATGTGAAGAACTTCTTCAAGGAGAACTACAAACCACTGCTCAAGGAAATAGGAGAGGACACAAATACATGGAAAAACACTACATCCTCATAGACAGAAAGAATTAATATCATGAAAATACCCAAATGCCCAAAGTAATTTATAGATTCAATGCTATTCCCATCAAACTACCATTGACATTCTTCACAGATTTAGAAAATCTACTTTAAATTTCATATGGAGCCAAAAAAGAGCCTGTATAGCCAAGACAATCCTAAGCAAAAAATAAAGCTGGAGGCATCACACTACCTGACTTTAAACTATACTACAAGGCTACAGGAACCAAAACAGCATGGTACTCATAGCAAAACAGACATATAGACCAAATAGAACAAAACAGAGACCTCAGAAATACTACCACACATCTACAACCATCTGATCTTTGACAATCCTGACAAAAACAAGCAATGGGGAAAGGATTCCCTATTTAACAAATGGTGCTGAGAAAACTGGCTAGCCATATGCAGAAAACTGAAACTGGGCCCCTTCCTTACACCTTATACAAAAACTAACTCAGGATGAATTAAAGACATAAATGTAAACCTAAAACATAAAAATACTAGAAGAAAACCTAGGCAATACCATTCAGGAACTAGGCATGGGCAAAGACTTCATAAGAAAACACCAAAAGTAATTGCAACAAAGGCCAAATTTGACAAATAGAATCTAATTAAACTAAAGAGCTTCCATACAGCAAAAGACACTATCATAAGAATGGACAGGAAACCTACAGAATGAGAGAAAACTTTTGCAATCTATCCATCTGACAAAGGTCTAATATCCAGAATATACAAGGAACTTAAACAAATTTACAAGAAACAAACAACTCCATTAGAAAGTGGACAGAGGATATGAAAAGACACTTCTAAAAAGAAGACATTTATGCAGCCAACAAACATATGAAAAAAGCTCAACATCACTGATAATTAGAGCAATGCAAATCAAACCACAATGAGATACCATCTCACACCAGTCAGAATGGCAATTATTACAAAGCCAAGAAACAATAGGTGATGGCGAGGCTGCTTTTAGGAAATAGGAATGCTTTTACACCATTGGTGGGAATGTAAATTAGTTCAAGCATTGTGGCAGATTGTGGTGATTCCTCAAAGACCTAGAACCAGAAATACCATTTGACCCGGCAATCCCATTACTGGGTATATACCAAAAGGAATATACATCATTTTACTATAAAGACACGTGCACACGTATATTTACTGCAGCACTATTTACAGTAGCAAAGACACGGAACCAACTCAAATGCCCACCAGTGATAGACTGGATAAGGAAAATGTGGTACATATACACAATGGAATACTATGCAGCCATAAAAAGGAATGAAATCATGTCCTTTGCAGGGACATGGATGAAGCTGGAAGCAATTATCCTCAGGAAACTAACATAAGAACAGAAAACCAAACACCACACATGTTTACTCATAAGTGGGAGTTGAAGAATGAGAACACACAGACACAGGGAAGGACACACTGGGGCCAATTGGGGGCTGGGGAGTGAAGGGAGGGAGAGCATTAGGACAAATAGCTAATTGTCCTAACGTGGGGCTTAAAATCTAAACAACAGATTGATAGGTGCAGCAAATCTCCATGGCACACGTATATGTATGTAATAAACCTACACGTCTGTCTTGTATCCCAGAATTTGAAGTAAAATAAAGTAAAATAAAACAAACAAACAAACAATCAAAACTCTTAAGGTTGTCAAACACAAGGAAAGTCTAAGAAACTGCCACAGCCAGGGGAAGTCTAAGAATAGATGACAATTAATAGAATGTGGAATATTGAAAAAGAAAAAGAACTTCAGGAAAAAATAAAAGATATCTGAATAAAGTAAGGACTTTAGTTAACAAAAAGAAAAAGACAATCAAATACCACATATTCTCATTTTTAAGTGGGAGTTAAACATTGATTACACAGGGACTCAAAGAAGGGAACAGTAGACACCAGGGCTTACTGGTGGCTAGAAGGTGGGAAGAAGGTGAGGATTGGTAAACTATCTATCAGATATCATGCTTATTACCTGGGTGATGAAATAATCTGTACACCAAACACCCATGACATGTAGTTTACCTATATAACAAACCTGCACATGTACCCCTGAAATTTTAATAAAAGTCTGAAAGGAGAGAACAAAACTAGGTAACTTTTATTTATATATTTTTTCCAGATTAGAAGAAAATTAAGCAATGTTTTCATCCTACTATTGCCGAAAAGATGGAAATACCATTTACTCAAATATGTATGCTTAATGTAAATTTGTTCCTAAATGACATTATTCTCTTGTTTTAAAAGCCAACCCTTGTACGTATCCTTAAATGGAGGCATGTGTTAGCAAAAGACCAATGGAAAAAATCAGATGCATATGCTTAAGTGAAAAAACTATGTCAGAATATATTTCAAACTGATAGAGGGTAATGGAGATGGGCAAAGGAAAGCCAAGCACCACATGGAGCCCATTTGTTCCTTCAAAGCACGATGTCGATTTGGACCTTCAGATAAAAATGTACAAGCTGCCAACTTCAAAGGAAAGAATCAAAAAATAAAAAGCAACAATTGAGAATTGTACCTTGCATGCACAAACACTTAGTGTGCACATGTATGTTGGTACCTCACAATCATAGAGTATATTTGATGTCAAACCATATTATCCTAATAGCTGAATTAGAAGATAACTGTTAAAAACTCTGAATTCATAAGGCTTGCCGTTCATAAAAAAATTCATAAGGTTCTGCAGAAATCCTGGCATATACAACATTTAACATTATTTACATTTAATTAGGCAAAATCAAATCCTACAAAGTCAGTTTATTAGATTTCTCCAAGGCCAATTGTTTATGTAAGTACTGAATCATTAACATGCAGCTTCTTCCATAATTATCAGGCTGTCAGATAAGAAACCTGCTGCCTAGGACAGATAAAGAAACTTGGAGATAGTCACAGATATAAACCCCAATTCCCATGACAAGAGCATTTGGAAAAGTCTTACGTGAAAATGTGAATTGCTTTACAGAAGCAAACTACAGGGACTCAAATGGAGCAGTGAAAACCAAATTAATCTTGCTTTGTTTTCTTCCTCTTTTTTACATGGAGAATTAAGTAGGAAAATCAAATAGTGAAATTATTTATTAGAGGTAATATTGTTTTTATTTAAAGAGTTATTGCAACGCTAAAAAAATGTTTTTTTAACATAGATATTTAGATGAAAATGGACCCAAGTTATATTACACTTCCATGGATGATAATGATGACTTAAAATGTTGCCACCCTGTTTTTTTGAGTACTATACCAAACGTAAGTTTTGGAATGATTTAGAAATAGGCATATCTGCAAGTTTATTGAATTATTTAATGAGAAGTTAATTATGATGAGTCTATTTTCTATAATGTCTCATTTATGTAAATTCTGAACAATCACACTTTGAATGACACTATTTTCAGACCTGTGTGTTGATTCTCATACAGCTTCTTCCCAATCTCATTTTTTTTATTACTGATGGACTTCAACCAACTTTCACATCTAATGCTTTCTTCCATACTATTTCAGTCAAATCCAGCTCAGCCCCCCGGGTTCCTCAGATGCTCTTGTCAAGCAGGCCCTCCACTATGTCTTTCTTCTTTGCCTAGTGACAAAAATCGTGCCACTAGAACAAAATCTTCTTTGTTGCTTCACTTTTTCCTATAAATCTCCACTTGATTTAGTGTTGAACTCCCTATGGTCCAAGTCATTGAAGCCTTAATTCTGTTCACTTTTACAGAGGATGCAGTCAAACTTTGACCTCTCCAGGGCAACTTGAGCAATATTTTAACAGTTTCTTGAGAGGTTCCATGGAAGAAAAAGATTATATTTCTTAAATAAAATATATCATATACCTATCTCTCTTAGGGTTTCACTATGTTAATTATTAAAAGTGCTGAGAGTACAGCAGAAAAGAAACTTGATTTTCTTTGTTAACCTACTGTTTTCTAATATATTTGAAAATATAAATTATTTTCATATGATACCTAAGAAAAATTTGGAGAAATGGATTTTAAAATTATTGCTATTATTGTTTTACACCACGAATGTTCTCTTTAGTAATAACTTTAGGAAATATCTCATCTTTTATTTTTTTCCCTATGCAGTCCCATCATTATTAGTAATTTTCACATATATTCAAGTTGCCCATGTAGTAATTAAGCCTCACCATATCCCATTCTCTTTAATTCAATTTTTATTTTCATTCTACTTCAACTTTCTCAACAGCATGACTACACCCTTTACTTCTCTACTTGAAAATAGTACTTTCATTTCCAAATCTCCTTATCTTCAGTATCGATTCCTTTGCCTGACATACCTCCACTCATAATATACAACTGCCAGCACCTTATCTACTTCAGAAACCCTGGGCTTGCAATTCTTAGCTAGCCCAATGCATTCAGTCCTTCTCACTGTGCTGCCAGAGTTGAGCTCTACCATCAGTAATTTTAGGGCTGCCCACCCTCTCTCCTAGGGTACTATTTTTCCCTTAATTTTTCATGACTAATTTTCAACTCTTCTTTCTTCTGGCACTCCTTATTTTTAATTTGCTCCTGCCCTAAATTAATTCTAGAACAATTTAAAGAACCTTCTAGATATGGTCATTTTAACATGACTGCACCAGGTATTACTGGTATAGTAACTTCACAGCATTCTGCAGGATGTTAGACATTTATTATTCTAGTGTTGGCTTTGGCTTGCCTGAATAAGTAATGGTATTGGAGGAGAGATTTCCAACTCAAAGATACATCTATCAGAATTCACGAATTAGGGATACTCCTGGATTAATGAAAGTATCCCTATATCTTCTGGAGATGATTTAAATTACCAGTTTCTCTCAGTTTTCTGAACTTTAATTTGAGAACCAGATTATCTCCCTTTTGGCTAGAATGAGGAAAGAGAAAAAAAAAGAGAATAAATTGCAGCGTTTTTGAAGGATTGACAGAAACTCAAGACTTAACGAAGATCTGCAGAAATGGATTGGGTAATCAGAGATCAATATACGCACATTAGTCTGTAGAGTAGAAATAATATGTCTCAGAAATAAAAGCAATCAAAAGTAACTTTCCCTAATCTACAATTCTGACAGAGTTATTTTTGATATTAACTGTCCTACCTACGTGTTACAGAAAAAAGTCTCCTGTTTTTGGTTATCTAGTAGTTAGGATTAAAACACAATTACCTGCTGGATGTTTTTAGGCTCTCTGACAGGAAGTGCCAATGTTTGCTTACTCTTTCATCCTCTTTCTACCTCTCAGATATTTTCTTCCCATTTACCCCCATAGCACTTCTCCAAGATGCAAGTCTCCTTGTTCGACTCTTCTCACGCTTTCTTTTAGTGACTTTCTTTAGTGTCAGGGCTGCAGATAGTACGTTTATCATGATAATTCATAATAAACTGGCCTGGTCACCCTTTCCAGTTCTAGTCTCTGGTTTCCAGATCCAACTGCAGGCTCTAATTCTTACCTCAAGTTAAAAGATCAAAAGCAAGTTCATCTGACCCCAATTTGTCTTTCTTCCCATTATATCTTTCTTCTCATTATCAATGCCATGGTCTTATTTTTTATTCTGATTATCTCATATTTGTAGGGTATTAAAAACAGCCTAAATAATTCCCTCACTCTTATTCTTTTTATTGTACTCTATCATTTATCACGTTATTAGATGTATCTATCTTAAACATCCCATACCACTTTCCCCCTTATACATTTTCAAAGATATGGGACATAAAACTAAAGCCTTTAACCCTGCACTTGGGCCCTTTGTAATTTGGCTTTATCCTAAATTTTCAAATGTATAATCATTATTCTTTACCCATAGGCTTCTTTTCAGCTAATTCCACCTATTTATTCTCCTTCAAATATGTCTTGCTTATTGCTACCTTGCTATGTCTTTGCTCCTCACTGACCCTGTTCAATAGCCTACTCCTAACTTTTCTTAAATTTGTAGCCCAAACATCAACCCCTTCATGAACCTTCCATGACCTTTCCAGGCTACAGTGGACTCTCATTCTATGAATTCTAAAACATTTATGGCTTATATCATTTGTTCATCATTAAATATATAGAGTTTTGTATGGATATTTGTGTTTTCCTTGTATGGATATTTGCATTTTGCATATGTGTATATGGTACTTTAAGAATTAATTTGCATTCTCCAAAGCTTCTGCTCATGTTAGATATAAAATTAATGTCAGTTAAACAGATGAATAATATTAAATGTCTGCAGATATTTAAATTGGGTCACAAAGGGACTTGTGCAAATTCAAAGACAGGTAACATTTAGGACTCTTTTAGTATTAGTGATATTTTAATAAATTATAAACATTTAAAAAATGATAATCCATGTACAGCATAGTAATTCTCAAACTATTTGAGACCACAATGTAAGGTGACGGGGACTCCACCCTCCTCATCTCTTTTATATCTACCACCTGAAGTGTGAACACCCCAATGCTTAAGCAAAACAGTATTCTTAAATACTCCACATGTTACTGGAACTGAACAAAAAGAACTGCAATTTTGCAAGGAAAAATGATCTTACCATTTTGAACAAATAATAATAATAATAAGCCAAGAACTTTATCAAAGATGTAAGATTAAAATGTACATTTTTGAAGGAATAGAATAGTCTTGTTTAAAACATTGCCTGGGAAGTTGAAAATCAATTCTATTTACTATCATTCAAAAGCTTTTAAAATATAGGCATATTTTAATGCAGTTATCACTGTACTAGAGAAAGGTGATTTTTAAATAATTATACATATAAGTATGCTCATTACAGCACTATTTATGATAGCCAGAAAAAGGAAACATCATAATATCTGGTGATAGAAAATGTATTACATGTTAAGGTACGTGTATACATCAGCACAAAATTGAAATGTGATATATGTCATATTAAAGTCATTCTACTGTGATCATGGATTATTTGCATAATTTAAAAAATCAACTCCATCTACTATTGAGACAAGGAAAAAATTATATCATGATTTGGAGATAGCATTTGATAAGTGTTTAAGGAAAATAATTAACAATTTCTTTTCATTTTTATTTTAATATTGACCTAGATATAATATTTCAATTTATACTTTCTATTTATAACTCATTAAATACCCTTATAAAATGTACCTAATTTCCTGAATATCCATGAAGTTCTAAAGTAAGGTTAATATATAAAAGACAATATAAATGTTTTTAATCAGAATTATATTTCTTCTTAGAGAATATAATGCAGGTGTACTACATCCCATTTAGGGATCAAGAGATTAAAGGTTTAAATAATTGTATATAACCCAGATAAATACATTATTAAGTCATTGTGGCAACATTGACTCTACCCAAAAAGATGATTTAAATGAANTATATATATATATTTGGTTTAATTTTATTTTATTTTAAGTTCTGGGATACCCGTGCATGACCTGCAGATTTGTTACATAGGTAAACATGTGCAATGTGTTCTGCTGCACCTATCAACCCATCACCTAGGTATTAATCCCCACATGCATTTATTTATCCTGATACTCTCCCTCCCACTGTGCTTCCCCTACACAGGCCCCAGTGTGTGTTGTTCCCCTCCCTGTGTCCATGTGTTCTCATTGTTTAGCTCTCACTTTTAAGTGAGAACATGTGGTGTTTGGTTTTCTGTTCCTGCATTAATTTGCTGAGGATAATGGCTTCCAGATCCATCCATGTCCTGCAAAGGATATGATCTCGTTCCTTTTTATGGCTGTATAGTATTCCATTATACACACACACACACACACACACACACACACACACACACACATATATATATATATATCATTTTCTTCATCCAGTCTATCACTGATGGACATTTGAGTTGATTCCATGTCTTTACTATTGTGAATAGTGCTGCAATGAACATATGTGTGCATGTATCTTTATAACAGAATAATTTATATTCCTTTGGTATATACCTGGTAAAGGGATTGATGGGTCAAATAGTATTTCTGGTTCTAGGTCTTTGAGGAATAGCCACACTCTTTCACAACGGTTGAACTAATTTACATTCCCACCAACTATGTAAAAGTGTTCCTATTTCTCCACAGCCTCACCAGCATCTGTTGTTTCTTGACTTTTTAATAATTGCCATTCTGACAAGCATGCGATGGTATTTCATTGGTTTTGATTTGCTTTTCTCTAATGATCAGTGATGTTGAGCTTTTTTTAATATGTTTGTTGGGCATATAAATGTCTTCTTTTGAGAAGTGTCTGTTCACGTCCTTTGCCCACTTTTTAATGGTTTTTTTTCTTGTTAAAAAAACCCCCGTATTTTAAAAGCTTTTGATTGATAGTAAATAGAATTGATTTTCATCTTCCTAGGCAATGTTGTAAACAAGACTATTCAACACATTCAAAAATGTATATTTTATCTAATATCATGATATTATTTTGACAATTAATTATTTATTAACATTGATAAATAGTATGGTGTTAACATATTATTTATTATAATTAATATATTAATACAGAAATATAGTGTTATAATAAAAATGATATTGTTTATGATGAAAAATATTTACATTATTTATGATGAACGTATCTATATTACTTTCAGTTAAGTAATGTAGATATCTATTGCTTTTATATAGTTATCATCAATACAACAGTTTTATAAATCAGAAAAATGGCACAATCTTGTTATTACTTTGGTTTATTGATTAACAAATAACAATATGTGCTAAGGCTTAAATTTCTTTTTTAACCAAAGAATTTACTTTATTATTTTTGGTAGTCAAAATCTTAAGTGTGATCAGCTGTAATTTGAGCAAATTAATGCTAAAAATGCTATCAAATACCGTATCATCTTAGGTTCTCTATATGTTTAAATGTCTGATGAACAAAGGAAAAATGTGGTTTTTTTAAGAACTTTTTTTTTGCAAAGTGTTGTTTCTGAATTGACTACATCAGAATCACACAGGTGTTTGCTTAAAAAAATTATAGCTTCTTGAGTAACTTCCAAAGAATGGAAAAATAATCTGTACTGTAGGGCTCAGATATCTGAATCTTTGACAAGCTTCCCGGATGACCCATGGTTCACAATCAAGTCTGAGAATTAGTGCCCAAGAAGGTATTCTTACAGTGCACATAATCAGGATCTCAAAAGCTGGTTGTAAAATGTAAAATAAATAAATGTGAATTTTAAGAATTTAGAAGAGTCTCGAGAAAATGTCTGGTTATAAATAAAAGAAGGAGGCTTCCAAGAATCTAATAACCCCAATGATTTCCTACCTTTCTTTTTGTACCAGAAAACGGTAGAAGTAGAAGAGTTTGCAGGCTTCCACATCAGTACATTTGTAAAGTTATCTAAGCACATTCTTTCACTGAAAACCTTCATTGCCTCGTCCAGCGAACTTTGCTACTACTGTGCTCTGCCCTAAAGGTATAACAGGATATTATCAGTTTTAACCTGCAGGGCTGCCAACATTCTTGAATTTTCTGTTCTCAAGGGATGGGAAAGAGCAAATGCATAACATTAGATTACATTAAAAAGCAATTATTGTTTTAACCTAAGAATTATATTTCACTATCTTGGCTGTGAATTATAAAACAAACTCTTTTTAAAAGTAGTAGAAATCACTTCTACTGCTAAGTTTCTTTTCAATTATTTTCATCTTTTAGAATTATTTTATTAATACTCACGCTATAGTTTAATATAGAGTTATGGAATATAATTTTTTTTTTTCAAGAACCAAACAACACCAGCAAAAGGGAATGAAAGATAGGAGCTTACAGTAAGAAGACAAATGCGGATATACAGTTGACTAGGAAGGCTTAAGGGAACCCAAGCCAGCACTCTCTCCATCTTCTATTTTTACACCCCTCTGGCCAATTACTTCTCTCCTTTTGCAGACTGGCTTTTTCTCCTTGTCCAGTTTTACATAGTGACAATTATAGTCAGTAACAGATTCTGAAAGTAACTGGTGGCTGTTTTATTTTTCCCTCTGAATTATACTGTATTTTGTCTTAAGTGATAGCCCCACACAAGGAATAAATAACTGTTCCAGTGTTGGAGGTTTGGGAGAGGGACTCGGACTTGCCACTCTTGGTTCTACTACCATCCTTGGATGTGTAATTGGGAGGGTACAGGCAGGGAATGGAGTGAGGGATGGAGATGGAAAGTGGGGTTCACACTGTATAAGCATGATTACAGAATATCCTGGGGTTTAGGAGAAAGGGGCAATGACAAAAGAAAAGGAATTATTGTGAAGCCCCTATAACAGAGTTGATGTATTTATCAAGAAGCCTGATTACCAGAAAGCATAAAAAATCTAAAGTGGCTTGACCTGTGAGGTATGAACAAGAGGTTTTTTACTCATTTGTAGATTTTGTCTAAATTATACAAACAGATCTTTAAAAGACAGCACAACATAACACTATTAGTAGGAAACTTTTGTTTTGTCTGCTATAATCCAGGTGTTTTATATACATTATTTTATTTGTTTCCTGCAACTGAATGACCATCCCCATTTTGCAGATTAAAACATTTATGTTCAGGTGCTACGTAAGCAATGAGAGATGAACCTAGGCATCTAAACCAGGTATGACAAAGCTAAAAGCCATGCTTATCCCACTACAAGATTTAGATTTTCTGAATTCAACACTGCATTCTAAACCAAGCTAACGTTTTAATAATAAAAGCCATTAGTCACTATACATATAAAAGAAATGATCAGAAAATAGGATACAAAATATGATGGAATCATTGTTTTCTTCACCTCCAAAAACCCTCTATGTTTTAGAGAAAAACTTCTAAAAATAAGGTCCATATAACCATCTCCTCCCCTGCTCATTTACCTGGATCGCTGATGTAGGGGAATATTGCTTATTTTGCAGAAGAAAAGATAAGGGAAATATTCTCCAACTTGTTTCAGGGATAAAGCTGGTATTTTGAGAAGTAGATTTGTATGTTGCTTTGCAACATTCAATGGCCTAAAAGAATGTAATGTCCTGAAGTACTTTCTCTACTTGACTAACTTAGGTACTAGGAAAATTTGTCTTCATTTGTATCTGTACTCTGAGAGTGGGATGTGTGGGTACCAATTTTCCAGGCTGCTATTTTCGGAACATATGGGCAAAGCTGAAATATATGAACATATGTATGTATGTTTGTGTACGTATACAAGCATGTATATTTGTATAAGCAACCACATTTTTATTCTCCCCCTCATCCTCCCGCCCTCTTCTACATTTGGAAGATATTTGAAATATGGAACATGTGTTTGGTGGGCAGGCAGTTGTATTATTTTATAATGATCCACAGTCGTGTATGTGTGTGTGTGTATTTCCCTTAACAAATGTGCAAGCAATTAATGTATTCTGTAGCTAAAAATTATTCCTTAGGAATTATTTCCATTTTCTTTGTGAGAATGCATTATATGTCCTTCCATGAGGGCAGAGATCATATGCTATAAACTTGTTAAGAAGATCTGAGTTTAAATTATTGCATATGCACTAGTCGAATAAGAATTTGCCAGAATTTAAAAACATACAAATGTTAATAATTATGATAACTGGTAGTATTATTTTAAGACATTCAGTGTAAAAGCACAGACTGTAGAAATGAATTTTGTGAATAAGCACGTGTCTGTAAGGTATCGTCTAGGAGTAGAGTAAAGAGAGTCTGTGATGTGAATTATTCCACAGGCAGACATTTTTTGTTTGACAAATTTTGGTGGAATTAACAATTTTCTTAACCTTTTAAATACTCAGTTATAATATGTAATATCTGACAGTGTATCCAAATATCAATAGGTATAAAATTACAAAATTTACCCTTCTCTAGTAATGTGTGTGTTCTTCAAAATGATCCATAGTTTACCATGCCTTCCTTTTCCTATTTCATTTCTCAGTTCTTTGCTTTTAAAACAAATACATTAAAATGGCTAAAAATACGGGCGGAGCAAGATAGCTGAATAGGAACAGCTCCAGTCTCCAACTCCCAGCGCGAGCCACACGGAAGACCGGTGATTTCTGCATTTTCAACTGAGGTACTGGGGTCATCTCACTAGGGAGTGCCGGACAATTGGTGCTGGTCAGCTGCTGCAGCCCGACCAGCGAGAGCTGAAGCAGGGCGAGGCATCGCCTCACCTGGGAAGCACAAGGGGGAAGGGAATCCCTTTTCCTAGCCAGGGGAACTGAGACACACAACACCTGGAAAATCGGGTGACTCCCATCCCAATACTGCACTTTAAGCAAACGGGCACACCAGGAGAATATATCCCACACCTGGCTGGGAGGGTCCCACGCCCACGGAGCCTCCCTCATTGCTAACACAGCAGTCTGCGATCTAACCTCAAGGCAACAGCGAGGCTGGGGGAGGGGCGCCCGCCATTGCTGAGGCTTAAGTAGGTAAACAAAGCTGCTGGGAAGCTCGAACTGGATGGAGCTCACAGCAGCTCAAGGAAACCTGCCTGTCTCTGTAGACTCCACCTCTGGGGACAGGGCACAGTTAACAACAACAACAACAAAAGCAGCAGGAACCTCTGTAGACGCAAACATCTCTGTCTGACAGCTTTGAAGAGAGCAGGGGATCTCCCAACACGGAGGTTGAGATCTGAGAAGGGACAGACTGCCTGCTCAAGTGGGTCCCTGACCCCTGAGTAGCCTGACTGGGAGACATCCCCCACTAGGGGCAGTCTGACACCCCACACCTCACAGGGTGGAGTACACCCCTGAGAGGAAGCTTCCAAAGTAAGAATCAGACAAGTACATTCGCTGTTCAGCAATATTCTATCTTCTGCAACCTCTGCTGCTGATACCCAGGCAAACAGGGTCTGGAGCA
>NW_016804667.1:1355590-1360519 GCF_001698545.2 Rhinopithecus bieti
ATGGTTTATTTTGTAATTTTAAGTTTGGATGGTTCATTTAAAGTCTCTGTATCTCAAAAAAAAAAAAAAGACAAATGTTATCATTAACCATTTTAGAATATAGAAATATATTATGAAAATAGATTACAATAAAAGAACAACATTTTACTCTACTTATTAGAAGTAGAGTAAATTTACAACTACTTATTAGAAGCTGTTGATATTATGTGTTCATTTAAACATTTTATGGCATTGTAGGTATCTTATATGATGTAAACATTTTACTTTCTGAACTAGGGCTCTTAATGTTTGAAAATGCTGAGGGAATAGATTTCTGGCTTAATCTCTGACGTAATAATGTTCACAGTAACCCACTTTTCATTCAGAATATAGCCATTTTCCAAATATGAACTATGACATATAATGCAGTATGTATAGTGTATATGCATGCTTCAAAGAATAACAACCATTTGTTTCCCATGTATTTTGGAAAACAAGGTGAAGAAATAAAAATAAACATGCAGTGTAGTCCTTCACTCAGCACATCTCTCTGCATGCTGAAAGTGTTTAGGTGAAGCTATTTTACTCAAAGACCCCTTTCCCTTTCAATAAGTAAACATATTCTTGATCAGGATTTACCCAAACTCAATTATTGTTTTATCCTTTGAAAACATTAACCTGCATCTTTTAAGAACAGCAATCAGAACAAGATTAGTATATTTTTAATGCAGAAATAGCATACATGTCAGCCTGTTACCCAATTTCTATGGTTCCTATTACAGTTCTCTTATTACAGGCTCACAAGCACTGTTTTCCTAAAAGCACCTTTCAAGTCCCCTGCCTTTCACTGAAATGTGGCTGCTACTGTGTACTTATTTTAAAAATGGCTTGACAGAATTGCTAATGTTCTCATTCCTTCAGGATATTTCCTAATACTTGTAGCCTTTTCATGTTTCTAATTAGGCCAGTAATGGTCCCTGAAGTTAAACCAATTAAAATTATTTACTGTGACACACAGTGTGGAGATAATTATCTGATATCTGAATCCAACTTCTGCTTACTTCGCAACATTACTTAATAGAAAACAGAGAAACTGATGCCCATGCTTTCATTTTACTTGTCTACCAAATGTGTTTGCCCTATAGCAAACTGTTTAAATAAAGCATTAAAATCTTTGTGGTGCTAATCAAAATGTTTAAAATCCATTCACACTCCCTTTATAGTTCTGAAAAGCATATAAAAACTCCTACACATTACCTTTTACATTATAGTTGCTGACCAATGTAGTATTATAGCCACATTATATAGAGATAATGCAGCTTCTGCATTTTCTACCAGCCTTACTTTTCTCTATTCCTCCACTCATTTTATCTAATTATTATTTTTTCTTTTTAGCATTTCTCTTTTTCTTTGCTTTGCTTTTTTTCTATGTTTTGTTTCTCCATGCTTTGTTTCAGATTATGTGATTCACTATAAGAGTATAAGGGGCACAAAATGAATGCACTTTGAAATATATGTTTCATGTGAACAGGAGGTAATTCTGTGTAGTCTAAACAGTCATTATAGCATCAAACAAGTGAAGATTATAATCATTTTATTCTTTGCATAGGGTTGGGGGTTTTGGAAGCTTGAAGGTTTACAAAGAAGATTTTAATCAACAGCAGAAGTTTTAGCAAAAGTTTAGTTCATATTTAATGTAAAGCAAAATCCTGCTAGAAAAAAAAACAAAAACAGAGGGAGCAAGTAAATCATGTCATAAAACAATGCTTTTCATTAAAAGTTGGCTGCCATCATGTAGGGAATTTGGATAAACGTAAAGACTGAGCTTGTAAGTTAGGCTTGCATATGCTGTAGTTAAATGCCAAAGTGCAGTCTCATAAAGAATTATAGCTTAGACACTTTGAGAACATTTAGCCCATAATCCCAATGCAAATTATTCTAAGAGAAAATTGAGTTTCATGCCAAAATGCTACCTTGAGACTGGCAATGTACAGTTGGACATTTAGCCTGATCTTAGAATGGATTCCTTTACTGTTTCCTGCTTTTTTTTTTTTTCAAATATTCATGAACATCAGTACAGTTACAGTACAGACAATTTTCCAAGTCACCATGTGCCTAACTGGAGGCCCCTGGCAGTTTATAATAACTTTAATTTTGGGAAACAAACTGCAACAGGGAGAATTTAGGCATGCCATTCAATTCAGAACCATAGTCCAAGAGCTTGGTTTTTAGGCATTTCCAGTCCAGGCTTTGGATCCTGTTTGAGAATTCCTGCTTGTGAGGGATAGTCTGAGATGTTTAGTAATTTTCCCCTTGCAGGTACTAAGGGAAATGTTTGCCTATATACTCATATGCTTGGAAAGGCATGAGGTCAGTGGAGTGCCAGGAAAAGTACCAGAGACTGTTTAGAGAGACCTTGAGACCACTCAAATGTGGGATGAAATTCTTTGTACAAGCTCTTCTACCTCTAGCACTGAATTTTATCTTAGAAGAGCTAATTTGCTTTTGGTGGTTTATGATTAAAAAACTCTGTGTTTCTTTTTCTCTTATACCACGTATTTTGCACATACTTACATTAGCACAACAAGCTTATTGCATTCTAATTATTTGTCTGTGTTGGTGATATTGTTTGGATTTGTGTCCCCACCCAAATTTTATGTGGAATTGGAGGAGGGGTCTACTGGGAGGTGACTGAATCATGGGGGCCAATTTCCCCCTTCCTGCTCTTGTTATAGTGAGTGAGTTCTCATGAGATCTGATGGTTCAAAAGTGGGTGGCACTTCCCCCTTGGCTTGCTCTTTCTCCTGTTCCATCATGATAATACCTGCTTGGTTCCCTTTCACCTTCTGCCATGACTGTAAGTTTCTTGAGGCCTCTCAGTCATGGTTCCTGTTAAGCCTGCAGAACTTTGAGTCAATTAAACCTTTTTTCTTCATAAATTACGCAGTCTCAGGTAGTTCTTTATAGTAGTATGAGAACGAACTAATACAGTTGGTAAATAACTCTTAAATTTAACTATAATCAAAAGCATTTCTTCACAATTAGTGATTTTTGGAACAGATGAGGGTATGGATAATTAATTTTAAAACAGTTAAAAGATCAGCAAAAGATGGATACTCCAACTATTTTTACTAATCTAAACTTTGCTATCTTTTAAATTTTTATGTGTGCACAATATTTTATGTTAGTTTATTTGATACCATATGTACTGTAACAATATTATCTTTATTTTCTCAACTATTTCAGGATTGTGGTCCAAGTAGCCATGGATTAGAAAGCATTTACCACAGAGAAGTTTACATAATAAATATTCAATTGTTAAATTTTATATATAATTCAAGAGCTATGAATTTTGTGCTGTGAATACAAGTGCTTAGGGATAAATGGGATGCAGGAATAAATAAAAATGACTGAGTCCCTCTCCTCAGGATTAAAGTCTGAGAGAAAGAGAAGAGACAATAAGCATATTAATAAATAAGATTATATCAGGCACAGATAAATGCAAAGAAAAAGACAAAGCAGGATAGTGAAGTAGTTACCAATGATAGGAGTTAATATTTCATTTGCTATGGTGGTTGGTGCCAAACTATAAAAGAAAGTTATGTGCTAAAGTCTGGAGAACAGAATGGACTTGGATTGTCTGGGCAGTATGGCTAGAGGGGAAAGAGAAAGAGGCAAGAGAAAGGATTTGAGTTTAGAGATATAGGCCATATCCAGATCATAATGTACTTATGGATTATGCTAAGGCCTTGAAATCTTATAGTGATGTTAGGCTGCAATTGGAAGCCACCAGAGGATTTTAAACATGGAAGTGAAACAATCTGAATTTACTTTTAGAGAAAATGTGAAACTCATAAAGGTTAAGTAATACATAGCCTTTCAATGTTGAGCAAAATGATGAAAATTACTGAGTGAAAAGTTTTAATGTTTGAAAAAGAAAATGACTGCAATAGATTACTTAATAATTTAAAAAAGCAACTACATCTGTGTACCAACAACTGTATTAGTTTGCTAGGGCTGCCGTAATACACTAGGTGTCTTAAACAACAGAAAGTTATCGTTGTACAATTTTGAAGGTTAGAAGTCTGAAATCAAGGTGTTGGCAGGTTTGGTTCTGCTATGGACTGAAAAATTGTATCCACACCAAAGGCATATGTTGAAACCATAACCCCTCATGTGATGGTATTGGAGGTGGGCCTTTGGGAGGTAATTAGGTTTAGATGACATTGTAAGGGTGAAACCCTCATGGTAGAATTGGTGTCTTTATGAGAAATGTCACAGACCAGACAGAACTTGCTCTCTCTCCACCACAGTAGGACACAGTGAAAAGGTGGCTGTCTGTAAGACAGGAAGAGGGCACTTGCTAAAACCTAATCATACTGGAAACCTGATCTTGAACTTCTCCAAAACTGTGAGGATTGCATTTCTATATGGTATTTTGTTATAGCAGCCAGAGCAGACTAAAACTGATTCCTTCTGAGAGCTATAAGGGAAAAATCTGTTCCAGGCCTCTCTCCTTGGCTTGTAGATGGCCATCTTTATTTTCACATGGACTTCTCCTTGTAAACATGCCTGGGTCCAAATTTCCCCTTTTTTACAGGACAACAGTCCTATTGGAGTTGGGGCTCACTCCACTTCAGTATGAACTCATCTTAACTGATTACATTTGCAACAACTTTATTTCCAAATAAGGTCCTACTTGGAGGTACTGAAGATTAATACTCCATCCTATGAATTTGCGGGGCGGGGGGGAAGGGATGCAATTCAATCCATAACAATAAGTGTTTTATTAAACAAGCTGAAATTATTAAAGTATAAATCGCAAAAAAAAAAAAAGAATTCTATGTTAACAAGCCTTTAAAGTTACTCTGCAGAATATCTCTTCCTTTCTGCATAGATGAAATCTTGATCAGATTCTCTAATCTGTCTTTTTTTTTTTTTTTTTTTTTT
>NW_016804667.1:1360909-1376181 GCF_001698545.2 Rhinopithecus bieti
TTTTTTTTTTTTTTTTTTTTTGCTAGTTCATGTGATTTTACATCTCAAGAATAGCATTATTTTAAAAATTAAAACTTCTACCTCGTGGCATAATTGCATAATTTCTTATATGTGCAATGTAAAATTTCTTCCTTCTTACCTTATTATCTCTTTAAGTGAGGAAGCCTAGAGGATTTTACTCTGATTATACTCTCCTAGGAGCAGGAGAGTATAGTCAGACATTCTGTCTTTCCTATCTCCAACTCCTACTCTCCCCGCTCTGTTGCCTGATTTCGGATCCCTTCAGTGTTTTACCAAGGTGGGGAGAGTGATTTAGGGGAAAAGGTCTTATTAGAGACCACAATTGTGTACCAGGCTAGGGAAATATTTAAAGCTGGCTTTGACCTTTTGGGCTACTTTTGTCAGTTAAAAAACAAAGTTATTGGAACTTCACTCTGCAAAACATGGTAAAGGGAAATGGGGGTGATTTACTCTCTTAGGACACTGGCACTCAGCCCCTATGTGGTTTCTATCCGGACCATTTTTGTCGAGGCCATTTCCCCTTTAAATGGCTGTCTTGAGCAGAGTCCTATTTCAGATGGCTCTAGGCTTTTTGTTAGTTCGTTCTTGTGTTGTTGTAAAGGAATACCTGAGGTTTGGTAATTTGTAATGAAAAGAGGTTTTATATTGGCTCTTGATTCTGCAGGCTTCATGTGAAGCGTAGTGCTGGCATCTGTTACTGGTGAGGGCCTCAGGAAGCTTACATTCATGGCAGAAGGCAGAGGGGAAGATGGGGCATCACATGGCAGGAGCAGGAAAGATGGGGGAGGAGCCAGGCTTTTTTTTTTTATTTTATTTTTTTTATTTTTTTATTTAACTGACTGACTCTTATGTGAAGAAAAGAGCAAGAAATGCCTTATTAACATGGGGAGGGAACCAAGTCCTTCATGGGGGATCTCCCCATCCCCCATAACCCAAACACCTTCCACTACCTCCCACTTCCAACATTGGAAGTTTCACCATCGGATTTGGAGGAAATAAACATCCAACCCATAGCAGCTTTCTCGTGTAGTCAACTTTCTTTCTTTCTTTTCTTTTCTTTCTTTCTTTTTTTTTTTTGAGATGGAGTCTCGCTCTGTCGCCCAGGCTGGAGTGCAGTGGTACAATCTCAGCTCACTGCAAGCTCCGCCTCCCAGGTTCACACCATTCTCCTCCCTCAGCCTCCCGAGTAGCTGGGACTACAGGCGCCCGCCACCATGCCCGGCTAATTTTTTGTATTTTTAGTAGAGACGGGGTTTCACCATGTTAGCCAGGATGATTTTGATATCCTGACCTTGTGATCCGCCCGTCTCGGCCTCCCAAAGTTCTGGGATGACAGGCATGAGCCACTGCGCCCCGCCTTAGTCAACTTTCAAAGTTCTAGAACCACAGGCATGTTTTCTGCCATGTGACACTAGGACAGTTTGCTTCCAATGAATCTCACCGTATGTCAACTAAGAGCCATGTTGCCTTTTTTGTTTTGGTTTCCTAGATGGGAATCAGAGGCTAGACTACCACATCCTTAATTCTAGTGATCACAACACCAGTTGTCTGAGTAACCCCCTTAAAGCCTTCTCTCTGGTTGTTAATTTGGAAGAATGCAACCTCTACAAATTTCTCATGGGGAGGGCTTGGATAGCTATTTAGAAGAGAGGAGGATGGGAAACTTTTATAACATTCTCAGATTTTGTTTTGGAAAAATGTTTTTCTTCCTGGTGCTGTTCGATTTCAACATTTTATTATTTGCTTACAGGTGTTGAACGAAGGATCCTCTCATCACATTTAGGGAGCCCCCCCTTTACAGGCCTGGCATGCGTCTTTGGAATACAGATGAGATGACACCAATTCTTTTGTTGTGAGACTTCATGGTCTCACTTGAAATAAAGGAGTCCCATTTTGCCATTTGGTTACTCATGTGACAGACAAGTTCAGGTTACAGGAGGAAAGGAGTCAGCTAGACTCACACACAGCTAGAAGGTTCATGTAGGTCCTTCTGCCTACATTTGAAGAAGTCACCAATAAGATGATTTTCTGATGTATGTCTATCTGTAATTAGTAGAAACATCAGATGTTTTTGATTCCCTCTAGAGATACATTTACCTCAAATATTCTGATAATACTCTTAGGGGATCTTCTCTAGTACACAGGTGATTCATTTCTCCAGATCTTTGTCCATGAACTTTGGGAAGGCTTAAGGTGATGCAAAATGTCTCTTAACATATTTTTGATGCTCTGCTCACTTGCCCTTTCCTGACTGGCTTCCCATTGGCTGCTGGAGTGCTGGAGCTAATCACTTTCACCTGTGGACCCTGGAGACTTGCCCTTGCCTGACCATAGTCAGCTCACTGGAGATGACTGGGAAATTAAACCCTCTACCCAGGGAAAGCCAATAAATACTAGGGCACAAAAGTCTGGCCTTTCTACTTCAAGACCCATAAGCTTGCTGTGTCATTATGCTTCTGGGCTCCTCTTGCTGTTAAAGCCAGTGTTAGACTTTACCCAATACCATAACTTGCTTCACTTCCTTCCCCTTTCCTTTCCCTGTTCCTTCTTCTTACTGAGAGATTTTTCCTGAAAACAGATTTCTTCTGAATGGGGAGATTTTAACCTACTTATTCTGTTTACATAGTAGTTGAATTTTCTAGTTCTCTTTGGATTCAAATGAAGTAATGTCTAATTTTCTAAGAATGCATCTATTTCACCAAATTTAATGATCAATATTTTATGATCTTCTATGCTATTAATCTCTACTGAAGCTGCAATTATATTTCCTGTTTCACTCTGAAAATTATTTGTACCTATATATTTTCCTTTCATTACAGAGGTTTTTGTGTTTTATTATATTTTTCTAAGAAGTGGTTTTGGCTTTTTTAATTAACTTTATTTAGTATTAGATTTCTATTTCATTAACGTATTTTCTTTATTATTTATTTCCTTTCCTTTTTTTGCATTTATTCTTACTTTCTCTAACTTCTTTCCTGTTTTATTTTCACATTCATTTGTATTAACACAAATAACTTAAGCAAATATGTTTCCATATCTGAACTGGTTTTTCAGATTCCAACAAGTGTTAGGTATAATTTTCTTCTTTTTCACTTCTGAGTATTTTCTAGTTTGCATTATAATTTTCTTTGATACATAAGTTGTTTTCTTATTTCATTTCTGACATATTTTGAGGTCACTGATTTCTTATGTAATATTTTAGTGATCAGAGAATACAAGCTATATGGTACCAATTTTCTCAATTTTCTTTAGAACTGCTGTTGGCCTAGTATATGATCAATTCCTATAAATCTTTCCTATATCTTAGGGGTTGAAGTGTATTCTCCAGTTGTTGCTCGTGAAAGAAGTCATTATATTTAGGTTCATTGATCTGTATGGTGTTGTTTCTTTTAGATCTGTTTGAATGTTTGCCTGTTCAATCTATCACTGAGAGAAATATGTTAATATCCCTCTTTATCGTGTCAGATTTAGCATTTTTTTCCAACAGTTTTATTGATTTTTGCTTGATATATTTTGAATCTGAATATTAGTTTAACCCTGGTTTAAGAATTATTGTACCATCCTGGTTAGTTAAAAGTTTTGGACTGGGCACGGTGGCTCATGCCTGTAATCCCAGCACTTTGGGAAGACGAGGCAGGTGGATCATGAGGTCAGGAGATCGAGACCATCCTGGCTAACACGGTGAAACCCTGTCTCCACTAAAAATACAAAAAATTAGCCAGGTGTGGTGGCGGGTGCCTATAGTCCCAGCTACTAGGGAGACTGAGGCAGAAGAATGGCATGAATCTGGGAGGCAGAGCTTGCAGTGAGCCGAGATCCTGCCACTGCACTCCAGCCTGGGTGACGGATTGAGACTCCGTCGCAGAAAAAAAAAGTTTTGACAGTGCATTATTGCTGTCCTTACCACCGATAATACTTATTTTTCTCGGTTTGTTTTGGCCTTTGATTGATACACCAAAACCTCACAAATCACCACTAAACATACAGCTATCTTCACTCTCCTTTAGTTGTTATTTGCTTGATATATCTTTTTCCATCTGTTTTGCTTCTTATCTTCTGTAGCCTTATATTTTGGATTTGTCTTTTTCAATCGACATATTTACTTTACTCATTGTGACAAACAATTTTTATGACTTTCCTCAGATAGTTAAATTTTGAAATTGGAGTACAGATAAGTCAAGAAAAGACAGTGTTTCTCAGTCCTGCAACATTTGAATAGGTTAACCTACAATGCACTCCATTCTTTCCTTTGCTCTTTTCTTTTGCACTTACTGTTTGTACTTACTTTTCTTTCTTGCCAGAAGTGCTTTTTGATTGTTGCTTTCTTTGTCCTCAGATATGAGCTTAAATATCACTTTCTTAGTCATCTTCTTTGACTACGTTGTAGAAAACGGGTTTCCACCTGTATTCTCTGTCTTAGTACCTCATTTTTCACCACCACCCATTACCTTCTGTATTAATTTCATCTATTCATTCATATAGCATTTAGAGTGGACACACTCCAAGTTCCACAAAACAGGTATTTTATCTTTTATCTTTCTTATTATCCGTTGTAGTCATAGTACCTAGTAGAGATCTTGACACACAGTAGGCACTCAATAAATATTAGCTAAAAATGAAATGTCATATTTAAAGAAAAGATGACTATTTTAAAAAGAAGTCAATATCTTGGGAAATACTGAAAATGAGAATCATAAGCACAGACTGGCAATGTTCCCCTCACCCAAAATTTTCCAGGATACAAGGTCAGTCTAGCCAACAGAGACTGAGAATATAGGCCTCAGGCAAATTTATTTTCCCTCTGCCACTGCCTTGCTTTGTGATCCTGAGCAAGTTAATTAACTCATCTGGGCTAGTTTCTTCATTATAAAATAGAGATAATAATAGAACTTCTTACAAGGATTTTTATAAAGATTAAATGAACTAATTCACATAAAGTACTTGAACAGTGGTTGGCACATAGGAAGTATTCCATAAGTCTTAGCTACTAATATTATTAAACTCATTTCTATTGAGAGATGGATACATTATCATGCTCTACTAGCATGATGATGTTAAAACATTCAATCAATCTAATTCCCACTTGCTTTGATTCCATATTCACAAAAGAATTTCCCAGTGATTGTTTTGTTTCACTTTTTATCTGCAGATAGGGAAAGAACGGTCTGGCCCCTTGCTTCAGATATATGACTGTTAGTTTCACTGTAAATTCACAAAGTAATATTATGATGAATTGACTCATAAATCTGTCCATAAGGGAAAATTATCTGGGCAGACATCTAAACATAGAATATTCTGGTTGTCTGTGTCAGTTATTTTTGTTAACTAATTAATATTAGGCTTTATTCATAGCCACATGAACTTTAAACATAAGTAAATCTGAAGATATTAATCTGCTTTGGAGATGTTGAGAAAAGTAGGTTGAACTACAGATTGGTGACTTTCTGGACAATGAAAGTACTGTCTTAGGAGAGAGTGGACAGCCTTATCCTAGGCAGAGAGCATATGATCTATTTACACTGCAATATGCAGAGTTTTTTGCTCATTTTCAATTTTAGAATTTATGCTATTATCTTCATTTTATAGATAGTGATCAGAAAAGTAAAATAACTTACCTAAGGTCTCAAGAGTATAAGTGTCAGCGCCTATACTCACACTCCACTCACCAATAGTAAAAGCTCTTCACTGTATAAAAATAGTTCCAGTAATAGTAAATAGAACGTTGATCAGAAAAAAATCTCCCTTTAATGATAAGAAAGTAATTTAAAATCTTTGGTTAATAGTGATCAAAATCAAAAGAACGTTTAGAAATATCCAAGTAGACTGAACAATACGAGTAGGCTGAAATGCCAGGATAGAATTCTATAATAAAGAATAATACATAGTAATATCTACAAAAGGAAAGAACCACAAATATATTTTTAAAATTGTTGAGCAATCTGGAAAACTGTAATAATAATGATGACAAATAAAGCTCAAGGACAGTAATAGAAAAAGTAAATATTTACTTGAATGTGATTTGGAAAGAAAAGCCAACAATATTAAGAAGACTTATATTAAAAGGCTAACACTAAAAATAAATTTGTCTGGGTGCGGTGGCTCATGCCTGTATTCCCAGTACTTTGAGAGGCTGAGGCGGAGGGATTTCTTCGAGTTCAGGAGTTCGAGACCAGCTTGGGCAACATGGAGAAACCTCGTCTGTACACACACACACACACACACACACACACACACACACACACACACACATATTATCCAGGTCTGGTGGTGCATGCCTGTGGTCCCAACCACTCGTGAGGCTGAGACTGGAGAATCCCTTGAGCCCTGGAGGCAGAGGTTGCAGTGAGCCAAGATCACACCATTGCACTGCAGCCTCAGTGACAGAGCGAGACCCTGTCTCAAAATAAATAAATAAAATAAAATGAAAATAAATGTGAAGAAATTTTTATAGTATCCTTAAGACTTCTTTTTTTTTTTTTTTTTTTTACAATTCTACTACAGTTCTGCTTCAATTTTTTCCTCACAGCACTATTGCTCTATTGCTGGTTTCCCTTTTTCTCTTCTAGTCATAGATCTTTTAGCACATGCTAGAGGTGCAGTCAAAATTGTCTACCAATATCACCCCCATTAGAAGATCATCTACTCTGCTCATTCCTTTATTTCTCACTACCTATGTCCTTATATTACATTATGTGCCTTCGCAGTTAAGATATTCATCAAATTTTTCCTTCTGAGCTTGTCTTTCAGCTCTATATGCAATTTTAAATGTATCCTATTTTATATTTTAGTATGTTTTTATAGTTTAAATAGATACTTTAATAGAATTTTCCACAAAAGGATTACTGCATTTCACGTAGAATTTTCAGTTTGTTTAAGACTAGATTCTTGGTCCTAATATGGTTAAAGAAATTGAATTATATACAAATGTTAAGGGAGAAAAACCTACCAATATGTGCTTAAGTAACTGCCAACGAAGGCAAAATGAAGACCATAGCAGTAGAAAGAGCATTTTCAAAAATACGGACTGGTACTTAGTTCTAAGACTTTGGGCAAATGTTTTAACAGTTTCTGAGTAGCAAAATGGTGTAAATAGTGCAGAATTCATATGTATAATCCCCTAGACATACGAGCATTTTTTGCTTTACAAACAAACATTTTTGAGTAGAGCAAATGTTTCTTACTACTTTTCTGATTTCCATTGTCTTAATCAGATTGTAACTCTTCTATAAAGACACATTTCCCCATAGGAATTCTTCTCTTTTATGAAGTTCTTAGTGAATGTTCTTTTAAGACGGTCCTACTCTACTGAGAACAATAGGAAAATGTGAAATTTAGATGGCACAGATTTAGAAGAAGTAATATATATGGTCTCTAAGATACAGCCTAAGAAACAAAAAGCTCTATTTTCTACCATTATACCAACTAAATGACAAAGATAATCACTAAAATATAGTAATTTTAGATCATATTTCAAAAAGTGTATACACTGTATTAAACCTATTCAGTCTATAAAAGTTTTTAAAATATGCATTCCTACTACTAAGTGGACTGCATTGCACGAATAAAAGTTATAAAGTTCTGTAGGTAGTCTGTCAATGTAAGCAAATGACAAGTGATTCTAGTCCTAATGTCAGCCTGCTAATCACCACAACTAATCAGACCTGGCATTCTCATGGTTCAGTGGCCAGCAATGGAGTAAATGGCCAGTCCTTGGCATTAAGGAGTTAAATACTCCTTAGTCCACACTTTGAAAAGTTTTGCTCCATGCCCTTTTAGACAATGACTAGCTGTTAAGCTCAAAACTAATTAACATTTCAAAAACTAGTGTTAATCAGTATTAGGAAGACTCTAGGGAAACACTTCCCTGCAGAGACCCTTTTCTTCTTTTGCTTTAAAGCAATAACTTGTAAAATATTACTTTAATTTTAAGTGTGTTTGGCACATAGTAAACAAACCTGAAAAAAATGTAAACTAAAAGAAATGGAATCCAGGTTGGGTTCCTTATTTCTTACTCTCTTGAATAGAGGCAACTTCTATTTCCGTGATTTTACTTACCTATAGAAACCAATTCTAATAAGTACAATAATCTTGCTCTTAAATATGGGTCCATAAACTCATACCCATAGAATGTAAGAGTGGGTTCAACTTAATTCCTTACAGTATTACTCTATCACCGCTCTTATCTGCAGATTTAGTAATAGGGCTGTAAGAATGTCAAGTTCTGTAAGATTAATTTAATCTGACTTAAAAATTAGTATTTAGATTCAAAAACAGTTTTTTGTGACCAAAATTCCTGCCCACTCCTTTATTTTACACATGTAAGAACTGAGGCCCAAGATCAGAGAAGTAGCTATGGATGGACATGAGTTTTGAAAATCTACTCTCTCCTCTCCTCAGTGATGAGTATTTGATCAAATGATAGTAATTGTGTGTTTAAAATTCTAGCTTCATTTAGTTGGGGTATGTAAGTAGCAGTAAACCACTATTTTCCTATAACATATATGTAAAATATGTTTAAAGATTTTTTTTCCATAGACATATTCAGAAGGTAACATGTTTCCTTGCTAGATGCAGATTTGCGTAACACTTTTAATAAGAACTTGGTGGCATACTGGATTACATATGGACTCTGGAGTCTCTGGGCTTATGTCCTTGGTCCTCCATGTGATAGCCATGTGTCCTTGCAGCCAAGGTCGTCCTGTTGTTTTGTTTTCACATCTGAAAAAAAGGTAGATAATAACAATACTTACCTGATGCTCACTATAAAGCTGGAAGGAAATAGTGTACATAGTCTTGCCGGGCACATAATAAAAGTTTAATAAAGTACTAAAATAGATAAAAAGGTATTTAGATGGCAAGAAGGTCAGGACCAAGTGGGAAAATCAGCTCATATCATGGAACACTGAAGTACTATAAGATGCCTCTGAAACCATGGATACATTTGTGGGGGTACTTTTCCTTTTGTGGTAGTTTTATCAAAGAAACTGCATGTGACAATATAGATATGAAGTGATGTGTTCCTTGTTACCTTGCCTTTAAAAAATGAAATAAGTGGTTCCAGAGAGTTCATGGGAAAAAAATAATCTGAGAAAGGACCTCATACCTGTGAAGATTTCAAATAGTCACAGTGAGAGCGATGGAAGTCATCACCGACACTTTTTTTTTTAACCTTACAGGTTGCATCTCACAAGCTGAGTAACAAATATAATCTTGAAGCCTATAATGATTTGAGGTTGTGGGGAAAGCGATACTGAAGACTTCTGCTTTGGTTGGCACAATGTGCTCATCTTAAAGCCCTCTACAAATTGTCTTTCTTCCTGGGAGTACAAGGCTCTGCATTGACTTAATGTAACCTTGGGAGCTTTGCAATAGATTTTTACACTTAATGATATGCAGTTCTACCAGCTTACAAGAATGTTTGGTTTGGCCACCCAAGCTGAGACAACTTTTCTCCTAAATCGAACTCATTACTAACAAAGGAAGTAGTGTTCTATGGATTTAAGTGTAGCTGAGAGAAACTCAGATTTTCCTCAGCCATTGCTTAAAAATATTTTGCCTGCTGTTTTAAATCCAGTCTTGAAATGATAAAGGTGGAAGAAGGAATAATGACAAGGCCCTTCATGCCTCTTTTTTCTTAATTCTAGTAATTATACTCTTGTGATTACAAAACAACAAAAATTGCAAGATGGTGTCCATTCTGTCTTCACGTTGGGTTTTTTGAGGCCTGCAACCCCACTGCCTCATCTACCCTGGAGGATCCAGGGTCCAGTGTGCCTGTGTGCCACACAGTAGGAACTCTGTAAATATTTATGGTTTCTGTTCACTTCCTTCATTTATCCTATCTAAGAACGTACAGGGTAGATCTGCTTCCCATGTGTGTAATAACAGGAAGGTCAGGAAAGATTGGAAATAGAAGAAGAAGACAGTCTTTCAAGTTGAAAAGCTTACCTAATTCCAAAGTTTTGTGACTTTTGGGTAAACTTGTCTCCTGATGTTTAGGCAATAGGCAAAAACTGGCCAAGAAAGGATTATTTAGGAGGCAGAAAGAGCTGTAGAAAAAGTCCAAAACCAAGAATTAAAGCATAAGAACAAATAGTAAAGAATCGACGGCCTGTTGTATGCAACTCTGTGCACATGTTTAGTGGAGATGGGGTTTCACCATGTTGTCCAGGATGGTCTCGATCTCTTGACCTCATGATCTGCCCACTTTGGCCTCCCAATCTGCTGAGATTACAGGCATGAACCACTGTGCCCTGGACTTTTTCTATGGAATGCCTACTTGTAATGTTTGAAACTTAGCAGCAACTATGATTTATACTTCTAATAAGATAGTGGTGAAGAGAACGAACTCTGTGTTTGGAATTTTGGGGACCTTCTGATTACTAGCTAGTAGTTAATATCTACATGCTTTTGTTTCCTCAACTGTAAAATGATGATAATAATAATTCTAACCTTATAGAATTTTGAAGGTTACATGGGATAAAATATATAAAATTTATCCAGTGGTGACTGTAAGGTAGGAATATTCAGTAAATATTCCTTCACTGGTATATTATTCATTATTAGTAGTATCATTTTTGTTACTAACCAGGAAAAGCAGAAACATTTTAAAAGACTAAAATATACTTGGAAAGGATCTGATTAAAACATTAATTTTAAAATTACTTTGTGTAACGTCTGTTAGATCTAGGTCTGCATAATCTGTCCCTAGTAAGAGCTTCCCTCACCATTTTTTCAAAGTATGTCCCCTAGTTTTCCATCCCAACATCAGGTTCATTTTCTTCTTTACATGTCTCATTTGATCATTAACTACATATGTGTTTATTTATTTGTTCATCTGCTACCTTCTTTGGGAAAGTGTTAATCCCATCAGGCAGTAACGACATTGCACAGCAACACCGTACAGCTCTGCATACTGAGTCTTAATACAGGGTCCAGCCATACTACATATACCATTAATATTTGGGTCACTTCTCTTTGGCTTCATGCGACATGCACCCAGTTCCAATTTTCAAAAGAGAAGGCTCTATTGGCTTGGACAAACCAACCTTGGAAAATATGAGTATAGTAGGCTTCCCTGCAGTCTAGATTCAGGGACCCTGCAGTGTCCATATGTTGTCCCTCTTTCTCTTTACCTCTTTTCACCTTTTGAAGGCTTGCTGTGTTGCAGAGGGCATGATTGCTGACAAGCCTGACACCACATCCCCATAGCCTGTCCAAAGAGAGACAGAGAACTTGACATTAGCTAAGCCTGGGTCACATATACAATTCTTGGAGGGAGTGGGAGTTTGCAGACTATTACCCCCTGAACCCAAGGAACCCAATGCTGTTAACAGATTTTTTTTTTTAAAGGAATGCTAGAAAGGGAAAAAATTTACTTTCAATAAAGTCTATTGTGTAAGACAGTATAGTTGTTTTCAGATTTTTTAAGCTAGAAGTGCTGTCAAAGATTTTTCTTAAGAAATAAAATTTAAATATAAATCTCAGGCCACATTTACGTAATCTAAACAAAATATTTTATTGAAGTGATAGAGACGAACATAAACCATTGATATCGCCAGCCCACTTCTCCATTGTGGCAGGACAGCAATTGCTGAATGCAGAAATTCAGACCTAATTGTCGGGGGCCAAGGTGATAGATCACCGGTAACTGGAACTGCTTCCAATGACATGCTAAAAGTCTTCTATACTTCCATCCTTGGGATCCAAGTCGTGGAAGCATGCAAGAAAGAAAACTTTACAACTGATTCTTCCATAGCAATTTCCAGGATTAAAGTGGTGTAAAAACCTCATACGGCACCAAAAATCCAATGAAACAGAATTTTGTCTTTATGTTAGACTCTATTATATATTTATTACTTGGAAAAGAAGCTCAGGACACATTCTCTATCCAAAGTAATATTATAATTGAATTATGTTTAAAAAAATGGGACAATATGATGCCCATCTTTCTTTTCTTTTGTTGTTATTTTACTCTTTATCCACTGCTGCTCCACCTACTATAGACATAAAATTAATAAGCCTGAATGACTGAATTTAGAAATTAGTGAGACTTAGCTTCTGAAATTTCTAGCAAAGGTTTTTCAGAATTAAAGATGGTTGTCTTTGAATGCTTAGTGTTTATATTGAAATAATTTTAGCCTTTGATGTTAGAAGGTTATATAAAATATCTGTGGTTTTGTACTTGATAGCCATATATTATTTTTAAAAAGTGCTTATGAAAGGTGATGGTAGACTTGGTGTTGTTCCATGATCCATGAATGGACACATACAAGGTCGTTAACTGATGGAGGAGGTTCGCCAAGGAAAATCTACTGCTTTGATAAATGCAGATGATGATTAAATATGTGACATTGTTCCCATTTATTTGGTGCTGATTCAATCAGTGCCCCCAAGTCAGCCTGATGCAATGGGCTACTCTAGATGTGGTCTTCTGAATAAGGCAGAGTGTTAAAATGAGGTCATGACCACTTTTCATGGTACTTTTTTTGCTTGGCTACATTCCAGTTTCTCTAATTAAAGTCTGTCTTTCTAAGACCCCTTTACAGTTTTAATTGGGTATGTTATTTCTTGTGAATTGTATGGAATTGTTATTCATTGTCATAAGCAGTGGCTGTATTTCACCATAGAGGTGGTTGCATTTCATCATAGGGATCAAAGGAAGGGAAACATGAATATAACTTTTTTAAAAGCATTTTGCAATGCTTTGAGCTCTTTGGAAGAAAGCAGTATAAAGCAAAATAATGGTGTTCTTAAAATGTAAAGTATTGCTATTATCATTTGTGAAAGAAAAGCTGAAGATTGAGAATGTGTTTTCTAGTGAAGTTCAGGAAAATATTATTTTACTGTTTCAGAAAAAGGACATAAATATTATTATTTGCAGATTTATGAAAAAAATGTTGTTATCTCTGAGAAGTCTCTTTTTTATCTGTGTTTAGGGAAAATTGTTGGAACTCCTAAGCCTTTATACTAGTTTCTTAGTGTTGGGAAGTCTACTATACCTGTCCCTTAGCTTATATGTTAGCTAAGTTTTGATTTACAGTTAATTTTATCTTTCTTCTATACAGATTGACAATCTATATTGAACAAATATGCTCTTAAACAAATAATAAATTTTCACATCACACTGAGTTTCTGTTTAATCTATTTAGTTGCCTTAATTGATTAGCTGAATTACTCCTCTTGGGGGGTGCACACCCACACACATACACACAAACACATACAAAACAACAGACTCTTTAGTAAAATGTTGAATGGAGGAAGGTGTAAAATACCGCTTTCTACTCCAGTTATAATAGCTGATAAAGTTATCGACTATTTTCCATGTATTTTTATTTGCTAAAATCAAGAAATGAAGATGATTTAAGAGAAAACAGTAAAACAGAATGCATTAAAACTGAGGACAAAAAAAGAAATATGAATAGATATATAGAGAGATGGAAACATGCTTGCTATAAAAATTAGTTCAATTATACATATTTGCTACAGGTAGATTGCCAAGTTGGCTCTGTGCTTTTAAATAATTAACACAAGACACATAAACAAACAAAGAAAAACTTAGTTGCATAGTTCACTTTATTGCTAAGATAAACATAAATTGCTCAGAAATATAGAACCATTCCTGTTCCTGAAATTATTGGGTTTTCTTTTTCTCCTTAGCATTCCCACAAAGAAAACACTGTGCAATTTAAGAACAGCCTCAATAACATTCTTATGGGAGACATGATGATTTTCTGAGGTTGTTCATTGCAAAGACCTTAAAAATAAATGTACAGCATTGCACAGGAACACAATCCAATAGAAGACTTTTGGCTTTTGCTACCCAGATAACACATAGTATAACTCACTTTTGTGCCGCACTTGTCTGACGGCTAATTTCATAACGGTCACTTTAACCATACTACACTGGCCAATATGGCCGCACGAGACTCAGCATAATGCTCATTATGCAATAACATGAGAATAATGACACATGACAGAGCCATCTCACAATATAAATTGCATGAATTTATATATACAAAAGTTCACATATAAATACCCAGTAAGAAAGAAAACCCAACACATTTCTATCTCTGCATCCTGTTTTATTTTTCTTTTTGACACGTAACACTTATAACTCTCTGAAAACAATACACGTGTGTACACACACACACGCACGCACACACACACATCTCAGGAACATGGAATTGGATTAATCATAATCCGTGGTTCTTAACATACTACCATCTTTGGTCCTTGCATTATCCTCATTTTCATGCATTCGTTCAATCATTTGATCAAAACATAATGAACACCCCTGAATGCAATATCCAACCCTACATCTAAAACAATACAAATAAGCTCTACTAATGTGTTCTTTCTCTTTCTCTCCTCTTGCTTTCCTCAGAGACAGCTAAACACCATCCTAAACTCTGTGTATATTATCTTCTGTTTGAACACACATACATGCACATGCTGAGTGATTTTTAAATTATTTTTTAACTTTATAACAAGTCCTTATGATGAATGAAATATTCTGAGGCCCACTTCTTGTGCTCAAGTCCAATCTATCCATGTTGTTGCATGTTATTGTTGTAGTTATTTGGTTCCTGCACTGCATAATATTCCATAGGATCAATACCCCAAATCCATTTTTACTATTTGCTACCTATGGTAGGTTCCAATCTTCTATTATTAACAGTGGTGTCACGTCCACTTTTGTACACATCTCCTGGTGCAAATGTGCAAAAGTTTCTCTTGAGTTATGTACCTATGAATAGAATTGCTGGGTTATAGATTATGTTCAAATTACAAGTCAAAAACAAATGATCATCCAAGTTTCACTTCTCCCAGCCATATTCAAGATATCTTGTTGGCCCTATCATCTCTAATATTTTCATAAGACTTCTTAACATTTGCCAAACAAATGAGTATTAAATGGTATTGACTTTTGGTGGCATTTCATTATTTATTTATTACTTGATTCTTTCCATTAGAATATAATCCTCATAAATCCTGGTAGTTTGTCTTTCTTGTTATTTTATTTTCAGAACCTATTATAGTGTCTGATACCTAAGACATGTTTAATCAATAATTGTTAAGTGAACAAATATGAAATTATACATAGTTGATCATAAATTGATGTTGGTTCCATGTTTATATTTGAGAAAATATACATATAATTAAAACATATAGTCAATTCCTAAAAGTGTTTATGATAAAAGAAATCACAGTCCATTTTTTAACTTTCATAAATATATATATATATATAT
>NW_016804667.1:1376200-1379521 GCF_001698545.2 Rhinopithecus bieti
TATATATATATGTGTGTGTGTGTGTGTGTGTGTGTGTGCATCAATTGTTTTAACATCTTTAGCCTACTTACTCAACTTCTTTGTGCATTTCCCTGGACAGAAAAACTATGAGATCATTTAAATTAAAAGTGTTTAGAGATACTGCTAAGACTAAGGAGGCAATGTTTCCACTAATACGTCCTCAAAAGTTGCCACAAAACACACACACTCACAATATCAGTAAAGAAGGCACTACATTACAGTTGGTACTCCAAAGACCTAGAATATCTGCCAATCATTAACACAAACTTTTTTAATACTTGCCTACATAATTATTCAAAGACATCTCAGAGTTTTACAGCACTCATTTATCATTGTGGCTATAACTTTATACCAAAAGTAATTAATTCTTTATAACTCTTACAAAATAACTTTTCAGCTCTGAATCTTTAAATTTTGATTCATTTAATACTAAATGGAATGTTGCTAAGACAATTTAAGTGAGATTTGAAAAGACATTCTCTAAGGCAGTGATTCTCAAAGTCTAGTTTGGGGAACTATAGAATTTTTCACAACCTTTTAGAGATTCACAAGGTCTTCCCTCTTCCAACTATATGTCCATGTGAGGCCAGGTTGCTTTCTCATGCTTTATCCAAAGGAACATATTGTAACAGATTAAATGTTGAAGCAGATTAAGAATTTAATTATCCTTTATAATCCAGACATAAAAAAAGATTTATAATAATATAAAGTGATGCTACTCTTCTCAATTTTTTTTGTTTTGGAAAATATAAATATTTGTATAAACTTATTTTGCTAAGCTTTAATGGATTTCTTTTTGTTTTAAGATAAATTAATACATATTTTCTGAATAGTTGTTTTAATTTCTAACATGGTAACCTATGATAGAAATGACTCACCTAAGCAAAAGCTCTTTGCAAGTCTCCATATTTTTAAAGAATATAGACAGGTCCTAAAATGGAAATGTTTGAGAGCTGCTGCTTTTGGGGAACACATGTTTTTAATAACTTATAATAGATACAAGGAGGTCTATAAGATGTCATAAAAATTGATACAAGTAATTGTGCTTATCCTTAAAAGATTCACTGATATATTTATTCTTTCATTCAAAATGTATGGAGCTCCTACTATGTGTCAGGCTCAGTGGCTTGGTGCTAAGCAGTCAAAATACAGTGATGAAAATTAAATATATAATCATTTCCCTTGTAGAGTACCATTGGCCTAAGTCAGCACTTACAATACAGTGTGATAGCCGTGGGATCAAATAAGAAAAGTTTTAATTTGCCAGTATTGTTTAAATTATATTTTGAATTCCTAGTGTTAAGGAAAAACATAGTTGCTGAATAATGTGGGACAGATAAACATACCTTTTACGTAATATATGTTTATGTTCCTCTCTTTACACATAATCAAACAAATGTTTTTTAAAGTTTTTTTTTAAAAGATCAGAGACATGAATCTGTTTAAAAGCAATTATTTAAATGTCACCCCTTAAAATAAGTAGAAGTGGAAAGGCACATAATTATTTTAGGAAAAGCTTTCAGAAAATCATAAATAACAAATAATATGCAAAAATGCCCATGATGATTAGAAGTTTAATGAAAACCTTTTCCCCATTAGATATAGAAGCAAATACACTAATACTTCTTATTTATTGCTCCATATTTTAAACTTATAATAGCTTAGTTCCCTAAAAATAGAATATTTATAAACACAAATGTGATAACATGATGTCCTAGCCTACCTACTGAGCTGTAACTGAATCAAAATATATTTTTTTGGCCAAAAGTAGTCTTAAAATAAATAAATATATAAAATACTTCCAAGATATTTCTGAAGGTAGAAAACAAAACACTAAATCAGAGAAGAAAAAAGAACATATAATAAAAACAAATATATTGATTGGAAAAAATATTCACTGATTTACATTCTTTGATTGCTAATTAAAATCTATATAGCAAGCTTCATAAGCCTGGGAAGAAAATTCTCATCATATTCTCTCATAATGTCTCTATATTGCTGCAGATTCCTTAATCTACAGTGAAATGCATGTTTGCTATAAATTGAAAGGGTTTTACGATCCTGAGGTGAAACCAGAGGAGGCTGTAATACTCACTTCATTACCCTGTTGCCATCTTGGATTTTTCATGCTGTTTTATATATTGACCTACTGCATTTTTACCCTATTGATATAGGCTTCTTATACCAAATGCTTCTCGATATTCTGTTTAGCTATCCTCCTAGGTATTTTTAACTGGATATAAAGGTAGGACATTGCAATCTATTCTCTAATTATAAGTATAATTTCTTTTATGACTGACATCTTTCATGCGGTAAGAGAGTGTAACCACAGGCTTACCATTAATGGCTCTTAAATCATCTCTACCCCAAAGAGGAAAAATTTGCACTCAGCATTATGTTTGGAACACAAAAGTGTGGTTTCATGCATTTGAAACCATATTGGCAGGTTCATGCTATTTTATTATGTACTTGGCTATCTATCTTCTTCTTGTTCATTGTGGCGATCTGCTTGTTCCATGATGTCCACCCCCATCCTGTCTGGCCCAGTATCTGAGCCAAGCACCATGGGCACCCATGGGGTGAACTTGGCAGCCATGAAACCCAGATGCTGAGTTCCAGTATGTAATTTTCCAGCAACAGCATCTGGGTGTTTGGTTGGCCTTTTATCTGGCTTATGTTGTCTGTCAGAGTGTAGAAAGTCTGTGAACCTGGCACAGAATTCTTCTCCTTGTCTGTGGGACTATCTTGCCCATAAAAAATGTCATTTCCTATTTATTCTCATACAGTTATCCTCAGCAATACATCTGGATAAAGAAACAGAGTGAAATTCCTTGGAAATCACCTTACGCATTTACCCTTTTCATGTCTTCCCCCCTAACTTCCCTGCCCAATCACATACTCTGTATTTTCTGCTTACATTCTGTGGTTGTATGTATAGTCTTGTCTCCATTTCTGCTGTGAATCAGAAAGTGTAATAAAATGATTCAGTGGTTGGCACATGTGTGCAGGAGCCATTTCCCTGTGATTGGACCCCTAGGGCTCTACGGCTCCTTTTGGTTTCAAGTTCTAATTTTAGAATCCAACCGTCAAAATACAATTCATATCTCTTATACCATATTCATTGTTTGAATCAAAGAACAAGGTTATTAAAGTTAAAATAGGGTTGGTCTTTTCATCAGAATATGCTGTCTTTAATACACTACTTCAGCAAATGCAGAATACCTTTTCATTTTATGTCTCTTCAAAACAAGATAACCTGATTTTACAAAGATTATTTTTTTTTATTTTCCTCTTTCCTGG
>NW_016804667.1:1382423-1421163 GCF_001698545.2 Rhinopithecus bieti
TTTTTTTTTTTTTTTTTTTCCTTTTTCCTGTTTTAAATTCAAAGAATTGAAAAAAAAAAAAAAAAAAAGAAACAACTCTCCCTTTTACTAATGACTTAATAGATTACGTGTAGTTCATTGGTAACACAATTTCTCTCCACATAAAATATTCACATATTTGTTGTATTTTTAAACCAATAAAATGAATAATGAGTTCAAAATAATAATCACCATAAGAAAATATGATAAATGTATTGAAGTTGGATGCTAGAACAACCATTCTGACATTGGGAAAACTGGATTTGATTTATTTTCTCTATAATCTAACCTAAGAAAAACAAAAAATAATGTAGACACACAGTTGTCCTTGATGTGAAAGCATAACTCCCTGTACAGTAAGATATGTGACATCTTTCCTACAGACAAGTGCTTACAATCCTGTTCATTAATTTTATCACTAACATAAACTTTTAATATGCATATGATCAGAATATAGGACTTTCAGGGCAGCTTAAAGTGACTGTAACCTGTAATTACTGTTCCTGTACTTGATTATAATAATCTGATTGCAATTATTCAGTGATTTTTAATACAAGCCTCAAGCTACATAACAATAATTCAAGAGCAGTGATTGGGAACATGTTTCTGTTTGGCTGTGAAATGACGTTTTAATCCATAGTGATTCAAAGATCTGACTAGAGCTCTGTTCAGGTAATTAAAGCACATTTATATTGTCAGGTAAAATAACCTTATTTTGAAGTAGATTAATTAATGCAAAAAATCCATATAAGAAAAATACATCATGATAATATATTCTTTAAGAAAAGGTAATAAAGCAAAGATTCTTATGATTGGGAAAATTGACCTTTATGACCATCTACCTAAAAATTGCAAATGGAGGTGAAAGAGGAGAAGAGGTGGAGCCAACCAAAAGATGTATCTATTATAGCACATTAATGCAACCCTAAGTATTTCTACTGAATATGGAGCTTGAAAGGCTCAAAGGCCAAATGAATAATGTATAATTTATTCTGTCAAAAAATGTTTATGAATACCAGTATTTAAAGGAAATATTTGGTAAATGAGTAATTCCAGACTATAGGAGCCAAGTGTAAGGGGCAAGGACAGAAATACACCGTTGTCAAATATTTTCAAGGAAGCTTCTCCAGAAAAGATCACATCTTTGGAGATAATAAAAATATATTGCCTATGAGATCTGTGACATTATGCTCGTTTTTATTTTGATGTTTGTTTCATTTCCTTTTCTTTTTAAAATTAAAATTAAGAAGCAGTAAACCTTGATTTTAAAGCAACAAATGTAGAATACCAAATAGTGCTCCCAGACACTTAAATTTAATCTAATAGTAAAGCAGTAGTTTGAAATGAGAGATATACAGTGCTATGAGAGAGAGAATAGTTTTAAGAAACTGCCTTAAACTAGAATGTCAGAATTACTGGACTGCCTGAAGGGTTGGAAGAGGCAGACCCAATAGACTTCCTTGAAAAATGGATCCCTAAGGCTCTTCAACTCAATCTAACAAGCGACCCAATTTTCTTCTAGAGGTGCTTAAGAATTCCAGGAAACAAAGGAACAAGGAGACAAAGCATAATCCTGACTTTTAAAGTCCCCAATTGGAGAAATAAAGAGTGAATTATCATCTCTACGTGTGACAAATGAGGTGCACATTATGAAAAACACAAAGTACTTTTCCCTTCTGATACTAAACCCACATTCAAGTGAAGGACCAGGAAAATACCTTTCATGCTGGCTGATGAAAAGCTGTATTATAAGGAAGTAAATGAGGGTAAAAGGTACTTCTTTGGGATTAAATGTAGTATGAAAAGCATAAAATCTGGTCAGTAGAACAAGCAGTCTGTTCAAGAGTAAGTTTCCAAGTATAACTCAGGGATCAAGGGAACATTTCTAAACAACTGACCATGATCAATTGCAATTGATTTTTTTATAGTATAGGAGGAATTTGGTAAAAGATCACCAGATGCAGTTGGCAACATTTTTGAACCACATTCCCAAGTGAATTTACTTTCTTTTCCTTTGTAAGTGATCTTTAAAAAATATGCTTCACCAGCCTTTTAGTTTTGGTGTTAGTGTCAAATCATCTCTATCTTTTTGCTAAAATGACTTTTGGCATGGGTTTTTTCAATTACATTCTTAGGGTTATATTCCTTGCCTGGCTTTTGAAATGGGAAGGGGGAGTCAGAACAGAAACAAAAAATACACTTTATTGCGTAAACTATGTTCTTTACAGCTGGAAAAAAAAATCACATTGTTTATAGGACTGTTAAAGCAGTGAAAAAAATCATAAATTTTAAAAATATAAAAAATGTTTTAAAAAATGATTATATTAGCTTGAAGTTAAATAGAAATCTCTCTATGTTTATTCCTTAACATATTCAATTTCAAAAAACTGCATGTTTACATAATTAGAATTCCTGTAGGGAGGCATTCTTGATCTAATAAAGTTTACCTAGAGATGACAGTCTCAAGCCTGCTCTTCATTGCTGAGCCATGAGGATCCTATTCGTGGACTCCATGTTCACCAGAAAATGCAAGAATTTCTTCGATTAGTGGGCCTTAGTTTTTCATTCCTAAATATGACTCAAGGCTACTTCCTACTAACCTACTAGATAAATTACTCCAAAATTATAAAAATTGGGTATTTATAAGTAAAAATAGTCTAATTATGGAGTCTTCTGGGAAGTTAATTCTGAATTCCACTAAGTGTAGTTGCCTATAGCACATGGCAAAACTGCAAAGCTTATACTGTGAATTTGCATGTATAGATGGCTCTGGGATTCCTGCAATTATCTGCAAAGATGTTTTGCTATCAGTGAATCATCAATATTTTCAAATTAGACATGGTTTCTGACAAATGTTTTTTTTTTTCTTTTTTTACTTTTTAACTATAAACCTTTTTGGTTTAGTTACATCATCATCTAACTGATTTATTGTCTGTTGTTTGGCTTACTCAAAAGCTTATAGTGATATATTTGCACTTACTGCATTTTCATACAAATTTTTTTGAAAGCTCTATTTTGAGACTTATAGGCATTATAATCCACATACATATCATTCATCCCTTAATTTTTGTTACTACTTATTCTTAATGCGAGGATCAATATTTTTATTTATGAGACTTTGCTAGTTAAATCATTGTCTTAAAATCTTAGTTCATTTTTTCTAAGACCACTTTATATACAGCAAACTATTTTCCTAAAGGCAACTCTAAAACAATGCCTTTGAAAATGATATTAAGGAAGGAATAAGTAACTGTATGCTGAAATACAGCAAATTATACTGTTAGTAAATTTGTATAAAATATCTTATGCTGCTACTTGCAAAACATAAAACATTTAAATTATCTCCTCAAAATGAAAAAGGATCACATCTTATGAATGTATAATTTCTTCTAAGTATTAGCGATTTTGGAGTGAAGAGTCTAAATCTATGTATGTTAACCTGACATATGATTGAAATCCAATAACACCCTCCAGTAGAAAAAGAGCCATAAAGTGTTGAGTAACATCTCAGTCACTGCCTCTTTAGCCAAACATCCAAAGGCATGTGCACACACTGTAACATTTTGTATCATGCAGCTATGTCACTGAATGGGCCTAGTATCAGATCTCATCCAAATGCAGCCCAAGTGCCAGACATGAGGGAGAAGAAAGCATATCAAGTAACCAAAAAAAAAAAAAAAAAAAAAATTCTACTATACATCATTGTAAATAATTGAGTTAATAAGACCTTTCTTTCATGGGAGTATAAAACTGAGATTCAGGCCACTGCACTCCAGCCTGGGCGACACAGTGAGACTCCGTCTCAAAAAAAAAAAAAAAAAAAAAAAAAAAAACTGAGATTCACAGAGTGGGAGTAGAAATTTTAAAAAGAAAACTTTTTAGAGAAGTGAGGAAGAAGAAGCCATGAGGTAGAAGTCAAGAGCTAGAAAAGAAAATGGAGACAGCAGTTGGTAGCAGAGTAAGAGCTGAACTGGGCCATGGAGAAGGAAGTATTGAGAGTAGGTGAGTGGCTGGTATGTTCACCTCCCCAGAATAAGGCTCAGTGGAGCCCCAGTCCTGAGAGTTTGCCCAGTTGAGCTGCCAATTTCCTGAATGATGTTGCAGTTCTTCATAAAGCCTGATTGATAAAGTGCTGAAGCCGTTTTCATTATTTCTTTTCTCTCTGTCAATCCTTAACATAAATCTTGACCATCTGAAGTAATGTGAGAAAGGTCCAAGAATAATGGAGAGGTCTGGGAAGAGGGAGAAAAGGAGAGAGAATGTGAAGAAGAGGGGCAGGTCCATGAGATGTGATCAGTGGTATGCAGTTTACAAAAGATATGGAGCTGTCCAGTTTTTTATTTAGTAATTATTATGCTGAAGAAAATCCTTCTCTCTACTGTCAAGCCTTTATTAAAATTCTGCTACATGCATTAGCCCGTGCTTATGATTACTCTGGGATGTAAAAGGAAAGGCATCCCAGACTCACATTAGGGCCAGGGCAACACAGAGAAGACACAGCCACAAGAGGCAGAAGTAGAAATATGCAGCCTAAGAGGAATAAGACAAAAGTAAATTCCTTAAGGTTACAACATATTGTAAGTGGACATTATGATACAGAGGCTTCTAATATTTATGTAAGATTTCACAAAGTTAGATAGAATATTTCAAGGAATACAAGCAGCCTACCTTTGAGTATATTTGAAGCCTAAAAGAAAACCAAAGCCTGTTTTCTAATTAATTTTTAGAGAATATATGAATAAAATAAAATAATGAAGAAAATAAGAAATCATTTTCTATACTTTATGACATGAACTTAAAAAAATAATATATTAGTCATTTTTCATCAGTGATCAATATTTAAAAGCCAAAACAAAATATTTTCTGTTTCTAGGTTTTAAAAGAGAAAAGCAATGACATATTTCATTAACAATTATATTTATGTAGTTGCAGTTCTGCCTTCAAAATTGAATGCCTCTAGGCCTAAGGCTGCCCATTACCTAGAGAAGGAACCCAAAGAAGGATTGAAAGGTCATGTATTTCTAAATGTTCCATGGTAAATTTTAGAATCATAGAGGTCACGAAGTGACTGTTGATGGTCTCCATTATCCTAATGACATGGCCTCTTTGGAATGTACCTTTATGCATATTTAAGAATATCTTGGTATAGTGATCTTTCTGTGACATCAGGTTCACAGTTCTAGTTCTGCATAAACATTGCCCATTAACAATATGAAGTTAACTTCAGGCAGTTGGTAGGAAAATTGTGAGCTACTTTGTGGAAAGTTAACTGTTACCTCATTGTATTAACAGTAAACCACAAGACAACCCTAGAAAATTGCTACAAATTTAATTTCACCTCATAAAGAATTAACTTGCTTATAGAAGCATATCCCATAATCACAGGATTTTGTTGCAAAAGGAAACTGCAGATATTAAATAATATCTAAGGTCACATTTTCAGACAACAGAAAAACCAGGAGAGCCCAGGTTTTCTGATTTCTTATTTAAGGTATTTTCCACTAGATCCTGTGACTTTACTCATATTCCAATATTAAATAAATTATTACAATAATGGTATAATTTTCATGTACTTAAAGCAAATCAAAAGTTACTAATAGGAACAAATATAATCTAGCAAAGAATCCCTTAATTTGTATTTTTCTAAAACTAATACATATATATAACATAAGAATTCAAAATATAAATATAATTTATTCCCGAGTTGTTTATTATAATTATTCACTTCGTTACAAAGTAAAGCTTAGAAAAATTATATAATTTCTCTTATCTTTATTCTTCCTTGAAAGCTATCACAAGGCAAAAGTCCCTACTATTATGATGATCTCTTAACAAATCTGTAAGAATCAAAAACATATTAATGGGAGAATCCGTAATGTAATTTTATTCCACATTTATTATCTTAAGATAGTGTCATGAAGACCAACATTTGTAACTTAAAAAATAAACTAAAGAAAGATGCTGAGACCCATCTACTACTATTATATTTTAAACTACTTATCAGCTGTGAACACTTTAAATATTAATCTCACCCAAGCCTTTTTTTTCCACATTATGCTTTAGTAGACTGGTTTTTATTCATTTGAAGTGGTTTCAATTTCCAATAGTGCATCAAAGTCAATAAAAGAAACGGATATACTGCACCCACTTTTAGATCTCTAGAGCTTTTTTTCCAAATCATTAATCAAGGTGAGCATCTTACCACTACTTCCACAATTGCTTTTGCCTAATGACTCTTGGTCCAGCAAAAGGATGCTTCTATCATAACGATAAACCATCGGTCACAACTGTATATCATAGTATAGGAAACCACATTTTCAGTGACCACAACCACCACAAACTCAAATTTTGACTTCCTTTTTTTTTCTGCATGAGCAGTAGTTTGTTCCAGACTCATATTTGTTGCATATTAATATCTTCAGCACTTAAAGTTGGAATGCCCAGCTCTATCTTAACCCACATGTAGTAATATTTAAGAAAAGTGCCACACCTGTATATTTGTAAGCCTGGTTTTTAAAATAAAGGCAATTTGTTTTGAGAGAAAGAATAATCTTATTTAAAAGAGTGCTGGACTCAAAGTCAAAAGACGCAAATTAGAGTCCTCAATTAAATAACTAGGAAAGTCGTTTAACTTCACCATGGCAAATTGTATTTTCTTCTTTTTCGCATCAATAAATAGATAAAGACATACCTCGAAGGGTTTAGTACTAAAACATGTGTAATCATGTTATAAATTTTAAAATTATGTACAGTGTAAAATATTGCATTTATTGTAAATTAAGTATGAGTTTAAAAAACTAAAGATTCATTGAATGGAGAACATTTAATTCTTAAAATTTGCATTTCAGGTTTCTCTTAGTATTGCTATTTACCCATGCTTGAATGCAGAGAGATGCTGCTCAGAGCAAGAATATGTTCATCTGCTTCTTAAAGCTAATCTCCTACTGGCTTGTATATCAGTATACCAGATACCTCCGCGAAAGCTTCTTAACAAGACTAGAGTTTAGAGCAGTTTAGAGCACCTTCGCAGTTTAGAGCACTTGTTTTCAGAGCACGGCCCCCTAATCAACAGCGTCAGCTTCACCTGGAAACTTGTTAGCACTGTAACTTCTTGAACCTAGATCAAGATCTACTTAATCAGAAACTGTGTGGCTGGGACATGCCAGTTGCTTTTATTAAGCCCTTCATCTTATTCCGATGTCCACTAACATTTGAAAACATAGGTTTAGATAAGTATCTGAAAAGTTCCTTGTAAAGGACTAAAGAATAAAGATTTTAGGCTTTGCAGGTCATATGATCTCTAAAGCAGCCATCGACAATATGTAAATAAGTAAACATACTTATATTAAAAAACAAAACAAAACAAACAACATTATTTACAAAATAGATGGTAGGTTAAGTTTGACCCTCAGGATGTAGCTTGCCAGCTCCTGGTTTGGAGAAAGTTTTTTCATGAGGGTTTGAATAGTTCTCTGCCATCTGCTAGATGACCCCTTATTAGAACCTAAAAGCATCTATACAGGTACCCCAAATATATCTACAAATCTAAGGTAATTGAGGAACGGAATGGACGAAGGCTTTGAAAGACAGAGGGCATGTTCCCGGAAAAGATTACATGGAGTGTGCATTTTGAGTTTGTAGGAAGATGATAGCTGACTTAATACATGACGGTTTGGTCTAAGACTAGCCATGCATTGATGTGAGCAGTATTACACACATAATGGTAAGAGTTGTGTGATTTAATCCTGTAGTAATTGGATTATCACCACTAGGTCATAGAAAACCACAGTTTGCTTAGATATAAGATGTGTTTCACACTTATTATATAAATTACTCAGTGATGCTTTTTCTATTTAGAAGTATGCTTTGAATTATTATTTAGATTTAAATTTAAATATTGATTTGGAATATACTTATCAAAGCAATGTAGGCATTCCTTAACTTGGAATTACTTTAAAGCCATTTACATTGGCATTGCTTCTTGTCTAGTAATATCTGACAGATCTTTCCTTTCTCTTCTTGCATAGATGAAGTAACATACACCCATTAAGATGTAAAGCATGGTAGAATCTAGAATTGCACTGATCTCCAGATTTCCTTTCCATGCTCAATTCTCTCCATTTTGGAGTGTGCCTTTCCAAAGACGGGCCCATTTTGGAATGGGCATTTTTTGTCTAGAAAATGGCCAAGAATATTAATTTTAAAACTGATAACACAACATAACTAGTTTTTGGTTTTGCTTTTTGGGGCAGTAGGGTGAGATGAGGAGTGGAAGTTGTGAGCCAGGAATACAGTGAAATCTCAATTTTTTCAAGTTGAAATGCCAGTAAATCCCAATCGTAACACAAGGGGAACACACTCTAACTTGAAAAAGCTATCATAGTGCATTTGTTGTGATGTAAACTTTATGGATTATAAAGAACTTTAATATGCATTATTTTATTCAAATCCAAACACATGTTTTGGAATAAGAGAATGTATGAGAAATATAAAGCAGATACATTGTCTTGTGTAATTTTCTCAAAATTGTTAAGAAGGTTTAACTCTCTCATAAAGACATTAGATCATCATCAAAATTGTCCTAGAGATATTATTTAATATTTTGTGACGCAAGTAAAAAGAGTTTAATTAGAGATAGATTCTTTGAAGTAGACTAGACAAACTAGCCAAATTTTGCAGTTAAAGACATATTAACTTAAGAATTATAAATGTACTATCAAATAGTCTATTACAAAATGTTTACTCCATTGCCCTGTCTTATTGAAGTACACATTTTGGGAGCTTTAAAATTTCCAAGATGATAGTAAATCTCTTTCATTTAATGAAATAGGCAATTTTGCAATCAGATCTTTAAAATAGTAGATCTAGAAACCCTTAGTGAGAAATTTTCAACCCCTCATAATTATTTGCTGTGTGAAGTGGGACTCAAGCCTGTATGGATAATAACATGAAAGTATACATTTACATAAATGTCATGCAACTTTGGATTACAACCTTATATTGTTTGTTTGTCTGTAACCAGAAAACCCAATAGATAGTCATGGCTATCATTAGATTGAAATATTTTCACAGGTCACATCAAACAGTACACCAATAATAAAGAAATACATGACTGAATAAAGAGGAGTCACTCACAAAGGTAACTGAAGGAAGTATCTTAAAGCAGAATTAAACCGGAAACCAACTTGTACACTCAGAGCCTTACAACTAGAGAGCAGAAAGAATCACCTATGGTCACTGTGCACAGCCTCTGGCCTTGTTTGACTAGCAACGGCTTTGAGTTATGTTTTACCTTAAAGAACATGACAAGGTCACAAACAAAATTCTGGAACTCCTCCAGGCCTAGTGTTTCTAATTTCCAACTAATATTAACCTTTAGTATTTAGGAACAAGAAATAAGAATTCTTAAAAATTGTTGGGAATCATGAGATCATGAGTTATTCTTTGTTTTCCATAACACATTTTTTTACATGTTTCTAAGTATTAATGGTTGAATAAAATAATAGTGAAACCTTTTACATGCCGAAAGTATACTAAAAGTTGCAGAAGTTTTAATAAAAGAAGCAATGAATAATAAATGCACATTTTATTACTATATATCACTATGTTGTGACAAGTTTAGATATTCCAATAATGTTAAAATTATATATATCTGCAATAGGTATTTGATAATAGGTAATAGTAAAGAAGGAAATATTAATGTAAAATCAATGCCAAATAAAAATTATTTAAAACATTGAAAATAATCCAAATATTTAATATTTCTAAGTTATAATACTTAAAAGTAATTTTGAAACACACAAAGTGTAAGCAAAACACACAAGTACTTATTTTCCTACCTAAGTCTTAATATTTGTTACATGATAAATATTCTAGATGTAGAAATATTTTGTATTTTGTTATTGACATTGATCAAACTGTTATAAGTGCTTCCAAAAGTGTTTACAACTTGGGCAGTAGGTTACATGTTATTTAATATAATCTCTTTTTTAAATAATGAAAACATGCTCTGATTTGATTTTAGTATTAAAATATATATACTTTTACCAACTTAGATTTTAGATCAGTTTTGGATTTCACCTTGGAGATTCTATACCATTCTTATCTTCTTTTCTTTGTTTTTATTTCAAAGAAACAAAACCTATAGCAAATACTGAAACACTGAAAATTACCAGTGTGTATCATTGGGTAGTATATTAGTTTGCTCTCATGCTGCTAATAAAGACATACCCAAGACTGGGTAATTTATAAAGACAGAGGTTTAATGAACTCACAGTTCCACATGGCTGGGGAGGCCTCACAGTCATGGCGGAAGGCAAAGGAGGAGCCAAGTCACCTCTTATATGTGACAGGCAAGAGAACATGTGCAGGGGAACTGCTCTTTATAAAACCATCAGATCTCATGAAACTTATTCACTGTCATGAGAACAGCATGGGAAGAAACCGAACCCATGATTCAATTACCTCTCACCGAGTCCCTCCCACAACATATGGGGATCATGGGAGCTACAATTCAAGATGAGATTTGGGTGAGGGCAAAGAGCTGAACCATATCAGGTAGTATTTTTAAAAATTAAACATTTGTATCTCCTGTCAAGGTTAACAGCAGTACAGGTGTAGATTTCAATTTAATGATTTATTTTACTTTCAAGTCAAATTGCTTCTTGGAACAGTATTCATAGTATTTGCATAAAGTATACGATATGTATTAACTTATTAATATTTATTTATGTTTTAAAAATGACTTATTGTAAGCAGCCAACAGCCCATGAACATTTTTATCATGGCAATAACCACAAGCAAGATTGACTAATTAGATTGTGACCTCTTCTTGCCTGTGTGTTCTTGTCTTGGTTCCAGGAAATATCGACTTTAACTTTTGACTGACTGTCAAGGTGTCTCGCTTTTGCTTTTAACTTGATGTCAATGGATTCCTTCAAACCAATAACATCTCTGTGATGATATTTAAGCTTTAATTCTCGCAGATAATTATAATACTTGTTTTTTTTTTTTTTAATGTTTCTCATTTGATAATTATCAGGATTCAAGATTTGAAAAACATATAAATTTCCCAAGAAAGCTTGTGAAGGAATTCCCATATAGAGACAGCATCCAGGTCATTTGTATTACAGTGAATATTCATTATAGCTCCTGTCTCAGTATTTGCATACAGTCCACCTGCTTTCACATTTCCATAGTTAACATCTCACACAGCAAGGAAAAATGGCATTGATAAGACTTTTGTTTTTTTTTTTTTGAGATGGAGTTTTTACTCTTGTTGCCCAGGCTGGAGTGCAATGGTGCGATCTCAGCTCATCACAACCTCCACCTCCTGGGTTCAAGTGATTCTCCTGCCTCAGCCGCCTGAGTAATTGGGATTATAGGTGTGTGCCACCACGTCTGGCTAATTTTGTATTTTTAGTAGAAATGAGTTTCTCCATGTTGATCAGACTGGTTGAACTCCTGACCTCAGGTGATCCGCCCGCCTGTCTCCCGAAGGGCTGAGATTATAGGTGTGAGCCACCGTGCTGGGCATGACAAGATTATTTGACTTGTTAGTGCAAAATAACATTCAGTCACAATCAGCAAATTACTCCTAGATATTAGCTTCAAATAAATCATTTGTCCAATGACCTACTATATGTCTGAGAGCATACTAGAATAGAATACATTGTTTATGAAAAGGTACTCAGCTAGTCAATGAGATGAGGAGGTAAATCTGTCAACAGTGACAGACTCTGCAAACAAAAAAAAACAAAATCCAATAAGTGGGGAAGAGATTCTAAGAGTTTACTGTAGGAAATCTGTGATTCCTTTTAATTTCAACCTTCCTCACTTAACAACAATGTCAAAGTAATGATTTATGTGTACAAAAGACAATATCATCGTGAGTAATAAAATTAGTACCAAGAAGCACAATTCAGGAACTCCAACAACATTTGTTCCAGGACCATTCCCTACGGCAGTGTGTTCTTCCCTACTTATGTTACTAAAGTGCAAATATCACCAAACAAACAAAGAATCTTAAAAGATAGATTGTCAAAATCAAAGAGATGAATGCAAAATACATGCCCCAGAAAATGATATGATTTTTTTTCTTATGTTATGTATGACAGTGAAGATATTACATTCAAGTTTTCTTTTCCTTTAGCACCAGCAACATTAAAACATATAGATTTTCTGCTGGAGAAAATAAAAGCTAAGTTAAACATCCATGCACTGAACTCTTTGATCCATATGACACTGAAGATTCCAGAGGTGATTCCAAAATTCATACTGTCATTAGCATATTTTTCTCAAAGAATTCCTCAAGTTTTTGGTGAAGGCTGAACTTAGTTATCATGTCCTTAGCATATGTTCTTTTGAAAAGCAGCTGTTCTACAGCTTTGCAGAGCAAAAACCACAAGACTAATATGAAATCTAAAGCAAACACAGGCATGGTCAAATGGTCAGTTATATGTCAATTACAGCAGGCTGGACAATCCTCCAGGGCATCAACCCTACAGTGCCCAATTCCAAAGCAGATGTCAGTGAGACTATATCTCACTTATCCACTATAGGCTTTTGCTTAAATTCTGTAAATATTGAGGAAGATTCATGAAGTCAAAGTTTTTTTTTTTTTTGTATTTGAAAAAACAAGGAGCTCAGTTATTACATATCATATGATGGACATTGAGTCAAGAATTGGGCTTATCATTACTGACATCTAAAAATCACTAATTTTGTTAAATATTTAGGTAGTTTATGTCACTTAAAAAATATTAACTATTAGTTCTTCTTCCTGTGTATTCCATAGTTATCTTTGCTAATGAGGTACTGTAACATTTTGACAAAAGCATTAAATATGTCATAATCTAAGGAAGATCAAAGCGGAAGTTATAGTAATCGTTACTTTTCCTGCAAATATCATTGGAAGTTGAAAAACTAGCACTATAAATGAATCAATCATTGAAAATCTCCTCAAAGTTAATAGAAAATAACTTTTATATTTTTTTTTGGAATTTAAAGAACTAGAAAATGGCAACTTCTAAATTATGTAATAAAAATTCTTATTTTACCAAGCTGTTTACAAACTTTGCAGGCTGATGCCACACTGAGATAGTTAATGTGTTGCCTCATGGTGGCAAACCATTAGAATGCTCTGCATTATAGGGATAAGGGATTTTAAGATGAGAAAATTTCACATTTTTTATCTAATCGAAAATTGACTCCAATTAATATTTCCTCTAAGGCAAGAGAGAGATTCCACTGAGACATGTACCTTCTTTCACTCAAAGGTAATTATCAAGCCCCAGAAATGATTGGTTTAATAAAATTTCTAGTGATCATATACAAAGTATGTGTAATATAAATCAGAAGACTGAACATTCCTATAAATACTGCCAGACCTTAAATACTTGTCATGGAATGTATCCATACTTGCTTTCAGATTTATCTACAACATATGCCTCGGTTAAGAATTTTACAAATACATCCAGCTACAGGCTATTGCTTTTGTCTTTTAAAAAAAATCTACTAATTTTGGAAAATAATATGTGTAAGCATAACCATAGATTCTTAAATGATATGGCATATATTATTAATATGTATAATTACAGATATATTTATATATAAATGTTTATATGCAAATATAACACATTTCTTTTAACTTTCTGTATCAAGTTTTTCATTAATATAATTTGATTTCTGAAATTCTTTCCTATTTAGAATCACTGGAAAGAGGCTTTGACCTACTGGGAGAGATACTAAAATAGATTCCTGTATGGAGAGAAAATAGAAGGAAATATTTTATATTCATACTAATCCTGAAAATGTTCCAGGTCACTGACCCACACTGATAGGGTGTACATTAAACTCCACCTATCGTTTCATGATACATTTAATTTCTGGATACTAAATCTTAAAATGTTCCAGTTGTAACCTATCACATTGTTTTTTCATCTTTCAAGGGGAAAGAAGATACCATGCAATTCGAGCTCTTTGCACACAAAAATGAAAACACTGGACACTGCAGATTGCTTAATATCTGTCAAATTTTAAATGCCAGTGTGAAATTAAATATAATGTTAAGTATTTGCTGCCTGCCTTTCTTTAGAAGAAAGAGAAAATAACACGTTTTGCTTTTGTGGGCTCAGTAAATAACTAGATAAAAAGTTTAGGTTATTGACAACACAAAGATTATTTTGACCTAGATTTAAAGTAAGGTTTTTTTTTTTTTAATCATCTTTTGCTCATTAACCACCCTACACATGTACTCTGTGGGTATTACACAGAAGTGTTTCAGTCCAAGGTCTGTAAGGAAGACTTCATTGAGAAGAATTATGTATTTTTATTTATAAACTTAGGAATTGTGATATGGGGAAATGAGTATTTCAATTTTTTTTAGAACTTTAATGAGCACATTTTAGGAGATTAGTAACACCTCTTCAACTCACCCAACTTCTCAACCCTGCTCTAAGGGAATCACATGAACACTTGACCTCAGTAAGATTTTAAGAAGAAAAACAAACTTCATAAAACTTAATCACATTAGTTGAAAGCTGGAAGGATGTTTTAATGCTTCTCCTAAGCCACCAAGTTCCATTACCTGAATCCCATCAACATAATCCTTTCTAAGGAAGAAAAGAATGAATCAAATGGAAAAGATTTGTAATTGAATTATCTTCAGTCTCAGGGCCAATTAGAAACATTTTTTATTGGCACACCTAGATATAACCTTGACGGTTTCTAATTAGTCCATCAACTCAGATAATAAGAAATGCAGGAACATTTTTACAGTGTTATAAATTGAAAAGAGTTCATATTGCGGATAACATGTGTACTACTCATATATGAATAGATGGAGAAGGAGGAAAGAAATAAGTGTATTTATAATAGGGTAAAGTGTTATCCCATAAAATATTTCCATTAGTGAGTAAAGAAGGTCATTCCTTTGCATAGAAAGATTCATAATTCTACCGCTGTCTATACCATATTCATTTTAGCTATTACCATGTTTTAGCTAGTTGGCCTGTTTGAGAAAAAATGAACGTGGTATATAGTTTATCTTAAAATAGACCTATCAATACAATAAAGAGTTTAGGCATCGTCTTCCATAAAATAAATAATAGCAAAATTGGATATTAGGAGTGATGGAAGATGTGCACTTCAAATTGATTTCTGAGTAGTTAGAAAATTTTTAGATGTCAAGGTTCATTTCAGAAGTGTAATTGAATGCAAAAGGAAGCATGCTTAATTCTCTATTCTGATATTCTGAAACAGAAACACAACATCCCTGTGACTTCCTTTCTTAGAAGGCTTGATAAATAAACACCCTGGGTTCTCCTGAAAAGAGAGAACTTTCAGGAGTTCTCTGTTATAGAAGTAGACAAAAAATGATTATTTGCTGCACAGAATATTGTTTGTGGGTTATTATTTTGATTTAATACTCTTTACGCATGATATGTATTTCTCAGTTCTGGGTTTTAAGAAGTAATTTTACTTCTCAAACAGCAAAACTTTTTGGACAAAAGTTTTCCATGTGTAACTAAAATATGCAATGGTTTTGTTAAAAATATATTCAGTCTATTTTAACAATTATTAATGAAGATTTGTTTTAATTTTAAACTAAGATGACTATAAGCATTTTATTTTATTTTATTTATTTATTTTTTTTTGAGACGGAGTCTCACTCTGTCGCCCGGACTGGAGTGCAGTGGCCGGATCTCAGCTCACTGCAAGCTCCGCCTCCCGGGTTTGCGCCATTCTCCCGCCTCAGCCTCCCGAGTAGCTGGGACTACAGGCGCCCGCCACCTCGCCCGGCTAGTTTTTGTATTTTTAGTAGAGACGGGGTTTCACTGTGTTAGCCAGGATGGTCTCGATCTCCTGACCTCGCGATCCGCCCGTCTCGGCCTCCCAAAGTGCTGGGATTACAGGCTTGAGCCACCGCGCCCGGCCTATAAGCAATTTCTTTAACCAATCTGATTATTTGATGGGCTTTTATTTCCAAACATAAGGTTCAGTTCAATTATCTTCGTGCTTCTTCTTCTTCCGGGTGCATCATTGTAAACAGTTTTAAAGCAAACTGCATGTATCTAATTATGGTACTTTTATTCCATCCTATCAACGGTACTTATTGAGGATCTAATAGAGACTAGACACTTACTATAGATAAGTGTAGTTTAAAAAAAATAAATAAATAAGACCCGGTCCCTATAGTCAAGCAATTTTTGCTCTAGATATGTTTACCTGAATAACTTAATGTGAGAAAAACTTTAGTGTCTAAATCATAATAGTATTCACAGAAGTTAATAAAATGAAAGTAAAATTTGAAACAATATTTAACTTTTTTCAATCTTTATAAATAAATTTTAATCTATTTCTTTAAAAAATACTATAACTATTTCTTACATGTTGTTTTTCGTTATTAGACTATAAAGTTTGTCACTCACTCATGCATTTGAAATAAAAGCAAATCTTTGCAATAAAAATAAAACATTTCCGTACTTAAGAAAATGCCCATTTGCCAAATTTGAGATACAATAAATCAGTTAAATGTGAAAAGGAATTTTATATTTATAAAATACATTCTGTATCATCAACTTAATGGTAAGATAAAAGAATTACTTTAAAGTGTTTTGTATACATTTTATTCTATGTAACTTTCAAGGTCATCAAAACAGTCAGTTATAGAGCTGTAAAGTTACTCCAGACATAAGAATTTTACCATTATCACTTTTCACTTTATGTAAATTGAATGAATTATATTATCATAACTAGAATACTTAAACAATAATTAACCCTATAATTCAGTACCTATTTTTAATAGCATATTGTCTTCTAGATTGTTAGTAACTGTATTGATGGTTGGTAGGGGGCTACCATTTTTCCTAGTTATCTACATATATTGTACAGCACTATCTTTAGCAATTTCTTGTTATGCTTGCATATACTAATTGGTTAAGGGTGGGAATAGTAGCAGGGAATTCCCAGTTGCTCTTATGAATTTGCAATTGAGAGATTGCAATTCTAGGTTCTGGCTCTTTTGCTACTAGAAATACGTAATCATTTAAAAATACATGTACCCTTATTGGGTCATGCTCTTTCTAGGAACATGTAGGTCACATACCATCTCCTGATATCATTCCCTTGCACACAATACCATATATATGTAATTATGAAATAGGACTTCATTCTTTGCCCCTGGGGAGAATAAAAAGCTATACAGCTATGTAAAACTGAGATATCCCTTTCCATCTATTCAATGGAATCCCAACCATTCCTAAGAGAGTGGTTCTTAGGAATGGAAAAAAGGAAGACTGTGAGGAATTAAATTTAGGTTTAATATTGCTCTAAGTTTATTAATTTAAAAGGGAGGGTACATTTTCAGTTGTTTGTCTGAAATGGCAACAAATGTAAATAAAATTTTAAGATACAAGTTTATCCCTTAAGTTTATCGTAACATTATGTTTTTATTTGTACTTACATTATGGTAATTACCTCAAAAAACTGAAGAAACTGTAAGGAAAAATATGTCTAATATAGCTAATAAAAATAGTTTTGCTTGGATGCTATGAATTAAACAGGTGGTATTTTGGCATACATTTGTTATTGAGAAAGAAATGGCTAAAATACTAATTGTCATTTCTTCCCAAAACATAAAATTTTCTCTTTTAATTTTTTCATTCACAATTATTTCTTCCAAACATTCTTAGTGTACAAGTGTAAAATGTAATCTACCTTTTGAACATCTCTGAACATTAACAGAAGATATAAAGATATTCAAAAAGGGTAGTTGTGACAGGTACTTTAAAGCCATTAATTACATATTTGTGTTTGTTACTGATGTCTTAATGTCCCAAAGTTGCTCTAAGTAGTTACAAGAACACAGAATAAAAACCATGAGCTTGGAGAAACATATTTTCTAACCAGTAGAACATCAATATGCCACAAATATTTTCTCTACTGACAAACCATAGTGAGGTAAAAATGCCTTACTGCAGTAACACCTTACCTTGAGGTTAGATGCCATCTATCTGTAGCTAAGCCACCAAAAAAAAAAAAAAAAAAAAAAAAAAAAAAAAAAAAAAAGATATAATTCTTAACAATACAAAAAACAAAACTCAGACTATTTTAGGAGTCTGGAATTTTCATAATAATTTTATGTTTAGTCATAATTTTACATTTTGTAATATTTTCAATTTTCTGGCTTTTTTTTAACATTACTGGTGTCCAAAACAAGTAAAAGAAAAGGGTAAAATATAGTGAATGAGATGACAAATATAGCAATGACCTCACATTTGTGTAGTTCTCTAGAATTTACAAAGTGCTTTTGGATGGCACAACAACCTCAAACTGAAGTCCAGATTAGAATATTAAATTCATCAATTCTTTATTATTATTACTAGCATTGTTTTACAAACTGTGAGGAAATTCATTACAGAGTACAGAGATCTGGTACTCATTCTGAGGAGTGAAATGTAATGACTAAACACAGTACAAACAGTATAACCTATTTCACGTTTCCTAGAAAAACTATTTGCTTTGGGTAAGTAAATAAATCCTTTCCAATCAGAAACAACTGTTGCAAATAAGTAAATTTTAGATAATCAAACACTGTCCCTTGAAATAGTCTATTTATTGTAACTAAAAATCATGCTGGGGACACTTTGCTTAATCTCAGGGAACATTATACATTTCACACATTGAACATTTTATTTTGTAAAAAAGGCCATTGAAATTGAGTATCTCTTTATTTTGGTGGAGGGTATTATGATCATTTTTCTCTAACTTTTAGATGTCAGGGAATAGTACTTGGATTTTACATAGATATGTTTTATTTCTTCAGAATGCAAGCTCTGATTTCAGATTTAGTCAGAAAAGAGATACACATAAATCCATATGACCAGAAGAGATAAGTAGATCGTAAAAAGTCCACACACATCATAACCCTGCACATCTAACACACAGATAAGGACAGTTACAGATTATTATGGCATGGATAACTTGATAATCTATGGTGAATCTATGATAAATTTCAAACTATAACAAATACAATGACTCATATTTTTTAAGGAAACAAACCACGAAGGCATAAATTTACGCTGAGATTTGTGTCACTAAGAAACTGAATAGTTCAAAGTCAAACATTATATGACATGCTTTAGATTGCTCTTATGAAAGGCACTATAGAAATGTCACCCTATTATAACCTACTGTATTTAAGAATTAACTGCAGCAGAACAGCCACGGGAGATGAATATATACTGATGTGATCATCCCCTCCTATTACTCACAAGTAGTTAATACAAAGCACGCTTTAGAAAAGAATGTATAAGACAAAGAAATAAACACAATGTTAAAAAAGGACTGCATTTAATATCAGGATTTTTTTTATTAATTCTAACAGATCCTTATATTATAGTATTTTATCTGTAATAATAGGAGCCTTTCATTTAAATGATGCAATCAGTATGCCACAAGCGGATTCTTTCTTTAGTGGGAGGAGTTAGCAGCTCCAACATTCAATTGACCTGTTTCCAAATAATCTACAGGAAAAAAATGAAGATTAAGTCCTCTAACAAGAGCAGTTTTCACAGCCTTGCATACAAAGAGAAGGATTCGGTAAAAAGATGAGAGGGCAAGCCGCATTGTGCTGGCCCACTTAAATCTTATTTCCAATTCACTAAATGTGTTATTTGACTTGGCAAGTGAGCTAGTATGTGTATTAGATCAGCAGGGAGCCTAATCAAGGAGATGCCAAGTTTACTGCAGCCCCTCTGAGCTGCATTAGCCTCAACTAGTGACCTTAAGCAAAGTGGGTGGTTGAACCCAAAAGAGAATAGCATTAACTTTTGCTTGAAGTTCAGCCTGAAGTCTCCTTTTGTGCCTTATTCCAAAAAAAAAAAAAAAAAAAAAAAAAAAAAAAAAAAAAATGCAAAAAGCATTTAACAGAATTGAATATAACAGAATTGAATCTAGTCTGCTCAGCACCATCTTCACATGCAAGGCTTCATAGAAGCTTGCCTCCATTAATGCTGACACATGCAAAAGAAATGAAAAACATTAACTCAGCTGAGGCACTTGATTTTGCAGCTGCAGAACAATTCACTTTGTAACTCAGTAACTAAGATGGGGTTTTTCCGCCCAGATAAATTGCTAATTTGCTAATTGATACAAAAAGTATTTTCAAATATTAAATAAACTGCAAATAAAGCAAAAAGAAAAAGAACACTAAATTACAAGGACACCTGAAAGATATATAGCTTAGTATTAATAGATACACATATTTTTAAAGACCTCTTTTACCTTGTACACAGCATTGAGCATCCATTCCCAATTGCATATAATAGCTTGGATGTATATGTGAACTCTTCAACGATGTATTTTATACCAAGTAAAATGCAAACCTGTATAGTTAAAAAAAAGTTGTTATATAATAAATTCAAGCAATAGATTTATCTTTAGAAACATCTTTGTTCTCAATTTGGTCTCCCTATTTTAAACTTTCTATCCTGTCTATATACTCAAAGACTTCTAATAATGTCAGTTTTACACATTGTTTAGAAATACTTCGAAACCTATCTTTAATTCCAGGATGTTCGACTCAGAAATACTCATACACCAAAGATTGGTTGGATATGAAGATTATAAAGTTATTGAAGCTCAAAACCAAAATATTGTATAAGACCTTCTGTAATGCCTTTGGTTGTAAAAGTTTTTTCTTTCCTTAACAGAACATAAGGCAAGGTTCTTTTCTTTTCTTTTTTTATTCATCCTTCATTTTCCACTGTTTGTTCGGCTTCCCTCCTCAGATCTGAATCAAAGCCAAGCAAAGCACCATCACCTTCTGGAAAGTGCAGAAACTGCAATCAAGATCAACAAAGAAAAGCACCCTTCCCATAGATTCATCTCTTTGGCGTTTAAATGTTGGGGTGAGTCTACAAAACTCAGATTCCTCATTTAACTAGATGTTCCAGGTCACGGCAATATTCTACTGAGGCAATTTTCAAAAGACCATAAAACCACCACATCAATTTATGCTTGCAGGTAGTATAATTGCCTTTGTATCATATATTTTTAGAAAAACTGGCTTAAAACAATTTGAATAGTGCTTTAGAAATAAGACCCTTAAATAATTGGCACTGGTATTGCCTTTCTTAACTCTGGGATTTCAAAACATTTTCCAAACATTAATTGCAATGGGACCCCGGTGAGGCTGATATTATCACACCTATTTTCCAGGACAATAAGCAGGGAGCGCAGGGCCCATTTCTTGTCTTGCCCCATGCCCTTCAGAGCTTGTCCAAGCTCAGAGCTCCCTTAAAAACCATTGGATCAGCTCCATGGGAGCACAGAGGAAAATGAGAAATGGGCTCTTGGAGATTTAAGGGATTTTGTAAGGTCGTGTGTGAGTGAGCTGTAGCTAAAAGTCAAAGCTGGAAATCTAAGATTCCTTATTCAGCACTTGGATATATTTCCTCATTAAGACAATTCATGTAGAATATCAGGTTTGCAGGAATACGCTGGTAAGAAGTGGACTCTGTTGCTGTTGGTTTTTGAGTAACTTATTTAATAACAAAATGTCTCCCTTTGATTTGAATAAAAATAAATGGCTGGATTTTCACAGGCAGCATGCATAGAAGACCAGCAAGGGCCAACGATGAATTTCGACACTGACTTTTAAAAATTGTGAAAGAGATGCTAACAGCCTAATTTGCAGTGGAGACTAGATTCTGTGGCTGTATCAGGTGGTGGTATAAAGAAGAGCCATATACAGAAGGTGAAATGAGGGGTTAAAAGTCACGCTAAACATGCTGCAAGGACCTGTGGGCATCCCAACCTTTTTTTCTTTAATTGGGAGGAGAAGAGCTTTTTACTAAAGAGTAAGTTCCACAATGTAGGCCGGCAGCCCAACTGGGAAATACTCTTGATTTGAACAGTTTGCAGCAGTTCTTTTCTGAACTCTTTATATAGATCCTCTTTTAATACTGGGACACATATTTTAAGGTAAAAAGGGTATTTTACTAATTTTTTTAATGAAGCTTTGACTGCAAGCAATACTTGGAGTTGGTAATCACCGGCTGGTTTCTTCCCTCCTGCACTGCAGGAATGAGGCCACTTTCACAGCTGGTTGTCAGCACAGCTCTTATTACTAACACCAATTATTGATTTTTAAAAGGCCTACGCTATTAGTACCCTGCTACATCTCTTCTCGTACAATATGCGTTTTAAAAATTCCTTTTGTAAAATATAAAATCCGAGTTCAACCTTTCTATCATCACTGTGCTTGTTCTTTACATTTTATCTTATACCTTCACAGGAAAGCAAACCAGGAATCTTTTTTTTTTTTTTTTTTTTAAACTTTTGGGCTAATTTAGAAGCAGAAATACTTTGCCCATATGATCTCTCTGGAAGGTAGCAAATGGTGCGTAGTAAGGGAGGATGAAAGAACACAATTAGAGAGTTTAGGATCTTCTATCCCCTTTTCTCTGCCTTTATTTCATGCTATCCCAATTTATGTTTAAGCCAATCATAAAAACCCACCTGGCCTCATCCCCACTAGGATGCTTGCTTTTGCATAGGACTGCACCCCAAATTGGACTTTTGTCTTCTCTTTGAAAGTTCTCAACGAAGGTCAATTTTAGGATTTATTTCAAAAGACACTATTCACACGTCAGTCACTCTGGTTGTTGATATATTGTCCAAATGATAGGCAGTTCTGAGAATATTTAGTTCCAGCAATATTTATACATGTATTAGTTTTGTAGAGCTGGTATAACAAAGCACTACGAAAACTCTACAAAGCTCACCAAAAACTGGATGGCTTAAACAGCAGAAATTAACGTTCTCATAGTTCTAGAGGCTAGACATGCACCATCAAAGTGTCAGTAAGGTTGGTTTCTGCTGAGGGATGTGAGGGAGAATCTGTTTATGCTTTTTACCTAATTTCTGGTAGTTTTCTGGAGATTTTTTTGGCATTTTTTGGATTATAGATGCATTTTCTGGTATCTTCCTTCATGCTCACATAGGATTCTCCCTGTGTGTGTGTCTATGTCTGTGTCTAAATTTCCCCTCTTTGTAAAGACTCAGTCGTATTGATTAGGGACCACTCAAATGATTTCATCTGCTAGGATCCTATATTCAGTTAAGGTCACATTTACTGAGAGAAAGCACTTCAACAACTTTTTGGGCAACATAATTTAAACCATAACGTGGTTTGTTAAATGTCATATATATGATATTTTATATAATCATTATTATAGATTATATATATAATCAAATTCTATTCTATTATTTACAAAATACATGGTGATCATAAGATAATATTTTACAAATTACAAGTGGGAAAAGTACATGGCATTACTAAAAAGTCAGTGCCAATGCCTCAGCAGAGAAAAATTAGTGTATTAAATAGTTACCCTCTGATGGATAGTTTCTAGGTAATAGAGACAGGTATTGGTAAGCGAAATGGAATTTTAATTTCATGAGGATGCTAGAAAATTGCAAGTTGGAAGATCAATTTTATTTACTCCATCATTAACATGTGCTAAGTGAATATCTAAAGCAAGCTTGTCCAACCTGCGACCAGTGGGCTGCATGCGGCCCAGAATGACTTTGAATGTGACCCAAAACAAATTTGTAAACTTTCTTAAAAGATTATGAGGGTTTATTTGCGATTATTTTCTTTTGCTCATCAGCTATTTTTAGTGTATTTTATGTGTGGCCCAAGACAATTTTTCTTCTTCCAGTGTGGCCCAGGGAAGCCAAAAGATTGGACACCCCTGACCTAAAGTATAATCCATACTCTGATAGATGGTTTTCAGTAGCACAAATTCAACATAAAACTGAACATACATTTTCATGAGCAACTACTAGGTTCCAGGTACATGACTGTTATAGAGCATTAGAGTTCTAATACTAAGTAAAGAAGTGTGTGTGTGTCTATGTTTTTATATCTAATTACAATTTAGCCAGGAGGAGTGAAGTATAAACCGATCATCGAAATTTAGAGGGCGCTATAAAGAAAACCCATATACATGGAAGAAAGAGAAGAAGCAGGGTCAACTTCTTAGTTGTGAGGAAGGATTTTGAAGAAAAGATTACTCTGTTTTTGCATTGCCATGAAGAAATACTTGAGGCTGGTTAATTTATAAGAAAAGAGGGTTAATTGGCTCACAGTTCTTCAGGCTGTACAGGAAGCATAGTGGCATCTGCTTCTGGGGAGGCCACAGGAAGCTTCCAATCATGGCAGGAGGCAAAGGGGGAACAGGCACATCACATGGAGAAGGCAGGAGCAGGTGAGAGCCAACAGCGAAGTGCTGCACACTTTTACACAACCAGATCTCCTGTAACTCACTCACTATCATAAGAACAGCAGCAAGGGGATGGTGCTAACTCATTCATGAGACTCCAATCCATGATCCAATCACCTCTCACCAGGCCCAACCTCCAACATTGGGGATTACAATTAGACAATTCAATATGAGATTGGGGTGGGGACACACATCAAAACTATATCAGATAATGATAATATGACTTAAAAAAAAAAAAAAAAAAAAAAAGATCTGTATAGTCTCACCTAACAGTAGCCTGCCTGGGGCAGGAAGACAAATGAAGTTCATGTCTCTAAATATTTGCAATTATAAATTAAGGTAACAAAATTGCTACCTAGAATATATTCAAATGTTCTACCTTGTCAACTATAGCTTTTGAGCAACAAAATATAAAACTAAGTGCATTAATAAATTTTTATATGACTGGAGAAAGAAAAATATTAAACATGACTGGAATTTGTTTGTTCCATATTTAGATCTTCCTGTTTATGGTAAGGACATTTAAATTAGTAATAGAGAGGAAAATATAAAGTTCTATGAACGTATGTAACATTTTATAACATTTATTTTATCCTACCTTTGTTTCAATATAATTCAAAATTTTAGCTCATATTTTCAGATTGCAGAAAATTATGAAAAAAAACTCACTTTACCTGAGATTTTAGTTTATTCAAAAGTATATTTTTCTAAATTAATTTAACTATTTTTGATACATTTCAATCCACATTTACCATCATGTGTGCCCAAAAAAAGGTCAAATTTGATATGTGATTTGCTTTTTAAAGAAATAAATGTAATCATCTGGATAACTGAGCAATAGAATGCTAAATATACACTTACTTAAGAAGATAGATAATATTGCAGTTCTCTATTTTTCTGCTTATTACCTGATTTCAAAATGGTGATTTCCATAAAATTTCTTGGTAATTCTAAAAGATAGTAGAAACAAATCAAAATGAGAAACAAATATAAATAAAATGCAATATTTTATTTTACTTTTGAAAATATACGCAGTCTTAAAGCTATAAACCTTGTAACACCAGATCTCCAAAACATCTGGATATGAGGTATTAAATAACATTTGCATGTCTGTTTTTTTTCACATTTCTCCTAGTTTTGGTATAGTGCAGATGCAAATTGCAAAGAATCAACGAAGTCTTCCTGATCTATAATTTTTTTTTCTCAAAAGTTTTCAAGGAAAATGCAACCAGGCTTGGTGGTCCGATCATCTGAAATCTCTAAAGGAGTTTAAATATAGGTAAACATCAGCATGAAATCATAAAAACAAAACTGGTTGTTATTTCCAACTGCAATGATTCAATGTTGATGCTCACCCAAGGCAATCCCTTGGTTCCATCTTCTGACACTATATTAGAATGTCAACTTGTGGATTTGCTTTAGCTGTTAATAAGAAATTTTGTCTTTATCATGAAGATTGGATCTTGGGTCTTCATGTCAACATTAAAATGGTAATAGAGTGATAAAAGAGAAAATACCTGGGAATATTAAAGGATCTGAATCTTCTAACTGGGTACATAGACACTTGAGCACATCAAATGAATTAGTGTTAACCATAAGTGTATTATGTAACTCAAGTAGATGGTGTGGCCCTGGAATTCCTGAAAGTTGCCTGTTGTTTAACATGCTGCCAGAACTTGAATGCTGCCACCACTCTCCCCACACCTCACTCCCTAGGGGCCTAAGCAGAGCTTATTAGACTCCAACTTCCAGAAAATGGGCTATGCCTTAAACATATCTAAGATTATTACTATAGAAATGTTATTGTTTAATTTTAATGAGTATATTGACCATTTAAGTTGACAGTCCTTGTCACAATTTATCAAAGACAAATTAGCATAGTTAGCGTCACCAAAAGGAAACTATTAAAACATAAGTGTTTTCACTTCTTCTAATCTGGCACTTTTCCTATAGAACTATATATCACTTTAGTGCTTCTTAATTAAAAGTGATGTCTTCCTCCAACTTAGATCTGTACTACAAGCACTCCCTGTCCCATGTTTCTTTTGATTTACAAAGTACAATATAAAGCTGGATTACATTATCTTCAAATAACATCAACACCAATGATGTTGCTTTGCGTGGTTTATAACAGTGATTTCACTAGATGCAGTAAAAATGCACAATATCTGGGAATTAGAAATTTTCTCTTTTCAAATATTGAAAAACTTCCCTTTCTTCTAAATTAACATTATATTTTATTAACCTATAAAATCTCATACTATATGTGTACTTGACTTCTAATATGTTAAATTTAGGGTATCTCTTCTTACCAGGTATTTATTAGCTATTAAATATCTAGAATAATTATTTTAAAATGCCTATTCCTTTTGTAAATTTAGAGGCTATAGATAGATCAAATTATAATTATGTAACATTTAATTTTTAGATGAAAATTTTATTGAGATAATTATATATTCACATGCAGTTGAAAAAAATAATAAAGAGATACTGTGTATACTTTACCTAGTTTCTGCTAAAGGTAGACTACAGTATAACATTAGCCTAGGATATTGACCTTGATATCAGTTTTATTCAGCTTTCCTCAGTTTTATTTGTACTCATCTGTGTGCATGTATATTTAGTTCTATATACTTTTATCCATATATTGTTATCAATATTTAATTTTAACATGTAAATATTTTCTTACATTTTCGGTATTTATTAACATTTGCTTATGAATTATATGACATATAATCGATCCTTAAAATATAAAATGACTACTAAAATAGGTTTCATTTAGTATTCTAATTGATAAAACATTATTTTAGACTTGGCTAAATATTACTATCAAGTAGTTTGTAAAGGTTGACTAATGGGCTCCCCAAATGAATAGTTTAAAAACACTATTGACATTTTTTCCTTTTGAATTCACACCACAGTTTTTAACTAGAGGTTCAAAAGAGGTTAAGAAATATGAATCCATTTTCAGTATTTGGGGCATCAGCTCATTAAGAGTAATAGAGCAGGCTTCCAGTTTGAAAAAGGCACTGACTCAAATGTGTAATGATTTCACTTTCAAATTTCTTTTATCTCAGCTGCTTCTACTTCAACAAATACAAGTGCTTCAGATATAATAAGAAGACTAATGAGCATTGCAGATGATTACAACAATACTTCCCAAGGCATAATGACATTTTTTTCCCCAAATTAAGAAAAAAAAGTTTTTTCTTGTTAGAGTCTTTATTGCCTGAATATGACCTCAGTTAAAACCAGGAACCTAACTTTAGAACAAATCTATGAGTAAGTATTTTTTGAGTAAGATTTCTCAGCTTATAAGGGAAGTTTTATTAACTTTAGCAAGGACTATGTATGTGCTACAGGATTACATCCTTAAAATAAAATGTGCCAAAACGGGTCATTTGACATCACTGCCTCATTGCTGTTCAGAGTTGGCATTTTGCTGATCACCTCACCGTGTCCTCTTGGGTACTTTCTCTATAAAGTGATTACAAGTCCAGCCTTCTGATGTTATAGTTGGATGCACTATACAAAAGGGTCATTTTCTACTAAGTACCTTACTTGCTTCAGAGCCAGAGTGCAACTCTTTCATCAGTTACAGTTTTGAAACAGCAGGGGTACAATGTATCAGTTTGTTCAAAATAGACATTGTGCTGTTTATGGAGAAATTGTGACAAATCGGGAAAGAATTTATAACCAACGCTATACAACATAACTTAAAAAACAAAAAACAAAAAAAAATAAAGTGCATAATCTGACTCACAAAATGAGACATCTGCAAACCACTATAGCAAATTGTATAATGAACAGCCTCTCCAGGGTCCCTTCTTATAATTCAAAGCTGTTTTTGGCTCCCTTTCATTCTGAGTTTGAAGACAGATTATTTTACAAGGTACATAAGCCTTTAGGGAATAGCAATTTCCTCTTTCCCTCAGTCTTGCCTCCCCACAACACAAATGTAACTTTTTAAACTGTTTATCTTTGATCAAAAATATATTACTTAGCATACTAAGTAAACAGCCGAACAATTTGTCATAGAAATTATTGCTTCCTGTGGCTATTTTAGTGGCTTTTCCCCTACATTTTCTGGGCAATTGGTATTAAGGCTGATAACCCTGCCATTTGTTTCTGTAATGATCTCAGAAAAACATTTTGAAATACGATCTGCTCTTTAATATAATGGATAAACTACTATGCTGCCAGGAATTGTACCCAACTTCCTCGCTCAATAGTCATGGGAACTTAAACAACAACCACAACCCACACACATAATGCAGGAAACGATACGGAACACGTATATTACATTTCTGTGGTGATGTGGTTACCAAGAATGGCCCCTCTAGCATTTTGAAGTATCAGAAATATTAAATCAAGATGATGCAAAATATGAAAATGCTGATATACTATACTCAATTGCAAATTATTTCGCTGTTTGAAAGTTTACTAGCCACCTATTAAATGATGAATTTTCTCTAAAATAATACATTTAAATATAAAAAAAAAGCATTTTAAATAGAATGCCATTCAGTTTTGTTTTTTGCTGTAATACAAAATCCTTGTCAGTCCAATATATATTTGCAATACTTCTATTGTTCTTGAATACAGCTTTGTTATCTTTATCTTAATTTGAATTTGAAAATATTATAATAAAACAATCAGCATGCTTCTATTGTTTATTATTTATAAATTCTTTTTAATATAAATATTAGAGAAGTTATGTATTTGTACACATTGCCTGTTTTTCTGTTTCCAACAATTGCTGTGGATGATTTATTATTTGCATATTTTTATTTTTTTAACTATAATTTTGGAACTACACCGCATCTTACGTTTGGAATAGACCTTAAAAGTTAGAGGTTATCAGTTCTACTTGTTTCTCCTATGTCTGACATATATCCAGAGCACATAAAAGAAGTCTTTACTTGTTTTCTAATACTTACTGATTGTACTGTGGATAGTTGAATTTAGAGACAAATATTTACCTCATTTTTATCAAAAATATATCTACTATCCTACTTCTTATGCTTAAGTGAATGCTTTTATTTTGTTTCTTAATATAGAACTACCAATAATTCCATGAATGGTGAAAGAAAAATAAGTTTTGTTGTTTCTCTTCTAATATCTGTCTTAATCACTAATCGGATAATTTAAAATATATATATATATATGTGTATATTCTCTCCATATATATAGAGAGAGAATTTCATGCTCCATACTATGCTTCCCAAATCCTATATCCCTTAAAAAGATTATGGAACCTGGAACCTGGAGAGAGAAAAAAAAAATGAAGTCAAACAACATCTCAGAAATATAGAGACTCGGGATCTGTGAAGTCGCTTCTGATGTGGAGATGCTTTTTGAAGTTTTAAAATGACGGTGTTGAAACATCTCTCTGCCTTCCCTTTGCGCTCTCTCATATCTGCTTAAGTGTCTTTGTCAGAAGTATTCTTCTGGTAACTGTGACTCAAGCCAAGAATTCTCTAGAGAATTCTTAAATATATTTGTTAACAAATGAGAAAGTTTATTACTGAGAGCAGATCTCATTTTAAAAGTGTTATTCTATTACTAAATGTGCAAAATTGGATACATATATATATATACACACACACATATATATATGCACACAACTGCTTAGCAATCATGTTATATATTCCTCAAAATTTCATTTATCTTTATGGCATAAGACTATTTACAGTAATTCTCAAGGTCTGTTTTCTGACCAAGAGAAGGTGGAGATGTAAAATGATATTATTTTTTCTTCCTAAAATTGTCATAGGAACATGTTAAGTCCTTAGCTTCCTGGTCCCCACTGAAGTCCAGAACACATGGGTAGATAATGTAGCAAAATCAAAGATCACTTGATTTTAAAAGATAAGTTTCGGCCTGGCGCGGTGGCTCAAGCCTGTAATCCCAGCACTTTGGGAGGCCAAGACGGGCGGATCACGAGGTCAGGAGATCGAGACCATCCTGGCAAACACGGTGAAACCCCGTCTCTACTAAAAAACACAAAAAATTAGCCGGGCCAGGTGGTGGCGCCTGTAGTCCCAGCTACTCGGGAGGCTGAGGCAGGAGAATGGCGGGAACCCGGGAGGCAAAGCTTGCCATGAGCTGAGATCCGGCCACTGCACTCCAGCCTGGGCAACAGAGCGAGACTCCATCTCAAAAAAAAAAAAAAAAAAAAAAAAAAAAAAGATAAGTTTCACATCTTATCTTTTACAACCCAAAAGGAACGTAAGTTCAGAATAATAAAGCTGATATATATGTTTTTATTAATAATCTTGTATGATCTAAGCATATGTTGTATTTTAGGAAGCAATAGTTGAACTACAGAATTTCAATATTGTAAAGAATTATAGAAATTATAATGTATGACAAAAGAAAAAAATTCTATATAGCCTCTATTAGATTCAAATTAGTATGATAAGAAAAATATACAACCAAAGGTATAATTTTGTCATCACTTCAAATTGTCAAGCACAATTTAAGAAATGTAAGGAGTATGCCTGCACAAAGAAAATCTGGCAATCCTTTTCCAATTTTACTAACGCCTAGGATGTAGGCAGAAAATACTGATGAAAAACAATTACCTAATAAAATTCTGATATAAGATAAAAGAAAATAATCCTGCTTAACAGAAGTGCAATTTAATCATTCAATTTTATTACATTTTTTACATTTTCAAATTAAAGTAGAATGCTTAAAAACAGAGAAGTAGCTTTGATATATTTTGAATTATTAAAAAAATGAATAGTGAGAAAAATTCCAAAGGAAAATAGGTGTAAATTAATGCAAACAGTACTTGAGAGACATTGTTCTCAAGGATAGCTTTTTGTACAGATTCATTTTAAAAATCTCAATTATTCAAGGAATGCATTGATTTTAACATCATTTTTTTCTTCACAGGCTTTGTTATGAAAATAGGTATATATAATGAAGTGGGCTGCAAGGAAATTACATTCTGCAAATACTCTCCTCTTATATCAAAGATAAGGGCCATTCAAGAGTCTCATATATTAGACTAGCTTTGTCCCAATGGAAACATAAAGGAAATTGTGACAAAATATACATTTTTCTTGATCAGTTAAGACTGTACTCTAGTAAGTAGCATTTTTTTCCCCAGAATAAAACTTTTTGCTCCCCTTTAACTCTTCCACAGTGTCAGTAGTGGCACATCAGGGTGCACACGAAGGCAAGTGGGATTGCCACGTGTTCTCGTCTGGTTCTTCTATTCAGTCAATCGCTATGAGATTCAGTTTTATTTTGAGCAATACCTGGAAGAACATATGTAAAAGTCCCTAATAGTACCTGATCCAAAACTGGTTTTTAAAAGACAACTATTTTGTTTTACTTCTTGACATGTAATCAGAGATCTTGGTATGGTTTGATTCAGTCTGTTATCTCTGTGTATTCCTCCCTGTCAAATTCCTTAATTACACAAAACCCATGTTCTTGGAATGAACGTTTCGGTGTCTTTATAGGGTTTTTATCTTTCTTAAATCTAGCTCTCTCATGATGAATACTAATATCTACCATAGAGTACATACTTCTATATGCCAAGTGCTTTGTGTACATGGATATCATGATCCTTCTATTATAATGAAGGCTCAGAATGTTTATTTCAAAAGCCTCAAACCACCCTGCTGGAAAGTTTCAGATTCAAAATTCAAACCTAATCTGTCAGATTTCAAAGCAGGTTCTCCTCTGAATATGACACACTGACCTCTTTGACATCTTTGTCCCATTATCTCAAATTGTGTGACATGTAAAAAGTTGACCAATTCTAAAAAAATCTAAAATGTCTTCATATTGATGCCCACGGCTTTCTTGTATAGGCTGTTTAGAAGTGTTTCTTGAAATTCAAATGTTGTTTTCTTTTGCATTGATAATCTTCCATTTTGTAGAAACTATTAAGGGTTAACTGAGTCCTTCTAAAATAATATGTTCCCTCATACCACAACACAAAACGAAACAAAAATGAACAACTCAACTTCTTTAAACATTAACTTTGGTCTATAATGTTAAATATGATTTTTAATTTGGAAGATTTTGTAAGGGTACTTAAAATGTAAGTAAAGAGAGAGCATTCTTATTTTTTGCATTGTATATAACTTTCAAAGTGACTGAGTGAATAAAATAATTTTAGAAGTGAAATTTGTATTAATCATAGAACTTCTAGAAATGGCTGGTAATGCAAAAAAAAAAAAAAAAAAAAAAAATTTTAGTCTGCTTTCCCTAGGATACAACTTTCCTTTCTTCAGGGAAAGCTAAGCCAAGTGATCATGGATACAAACTGGCTGTGGTTGGGCCGGCAGCCACTTAACATATCCCTTAGCTGATAATAAAGTGTATAGTCAGCAGCTGATTTTTAAAAAGACAGAAAGAAAGAAAGAATAAAGAGGGAATGGAATAAAGGAGTAACAAAAGCACCACTAGAAGATACTACGATGGGGATAAAAATGAGGATACAATCTAATTTGCCTCGACATTGGATGTCAAAATATTTAAATAAAACAATTATACTTGTATAATACATCTTTATTATAAATAAATTCTTTAAAACTTGTCCAACATAGAGAAGATACTATAAAGAAAATTTAATTATCTGCTGCACTATATGCTCCTCAATAATAGAAATCTTTGTTTACTTTCTTCAATGATGTGTGTAAAGTATCTGGATCAGGCCTGGAACTTAGTAGGTATTCAATAAATATTTTATGCTTGACTTAATTATTTCATAATATTCTAATCTTGTATTCTGATGTTAATAAAGAAACTCAGGAGAAACAAGTTTTACTTTTGAATATTTAAGCATTTTATGTGGAGTTCTAATTTTCATTTGTATAAATGTTTAATATTATGGATATTAAAGCTATGCTTCCACATGGGATCTTGTGCCATTTTAGAGTGAGGACCCTGTAGTCAGACTGTCCACATTAGCATACTGGCATTACCACATAGTAACTTTGTGGCCAAGAGAAAATGGCAATTTACTTGGGACTTGGTTTCTTGTGTACACAAGATAGGTGTTATTTAGGTATCTATCTCATAAAGTTGAAAAACTACATATTCAAGAGGCGTTTGGGTTCTAGAATTGCATTCTATTTGATATATAAAATAGATACTCATTCATTGATGTATAAATGTGGTACTCATATATAGACAGTCTTATGAATAACTTACAGAATTAAAGGATCTGAATGATTTTTAAAGGGTCAGCCATCTTAAGAACATTCTCAATATCTTTGTTTTGGGGATTGAAATGTGCATATTGGTACCTCTTTGAGGATATACAGTTGATAAAAGCACATATTAAGCCATTGCCAGTTCAAACAACACTTCACACGAATTTGAAAGAAAGCCTAGACAAGAAGCAGAATTGGAAGAGAATAATAAAAGCTAAAGTTTATTGGGCACTTTCTAATGCTCTAAGCCATCAAATATTAGGTAAGTTTTAGTGTGATTTCAATGGGTCATGAAAAGGACATTGCTGGGGAAGAGAAAAATCTCCAGAGAAGGAGGGTCCACATATAAAACCAACAGACACTTTTTTTTTCAATACTTTAAGTTCTAGGGTACATGTGCACAATGTGCAGGTTTGTTACATACGTACACATGTGCCATGTTGGTGTGCTGCACCCATTAACTCGTCATTTACTTTAGGTATATCTCCTAATGCTATCCCTCCCCTCTCCCCCGACCCCATGACAGGCCCCAGTGTGTGATGTTCCCCACCCTGTGTCCAAGTGTTCTCATTGTTCAGTTCCCACCTATGAGTGAGAACACACAGTGTTTGGTTTTCTGTCCTTGCAATAGTTTGCTCGAATGATGGTTTCCAGCTTCATCCATGTCCCTGCAAGAAAGGTATTAAAGCAATTATACCATATGAGATGTTGAGGTGGTTTATAATAAAGAGTCTGGGAGTCAGACTGCCTGTAGTATTAATGGAATCTTGGCATCACCACATACTGATTTCATGAGTTTGGAAAAAATTACTTTATGTTTGTGACTTAGTTTCCTCTCTGCACAATATGTTTTCATATGTGAGAATTAGGTATACTATGAATTGATTAGAAGAGTTTGCTGATAGAACTTCAATAAATGTTAGCCACTAGTGCATTCAAGAAGGCCCCATTCTCACAAAGACCTGATGCTTAGGGTCACTATTTTGAAATTCTTAATAATTTTATCTTTTAATTTGTGTTTTTGTAAGGGTAGTCAAATGGACAATGGAAAAAAATGCTGAGAGACTTGGAGTCCTTGAAGCCTCCCCACCTTCCGAAAACAGATTCTCAGACATCCAATCAGCATTCCAAAGCTGTCCTCCACCCACTGCAAGGCCTGGGCACAGAGATGAGGCAGGATGGTGTTGGCCACATGCACTCTGGGGCATCTAGGTGGGGCCTGGAGGCAGCCAACTCTATTCTCCAGGATGGCATGTTCAGTGGGCACCCTGATCCAGGAGCTAAGTGCATCTCAAATGTGAAGGTTGCAATCCTTCAGGGGTCTCATCTGCTGCAGATTCTGGTAGCAGGCCCATGGGAAGGGGATAATGACTTTCCCTCCCTTGCCAGGAACACAGTGTGTCAATCCAGCACAAATGCCACTAACAGTATGGACCACTGAGAGGCTGTAATCTGCACTCACCCCGTAAGTGTCCCATTCCATGGGAGCATGACAAATAGCACAGAGAAGTTGAGAAAAAATAAATTCTGAAAGAAAAGAAGTTTTGTGCCTTAGTACCTTTAATGGCAGGCACTCTTTCCTACTCTTTGAACTATACATGCTATGTTTTTACTTTTTAATGAGTTTTGAAAATTATGTAGTTGTTTATCTTAACTCCTAATTACTGAGTCTGATAAACAAGTTTGTTTATAGAATAGTTCTTGAGCATGTAACATATGCCAAGAACTGAGAAAAAGGGAAACTGACAGGAAACCTGTGCTTATCTAGGCTTTGATAGGTGGTGGTGCACCTTGCTTTTGGCTTACAAGGCATGTTAAAAACATTAAAAACTGCTGATGACTTTGTAAATTACTTGACTGATCTCTCCGTCTCTCTCTCTCTTAACGAGGGTTTGGCTGGAAATAGTTCTATTACTAGAAACACTTAGAACAAGAATACAGTTGCTGAGAACTTACATTTGATTTATTCAGCAAACGTCATATAGAAACAGCTTCCTGGCTTTGCTGGCTTAACACCATCTCCTCTCTTTGTTTCCAGCAAGGGCTATAATTTCTAATACTTCTAATAGTGTCTCAGGAATCAGAACTAATACAGAAAGAATATCAAAAGTAAATGCAGAGCACCAAATAATCGCTTATATGAGAGACAGTGTAGAAAGCTTGATGGAAAACCTTAAACAGTAGGACCATGGTAACATAATGAAATATTCAACTCAGTAAAATTATGCCATCTCATTGATGGCTAAAGGACCAGGGTTTCTTCCAAATTCCGGGCAATCTTAGTAAATGTGTTCATTTCATATTTAAAACAAAGGACATGAATAGTATTTTATTCCATGTCAAATACATAACATAATACTGGCTTTCTTTTCATATAATGGGTTCGCTTAGTAGATAGAACATGAATCTTTCAAGTGAGTTTTGAATTTTCGAATTGCAACTCAACACTAACTGTTTCAGTGAGTTAGGATTCTTTTGAACTAAGAATTATGACACGTTTTAGGAGATAATTAGGGAAAACAAATCCAAATGGAACTAAATATCTAATAAGAAGCATAAAAGTTTATGTTAAGAGATATGTTTTCTTATTTTTCATCACTCTATGTGATTGTGTTCTATTCAAGGGTGGGCAAACTCTAGCCCATGGGCCAAATCCAGCCTGCCATCTGTTTTTAAATAGCCTACAAGCCAAGAATCATTGTATTTTATGTGGTTAATAAAAAGAATATTATGTGACATGTAAAAAATTCAAATTTCATTGTCTATAGATAATCATTTGTTTATGTATAGTCTATGTCTGCTTTCTCATACAAGACAGAGTTGAGTACCTGTGACAAAGTCCGTGTGGCCCACCAAACCTAAAATATTTGCTATCTGATCCTTTGCAGGAAAATTTTGCTGACTCTGTTCAAGCTCACCTACTGATCGTTCCGTGAAATAAAATACCACAGAAAATGAATGCTTGCACAATAGTCTGAGTTCAGGCAACTTAAGCAAAATAACTGTTTTCATTCCCTCTAGTACCTTAATTTTAATTAATGAGTAATAAAAATTTCCAAAGTAGTTATTGCAACAGTAGAAAAGCAATTCTAAAAGTGAAATAGACTTTTGCGGCTTACAAGAGAAATATAGCCACTTCTGCCCAAAAAAGTTTTTAGACTTTGTGCCCAGCTTCAATCTAGACATGCCATGATTCTAACAATGACAGCATATCGTAAGAGAGGACAGAGTTGGCAAAAATCTGACTTCAGACCAGCTGCATGAATTTGCTCCAGTATTCCAGCGGGGCCCTGGATCAATAGATCTCTAGTGAGAACACAGATTAACTAGATGTCTCTTCAGTAGAGATCTGCTTTCTCTTCTCCAAGTTACTTGACTTCATGTAATTGAGAAGGTCATTTTTTTTTTCCTGTTTCTTTCAGAGCTAGTACAACCATCCATTCTCAAGCATGTACCAAGCCGTCACTGGAATGTAAAATATTTATTTTCATGCAAATGTGGGCATATATCTGGAAACTTCTGGTTCCAACCTAATGGGCCAGGCTTTGAAAATAACTTTCTCAATGTGTTGGAGAATGTGTTCTCCATTTTTATGGCATTGCTTTACTTACTATTATAGTGATTGTTGTACACCATTACACTTTAAATATATATTTATATCTTTACACACTTTGCTCATCATATGCACTTTAAAAAGATGCTTCTAAGTAGAATAAAAAGATATTTTCATTTATGACAATTCCACTCTGTGAGGCAAAGATGAGAGTTTGAATTCTTATATTAAGAGTCTTAAACAAACTGTTTAACTTGCACTTATTTCACTTATTTTTCTTTAAAATAATTACTTTCTAGGCAGAAGTCAATATCTTTTACCTGTAACTTAAAGAAGTAAGACTTTCACTAGCACTACAAAGTTACGGCATTGCTTTTTAATTAGAGCTTGTAGATTTACTAGACTGTTGGTTGAAATGCCAATGTAAATTTAGAGTGTCACTTAGAAAATCATTGTATTTGCAAAACAAATAGATCCTCAAAATCCTTATTATATGACCAGCTTAAAAGAAGTGGGGACTAAAAAATCAGATATTTTAAAAAATATTTTTAGCTCTGAACCTACTGATACTTAAACTCTAAGTCAAGTGCTTAGATCATAGGAAAACAGTTCCAGACCAATAGGTCTCAAGCTGTTCAGACACTTCCTAGGATGATTTTTTTTCCTACCAGTATGTAAAGAGAAACTTAATTTTAAAAAGAAAGTTTAACCAACAAGTTTCTACAGTACATAGCAAGCCCTATATGTATAAAACCTGCAAAGATTTGATGCCTTCTGAATTCTAATCTCACATATACATTTAGATTGCATCTAATTTACAAACAAAAAAAAGGTTACCAGATTGCCAAGCAAATTAAAATGAGAAAAAGGAAACCAGCCACTTTTTTGCTCACAAGGAGACACAGAATGAGAATCTCATTCTTGCTCTGTTACTAATAGAAATTCTGAGTTTATAGCCTTAATGTTAATTCAACTTTGGCCATATTTTTTATTTTAATGTATATATGTTTTCAGAAAATTAATTTGATAAGTATTTCCCTTTCTTTCCCAACTGATTGGTCTAAATTTCTGTTATAAAACCAAACAGGCGGCTGGGCACGGTGGCTGGCGCCTATAATCCCAGCACTTTGGGAGGCCAAGCTGGGTGGATCACCTGAGATTGGGAGATTGAGACCAGCCCGGCCAACATGGTGAAACCCCATCTCTACTAAACATACAAAAAAATTAGCCAGGCATAGTGGCAGGCACCTGTAATCTCAGTTACTCAGGAGGCCGAGGCAGGAGAATCACTTGAACCCGGGAGGCAGAGGTTGCAGTGAGCTGAGTTTGCGCCATTGCACTCCAGCCTGGGTGACGAGGGCGAGACTTCATCTCAAAAAACAAAGAAACAACAAACAACAACAACAACAAAAACACAGGCATTTCTTACACCATTGAGTTGGACATACCAGCGAATTTGTACGTTTCATGATATCTCTTATCATTTGGCTCTCTCACCCTAAAATGCGAACTTTGGCCACTTCGTGAACATCTATTCATTCCATCACTGGTTATTAGCTTTGCACTGAGACTCAATTTTTCTTTTTTTAAATTATACTTTAAGTTCTAGGGTACATGTGCACAATGTGCAGTTTTGTTACATAGGTATACATGTGCCATGTTGGTTTGCTGCACCCATCACCTCTTCATTTACA
>NW_016804668.1:0-2762 GCF_001698545.2 Rhinopithecus bieti
AGCTATGCCCTGTCCCTAGAGGTGGAGTCTACAGAGACAGGCAGGCCTCCTTGAATTGTGGTGGGCTTCACCCAATTCGAGCTTCCCAGAGACTTCATCTACCTACTTAAGCCTCAGCAATGGCTGGCACCCCTCTCCCAGCCTCACTGCCATCTTACAGTTAGATCTGAGACTGCCGTACTAGCAATGAGGGAGGCTCCATGGGCATGGGACCCTCCAGGCCAGGTGTGGGATATAATCTCCTGGTGTGCCATTTGCTAAGACCCTTGGTAAAGTACAGTATTGAGGGGAGTTATCCGATTTTCCAGGTGTTGTGTGTCTCAATTTCCTTTGGCTAGGAAAAGGAATTCCCTTCCCCCTTGCACTTCCCAGGTGAGGTGATGCCTCACCTTGCTTCAGGTCTTGCTGATCAGGTTGCACCCATGGACCAGCACTGACTGTCTGACATGCCCCAGTGAGATGAACCCAGTATCTCAGTTGAAAATGTAAAATCACCTGTCTTCTGTGTTGCTTATGCTGGGAGCTGGAGGCTGGAGCTCTTCCTATTCGGCCATCTTGGGCGCGCCCTCTGGAATATGTTTCCATTTGTTTCTGTTCTCTTTTACTTCATTGAGAAGTGGTTTGTAGTTCTCCTTGAAGAGGTCCTTCACATTCCTTGTAAGTTGGATTCCTAGGTATTTTATTCTGTTTGTAGTAGTTGTGAATGGGAGTTCACTCATGATTTGGCTTCCATTTATCTGTTCTTGGTGAATAGAAATGCTTGTGATGTTTGCACATTGATTTTTTATCCTGAGACTTTGCTGAAGTTGCTTATCAGGTTAAGGAGATTTTGGGTTGAGACGTTGGGATTTTCTAAATATGCAATCATGTCATCTGCAAACAGGGACGATTTGACTTCCTCTTTGCCTAATTGAATACAATTTATTTCTTTGTCCTTCCTGATTGCCCTGGCCAGAACTTCGAACACTATGTTGAATAGAAGCGGTGAGAGAGGACATCCCAGTCTTGTGCCAGTTTTCAAAGGGAATGCTTCCAGTTTTTGCCCATTCCATATGATGTTGTCTGTGGGTTTGTCATAAATAGCTCTTATTATTTTGAGATATGTTCCATCAATACCTAGTTTATTAAGAGTTTTTAGCATGAAAAGCTGTTGAATTTTATCAAAGGACTTTTCTGTGTCTATTGACATAATCACGTGATTTTTGCCTTTGGTTCTGTTAATGTGATGGGTTACATTTAGTGGTTTGCATATATTGAACCAACCTTGCTTCCCCGGGATGAAGCCAACTTGATTGTGGTTTATAAGCTTTTGATGTGCTGCTGGATTCGGTTTGCCAGTATTTCACTGAGGGTTTTCACATCGATGTTCATCAGGGATGTTGGCCTAAAATTCTCTTTTTTGTTGTTGTGTGTCTGCCAGGCTTTGGTATCAGGATGATACTGGCCTCATAAAATGAGTTAGGGAGGATTGCTTCTTTTTCTGTTGATCAGAATAGTTTCAGAAGGAATGGTACCAGCTCCTCTTTGTACCTCTGGTAGAATTTGGCTGTGAATCCATCTGGTCCTGCACTCTTTTTGGTTTGTAGGCTATTATTTCCTCAATTTCAGAACCTGTTATTGGTCTATTCAGAGATTCAACTTCTTCCTGGTTTAATCTTGGGAGAGTGTATGTGTCCAGGAATTTATCCATTTCTTATGGATTTTCTAGTTTATTTGCATAGAAGTGTTTATTGCATTCTCTGATGGTAGTTTGTATTTCTGTGGGATCAATGGTGATGACCACTTCATCATTTTTTATGGTGTCTTTTGGATGCTTCTCTCTTTTCTTTATTAGTCTTGCTAGCGGTCTATTTTGTTGATCTTTTCAAAAAGCCATTGATTTTTTTTTTGAAGGCTTTTTTTTCTGTCTCTGTCTCCTTCAGTTCTGCTCTGATCTTAGCTATTTCTTGTCTTCTGCTAGCTTTTGAATTTGTTTGCTCTTGTTTCTCTAGTTGTTTTAATTGTGATGTTAGGCTGTCAATTTTAGATCGCTCCTGCTTTTCTTGTGGGCACTTAGTGCTATAAATTTCCCTCTATATACTGCTTTAAATGTGTCCCAGAGATTCGGGTGCATTGTGTCTCATTGGTTTCAAAGAACATCTTTATTTCTACCTTCATTTTGTTATTTACCCTTTAGTCATTCAGGAGCAGGCTGTTCAGTTTCCATGCAGTTGTGTGGTTTTGAGTGAGTTTCTTAATCCCAAGTTCTAATTTGATTGCACTGTGGTCTGAGAGACAGTTTATTGTGATTTCTGTTCTTTTACATTTGCTGAGAAGTGTTTTACTTCCAATTATGTCGTCAGTTTTAGAATAAGGGCCTTGTGGTGCTGGGAAGAATGTATATTCTGTTGATTTGCGGTGGAGAGTTCTGTAGATGTCTGTTAGGTGTGCTTGATCCAGAGCTGAGTTCAAGTCCTGGATATCCTTGTTAATTTTCTGTCTCGTTGATCTGTTTAATATTGACAGTGGGGTGTTAAAAATCTCCCACTATTACTGTGTGTGAGTGTAAGTCTCTTTGTAGGTCTCTAAGAACTTGCTTTATGTACTGAGTGCTCCTGTATTGGGTGCATATATATTTAGAATAGTTAGCTCTTCTTGTTGAATTGATCCCTTTACCATTATGTAATGGCCTTCTTTGTCTCTTTTGATCTTTGATGGTTTTGAAGTCTGTTTTATCAGAGACCAGGATTGTAAACCCTGCTTTTTTTTTGGGGGGGGGGGGG
>NW_016804668.1:4904-7446 GCF_001698545.2 Rhinopithecus bieti
CTTGCTTTTTATAGCCTAATGTAAACAGGACTTGTAAAGTTGCAGAGGAACGAGGGAATTCTCTAGGTTACAGCATTACAATTGGTTAACATTTTAAGTTTATACATTTAGCAGTTTTCTATTGGTCCCCACGCTTTCACAAACGGCTGTGTCCTTATCGGGGACTTTCCAGGTGGTGTCTTTCTAAAGTTGAGATATATGGTAGTCTTTGAGTTGAAAGATATATGGTGGGGAGACATATGGTGGGATGTGCTCAGGAAGTTGAGAGACATATGGAGGGGAGACATATGGTGGGATGTGTTTATACGGGGCTCAGGAAGTTGAGAGATATATGGCAAGCACTGGTAATTAGAACAGAAAAAGAACAAGACAGGGACTTTCACAATGCTTGTCTATACAACATCTGGAATCTATAGATAACATAATCGGTTAGGTCCGGGGTCAACTTTTAACTAGGCTCAAGGCGCTGCCTGGGCTGTCTGCCTGTGGATTTCATTTGATCTCTTTCATACATTTATGTTCGTTGTAGCACTGTTCACAATAGCAGAGACAAGGAACCAACCTAAATGCTCATTGGTGGTAGATTGGATAAAGAATATGTGGTACATATATACCATGGAATTCTATGCAGCCATAAAAAAGAATGAGATCATGTCCTTTGCAGGAACATGGAAAGAGCTGGAGACCATCATCTTTAGCAAACTAACACAGGAACAGAGAGCCAAATGCCACATGTACTCATTTATGAGGGGGAGCTAACAGATGAGAATGCGTGGATGCAAAGAGACAACAGACACTAGGGTCTACTTGAGGGTGGAGGGTTGGGGGGAGGAATAGGATCAGAAAAAAATAACTGTTGGGTCCTAGACTTTGTATCTGGGTAATGAAATAATCTGTTCAACAAACTCCCATGACAGGAGATTGCCTATATAAGAAGGCTGCACTTTTACCCCTGAATCTAAACTAAACGCTTTTTAAAAAAGAATCTGTGTGTGTATGTATGAGCAATAAAGCTTTTAAATCACCTGGATGCAGGCAGGCTGAGTCCAAAAAGAGAGTCAGTGAAGGGAGATAAGGGTGGGGCTGTTTTATAGGATTTGGGTAGGTAAAAGAGAATTACAGTCAAAGGGGGGTTGTTCTCTGTCCGGCAGGAGTGGGGGTCACACAGTACTCAGTGAGGGAGTTTTTTGAGCCAGGATGATCCAGGAAAAGGAATTTTACAAGATAATATCATTGCTTAAGGCAAGGACCAGCCATTTTCACTTCTTTTGTGGTGGAATGTCATCAGTTAAGGCGAGGCAGGGCATTTGCACTTCTTTTGTGATTCTTCAGTTACTTCAGGCCATCTGCGGGTATTCATGCAAGTCACAGGGGATGCGATAGCTTGGCTTGGGCTCAGAGGCCTGACATTCATGCCTTCTTATATTAATAAGAAAAATAAAACAAAATAGTGTTGAAGTGTTGGGGCAGGGAAAATTTTTTGGGGGAGTGGTATGGAGAGTTAATGGGTAATGTTTCTCAGGGCTGCTTCAAATGAGATTAGGGGTGGTGTGGGAACTTACAGTGGGAGAGATTAAGCTGAAGGAAGATTTTGTGGTAAGGGGTGAGATTGTGGAGTCGTTAGAAGAAACGTTTGTCATATTGAATGGTTGGTGATGGCCTGGATGTGGTTTTGTATGAATTGAAAAACTAAACAGAAGACACAAGGTAAGAGAAGGAGAAAAAACAAGGTAAGAGAGAGAAAAAAAAAAAAATGAAGGACTAAGAATTGGGAGGACCTAGGACATCTAATTAGAGAGTGCCCAAGGAGGTTCAGCATAGCCTTGTCAGCAAGGATTAGTTATTTACTTTAAGAGGGAATTTAGAGTGGCAGTTTGGGATAGGACTAGGAGATATCAGTTGTGATGGCTTGGAGAAACAGTGTAAACCGGCAGTGTAAACATGAGCAGGGCATTTATGAGTAGTTGAGAATGGTGAATAGGAGTATGACTAGACAGAAGACAGTAGGGATGAAAGTTTTTTGAGGTGCAGTCTAAGTTGGTCTGTGTCTGGAATGAGACTGGGACTTAATAAAAGGGGTGTCCATACAGGAGCTCAAATGGGCTAGAACCTGTAGCGTTCCGAGGACAGGACTGAATTCTGAGAAGGGAAAGTGGTAAAAGTATTGTCTAGTCCTTTTTAAGTTGGTGACTGAGCTTGGTAAGGTGTGTTTTAAAAGACTATTAGTCTATTCTACCTTTCCTGAAGATTGAGGACGGTAAAGGATATAAAGGTTTCACTGATTACCAAGAGTCTGAAAAACTGCTTGGGTGATTTGATTAGTAAAGGCTGGTCTGTTATCAGACTAGATAGAGTTAGGAAGTCCAAACCATGGAATTATGTCTGACAGAAGGGAAGAAATGATTGCGGTGGCCTTCTCAGACTCTGTGGGAAAGGCCTCTACTTATCCAGTGGAAGTGTCTACCTAGACCAAGAGGTATTTTAGTTTCCTGACTGGAAGCATGTGAGTAAAGTCAATTTGCCTGTCCTTGGCCGGGGGGGG
>NW_016804669.1:0-3829 GCF_001698545.2 Rhinopithecus bieti
AAAAATGAGGATAAAATAAGATAAATTCTTTACCTTGGCCCCCAGAAGTGAATTCAGAATTCAGAAAAGACTAGCCAGTGTAAGGCTGCCGTAACCCTAGTTGACAGAGAGGACGGATTGGGGTGGCGAGTGGGGAAGCTGTGTCTCTGGAAGAAGAAATATACGTCCCCACTTCAGTCTGATTAAACCTGCTTTTCCAGCGCGATCAATATTCAAGATAACTTTTGGTTTGCCTTTCAAGAAAGAAGTCTTGCACCACTATCCTGTTTTTAAAAAAATGTTTAATGTTTCCTCTACGTTTGAAATGCATGCAGGTTTAAAAGACGAGAAGAGACAAAATGATGAAAAAGTGTGACCGGCTTGAGAGTTCAGAGCCTCTGGAAGTGTCAAGGGATCCACAGTGCAGGTAGGATGAAGAGTCTGAGAGAGGAGGTGGGATCTTCCGAAGAGGGAAAGTCGGGTCTTGGAGCGCGACGATGCAGATGCCACTTCCCTCCCACCCCGTCCCGTCAGAGGCCTCCACTCCCTGCCACTCCGCAACCCCCGACCCAGGCACGCGCAGCGGGGAGCAGCCCAGCCCAGGCCGTCTCACTGCTTTGGTTTTGAAAGGTTATGTATTTACTTTAGAATTTCAGCACCTTCTAACGTACTGTTTTAAGTACCTTTAACCAGCCTATCAGCTAAAAACCGAAACGGTCCTACCCGCGACTACCACTGCTCCAGTGACAATGCTCTGCTGCTACTTATTTAACGGGGCCCAAGGCTTACAATTCTCGAAATAATGTTGTTCACCCTTCCCTTTCCCTTCCCGCCTCTGTACTTGACTCTGGTTAAGTATGAAATCAGAAAAGTGCAGAAAACACGGGCAGCTTCCTAGCAATGGTTTGGGGCAAACGAGAGGTGCGAAGAAGGGCTGGAGCTCCCCCGGGCCCCTCGCTCCGGCCTCGGGAGGGCGTCGCGGCCGCAGCAGGGCGTCCCGAAAACCATCGCCTCCGTGCCCGCTGCCCGAGAAGGTGAGAAGCACGAGATGGAACCTCTCCAGCCCTCCCCAGGAACGCAATCTGACGGCGCGACAGAGCGGCAGGGAGGCCTCTCCGGGCTGCTTGAGGGTCGCGGCGGCGCCACGGTCACGGTCGGCCGGAAAGGAAGCGGGCAGGGGCAAGAAGGGGCGGCGGGGGTTCCGCGGGCCCGAGTCTGCAGGCCGGCGCCGAGCGCAGGGAAAACCCGGCTGGGCGGCGCCACAGCCCCCCCGAAGGCCGGGCCGGGCCCGACTAGGGCGCCTCCTTACGCGCGGGCGGCGGGCGCGAACCCCCTAGGGTTGCCGGGCGCCGGAGACCCGCAGACAGGACTCACCCAGCTTCCTCAAACGCCCACGCCGACTTCAGGCGCGCGCGCAGAAAGGACACTGCTGCGCCACAGCCCAGCCGGCGTCCACCCGCTCCACCTCAGCCCCGGGAGCCGGGAGCTGGAGGCCGGCGCGAGGCTAGGGCGCCCGTGAGGCGGGGCGCGGCGCCGTGCGCTCCGCAGCGACCAATCAGAGCGCAGCAAGTGGCCGGCCGGGGGCGGGGCGGGACGCGAGGGGGCGGGGAGAGGGAGTTGACTGGGCGCTGCGGGACGCCGGGCGCTGCTCAGCGACCAATCCGAGTGCAGCAAGTGGCCGGCCGGGGGCAGGGCGAGCTCCGAGGGGTGGGGTGGGGACCGCTGCGCTGCTGGCCTCCGGGAGCCGGGATCCAGAGCCAACTACCTACGGTTCAGGACAGAGTAAGACAGGCCTCGCCTATCCCCTGCGGGTGGGCGACCGCCGCCGGGTTCCCACTGCTGCGTTTCTGCACGCAGACTTGAAGTGCAGTACCGTGAGATCACGTGCGGACGGAACTCGAGACTCGGGGGACCAGGGTCTCCCTTCGCCTATGGCCGATCAGCCTTGTCTGCGAGCTGCCCAGAGTAGGGAAGGTGCTTCGGTAGGGTTCTCGGGAACGGAGGGTCTTTAGAGATGCCTTTTTCTAATCCCCTCAATTCAGAAATGGAGCCCCAGAAAGTTGAAGCTAGTCAACCAGGGCTACTCAGCGAGTGCTGGTTACCCGAGGTGATCCTCACAGTACAACTAGTCTTCTGATTTTGTTCGGCGCTTTCCCGTGTATTCACGCAGATTTTTGTCTTTTTTTTTTTTTTTGTCTTTCTTATAGTAAGGTATCTTTCAGCCTCTTGGATTTTCAACACAACTTTAACAGCCTTTGGAAGCCCCTCTAAATTTCCTACAGAAATGCGTATAACCATTTAGTTGTTTGGGGAAAAGTTGACCTTTTGTGTTTTGGGTGCTTTGTTTGTTTGTTTTGAGACAGGGTCTTGCTCTGTTGTCCACGCTGGAGTGTAGTGGTGTGATCCTGGCTCACTGCACCCTCTTACCTCCCACGTTCAATCGATCCTCCCACTTCAGCCTTACCAGTAACTGGGATTACAGGTGCACACCACCATGCTTGGCTAATTTTGTATTTTAGTAGAGACAGGATTTCACCAGGCTGATCTGGAACTCCTGACCTCAGGTGATCCACCTGCCTCCGCCTCCCAAAATGCTGGGGTTACAAGCGTGGGGCAGTGTGCCCAGCCAAGTAATTATCAATGGAAATCTAAAAGCATTTTACTTGAGGTATAATGAAGTTAAAGGTTTTGTATCATGGAATTATCACCAAAATGCCATCCTGGATAATGTTCTCCTATAGCTCTTATACATGGGGTAGGATCTAGGTGTTCAATAAATATGTGCTGAATAAGTTACTTTTGAAATATGTCACAATGCTGGCATTCCACCAGAAGAGAGGATACAGAAGGGAACACTCTCCTCTCTTTAAGAACCTTTTGAAAGGGGCAGGGGTTGCATGTACCATTTTGTTTTCATTCTGCTACTAAAATAGTCACTTGATTACACCAAATTGCAAAGAAGCCTGGAAAATGGGGTTTCAGTACTAAGGAAGGAAAACTAGATATTAGGGGACAATTAGAAGTTTCCAAATCTCATCACTTATTTGGGGTGGGGTGGGGAGGCATCCCAAAGGGCAGACTGGTTTATTAGGCAGCCTGGGCAACAGAGTGAGACTCTGTCTCAAAAAAACAAAAAAGAAAGATATTGGAATTCAGTTGCTGATGTCAACATTTCACTGTCAAGTCTTTGGTAGAATTGTATATCAGCCTTTAAAATATACCACACATGGCCTGGCGTGGTGGCTCAAGCCTGTAATCCCAGCACTTTGGGAGGCCGAGGGGTGGATCACAAGGTCAGGCGTTCGAGACCAGCCTGGCCAACATGGTGAAACCCCGTCTCTACTAAAATACAAAATTAGCCAGGTGTGTTGGCGCTCACTTGTAATCCCAGCTACTCAGGAGGCTGAGGCAGAATTGCTTGAACCCAGGAGTCAAGAGGTTGCAGTGAGCCGAGATCACACCACTGCACTCCAGCCTGGGCGACAGAGTGAGACTCTGTCTCAAAAAAAACAAAACAAACAAACAAAAAAACACAATTTTCTGCTTCAGTTCCACCATGTAGCTACTGAAGCATATATTTTATTAAATTCCTGTTACCTAAGCACTTCAGAGAGGCTCTCCTAGATTCTGGAGACATTGTGACTTCAGGACCATTTTCAGGTTTGGGCCAGGATGGGTTCTGAAAGATCTACTTCACCTAAAACTGGACAGAAAATGCAGTCCAGTTGGTACAAGTCTATTAAGAGAAAGGAACAATCCAGGCTGTCCTTCACGCTATGCCCCATGGGTTCTAGTTTGTTCTCTCTCAGGGCTGCTTCATGAACTTCTGATAGAGTGGTATTCACTTCCA
>NW_016804670.1:0-2416 GCF_001698545.2 Rhinopithecus bieti
AAAAAACACTAGAGTCGGCTGGGCTCGGTGGCTCATGCCTGTAATCCCAGCACTTTGGGAGGCCGAGGCGGACGGATCACCTGAGGTCAGGAGCTCCAGGCCAGCCTGGTCAACATGATGAAACCCTGTCTCTACTAAAAATACAAAAATTAGCTGGGTGTGGTGGTGCACACCTGTGGTCTCAGCTACTTGAGAGGATGAGGCAGGAAAATTGCTCAAACCTGGGAGGTGGAGGTTGCAATGAGCAGAGATTGCACCACTGCACTCCAGCCTGGGTGATAAGAGCGAAACTTCATCTCAAAAACAAACACACACACACAGCAGACTCCTTAAATATCTGTCACAATTCCTAGACTTGAAAACACTTTCTGGTAGACTTTCTTAATAGAAGATTGTTTCCTGTTACACTATTAATTGAAATAAGAGCCAGCAAGATGGAAGGTGTGAGAATGTGTGTGAGTGTGAGTGTGAGTGCGTGTGTCTGTGTGTGTATGTGTGTTTGCTAGTGATGTGAGAATTAGGAGTGATTTGGAACATGCTGATTTTCAATTTTCAACGGCCAGCACTACTGCTTTACAAAATTGTTCAGACATTCGATCCAAAATTCAAGAAAGATGGTAAATGCCAATGAGAAGGAGGGAGAAAACAAACTTGCTATGTTGTGTGTACTGCGGGATTGAGGAATGGAGTGACACACACAAGAATGCTCTAGAACAGAAGACAAACTATGCAGCGTCGTGGTCAGACATAGCCCAAAGTCTTGTCTTGCCACTGCCAATCTATATAACATTCATCTCCAAGCCTCAGATTTCTCACCTGCAGAATGAGAAATAATAAATAGTATCTACCTCAAAAAATAAAATAGTTCAGAAAGACATTTAAGTTGGAAATGTAATTGTTTTTATTTTCTTACTGACTTTTTTCAGTTTAGCCAGTTTTAATCTTTTTCCTAAAATTGTAAAATACACGTAACATAAATTTACCATTTTATCCATTTTGAGAGTACAATTTACTTGCATTAAGTACATACATATTAATGCACAACCATCACCACCCATCCATCTTCAGAACCTTCTCGTCTTCCCCAGCTGAGGCTCTGTCCCCATTACACACTAGCTTTCTATTCCCCACGCCCCAGCCCCTGGCACCCCCATTCTACTTTGTGTCTCTATGAATTTGACAACTCTAGGGACCTCACAGAAGTGGAATCCTGCAGTATTCATCCTTTTGTGATTGGCTTCTACCACTGAGCATAGTGTCCTCAGGGTTCATCCACATTGTAGCCTGTATCAGAATCTCCTTCCTTTTTAGGGCTGAGTACTACTCCATGCTGTGCATACCCCCCTTGGCTTAGCCATTCTGTCCGTGGACCTGGGTTGCTTCCCCCTCTTGGCCGTTGTGAGCAGTGAGTATGGGTGGACCCTCCAGCCCCTTCCCAGTGCAGTGCTCTGGCAGAGCCGTGAGTCCCGGCCAGGGCTCGCATGAGCGGCTGATGCCAATGGGGTCCCGGCCAGAGGTCCGATGAGCGCCTGAGGCTGATGTTCCACTTGCCCGAGTCTCCCTTCCCCTCCAGCCAAGCTTGCTGGCCTGTGACCAAACTTGACCCCCATGACTTTCTCTTCCACTGCAAGAAGCTACTTTCCAGTGGACTCCTGGCTTCACACAAGGAGACCCTGATGGGCAGCTCAGCAGGCCGTCCAGAGGTAGCCATGCTTGTCTACATCCTGGTCAAAGCCTCCATCCTAACCCATCTCCCCACTCCTGTTTTTCCCAGGACATGAGGAGGGGGTGAGAGGCACTGCTTTGTAGACAGGGACCAGCTCAGGCCGAGCAAGGCATTTAGACTTCACCCCAAGAGCCCTGGAGGGCGCCTGGGGCCCCAGACCAGCCGCGAAGGAGCTGCGCACTGCAGCCAGGCTGCTGGCCTCGACCCCCGCAGCCCACAGAGAGCATGGGCATCTTGTTCTCCTGATGTTGACTTCAGGGTGTGGGAACTTCTGAGGCTTTGACAACTTGAGGCGGGCAAGGAGGACAGGGAGCAGGCGGAAGCTTCAAAGGCTGCCACCTTTAAAGACTGTGGCCTGGCCGGGCGCGGGGGCTCAAGCCTGTAATCCCAGCACTTTGGGAGGCCCAGACGGGCGGATCACGAGGTCAGGAGATCGAGACCATCCTGGCTAACATGGTGAAACCCCGTCTCTACTAAAAAAAAAAGACTACAAAAAACTAGCCGGGCGACGTGGCGGGCGCCTGTAGTCCCAGCTACTCGAGGCTGAGGCAGGAGAATGGCGTGAACCCGGGAGGCGGAGCTTGCAGTGAGCTGAGATCCGGCCACAGCACTCCAGCCCGGGTGACAGAGCGAGACACCGCATCAAAAAAAGAAAACATAAAAAAGAAAACACACCACAATAAAGCATGT
>NW_016804670.1:5742-7440 GCF_001698545.2 Rhinopithecus bieti
AATCATACCACACACACATGCACATGCATCACACACAATCATACCACACACATCACACACATCACGCACAATCACACCACACACACATGCACACACATCACACACAATCATACCACATGCATGCACACACATCACGCACAATCACACCACACACACATGCACACACATCACACACAATCACACCACATGCATGCAACACATCACACACAATCATACACACACATGCACACACAACATGCGCACATGCATGCACGTGTATCAGACATTACACCACATATCACACACATGCCACACATCACACATGCACACACAACACACATCATTTACACACGTCACATACCACACACACAAACATTATGCACACATGCATCCCACAGATGCCTCACACACACAATGTACCACACACACATACTGTGGTGATAAAATACATGGGCATGGCATTCAGGCAGAGATTGGTTGCATCCCTGTTCCTTTTTTTGTGTGTGTGGACACGGAGTCTCCCACTGTTACCCGTCTTGGAGTACAGTGGCGTGATCTCAGCTCACTGCAACCTCTGCCTCCCAGGTTCATGGAATTCTCCTGCCTCAGCCTCCCAAGTAGCTGGGATTACCGGTGCCCCCCACCACGCCCAGCTAATTTTTTGTATTTTTAGTAGAGATGGGGTTTCACTATGTTGGCCAGGCTGGTCTTGACCTCCTGACCTTGTGCCCACCTTGGCATCCCAAAGTGCTGGGATTACAGGCATGAGCCACTGCATCCAGCCTCCTGTACCATTATTTTACGAGCTGTGAATTTGGCCAAGTTGCTGGTGCTTTCTGACCTTCAGTCTTTTTATCTGCAGAATGGGGTTACTCAAGGCACCGGCTTTCTAAAATTGTTGGAGAGTCCTTCAGCTCAGGGGGCGAGGAGGACACAGCTTTGTGAGGCACTATTCACCTTTCAGTGGAAACAGTTTTAATTTTGTTTCTGTCCTGGGGGAGGAGGAGAGAAGGAAGACTGGGGGTGAGTTCTCCCACGTAAGACAGCTTCCTATGGACGATGAATCGAGACTTGCTGCATCTGCGCATGCTCATGTGGCCTCCCAGGGCCCGGGTGGCAGATGGGTGGCCTGGCGTGCGCATTCTTCGTTTCAGGCTGTACCGGGCCTCCCCTTAATAAAGACCTGTTTCTTCCCGGCTGCACTCTTGGCCCAGCCGCCGAAGCTCAATGAGCTATTCTGAGCTCCCGGCCTGCCCTCCGTGGACACACTCGGGCCTTCTGTTTGCCCACGGCCGCCCTGTAGGGCTTTCATAAAGCAGCCCTGTTCTCTCTCCTACCGCGCAGCCGCCTGCTCCTTGGGGCCTCCTTAGGGAGGAGGCCGTGCCAGCCCGGGAGCTGGGGGCGGGGGAGGCTGCACTTTGCTGGCTTCCAGGAAGACGCACACGCTGTGTGTGGCCAGAGACCGGGGCACCTCTTTGTTGGCCGCCCCATTGAGTTAGGGGCGATTTGTTAGGGGCAAGACACGTGTTCAACGAGCAGGCTGCTGCTCACTCCCTTGAGAGAGGGCAGGCCTCCCTCTGAGATGGAAGCTCACCAAGGCCACCAGGCGCTGGGCCTTTGCACGAGCTGTTCCTCTGATCTTCCTGGGGTGGTCTCCTCCTCCTTCCCCCTCCTCCCCTCCTTCCTCTCCCCTCCTCCTCCTCCCCTCCCCTGTCCCTC
>NW_016804671.1:0-1029 GCF_001698545.2 Rhinopithecus bieti
GAAAGGTTTTCTCTGTGAGATGAAACCACACGTCACAAAGCAGTTTCAATGACAGTTTCTTTTAGTTTTACCTAGTGATATTAGGTTTTTCTTCATAAGCCTCAGTGGGCTCCAAAATGTCCTATTGCAGATACTACAATGAGTGTTGCCAACCTGCCAAATCAACAATAAGGCTTAACTACGTGAGATGGATCCATACATCACAAAGGAGTTTCACAGGTATATTCTTTCTGGTTTTTATCTGGGGATCCCTAGTTTTTCCCTATAGGCCTCAATGGGCTCCCAAATGTCCCTTCACAGATACTTCAAAAAGAGTGTTTACAACCTGCTGACTCAAAAGCAATTACCATTGTGAGGTGAATCCAAACCTAACCAAGTAGTTTCACAGACAGCTTTTTTCTAGTTTTATCTGGGGATTTTCAGTTTATACCTATAGGCCTTAATGGGCTCCCAAATATCCTTTTGCAGATCCTACAAAACAGTGCTTCCAACATTCTTAATCAAAAGGAAGTTGTAACTCTGTGACATGAATCCAAACATCTCAAAGCAGTTTTACACATACCTTCTTTCTAGTTTTTTTCTAGGGGTTGCTGGCTTTCTTTGTTTTTTTTTTCTTTTTTTTTTTGAAACAGAGTCTCGCTCTGTTACCCAGGCTGGAGTGCAGTGGCGCTATCTCAGCTCACTGCAAGTTCTGCCTCCTGGGTTCATGCCATTCTCCTGCCTCAGCTTCCTGAGTAGCTGGGACTACAGGTGCCCACCCACCTCGGCCTCCCAAAGGGCTTGGATTACAGGCATGAGCCACTGTGCCCAGCCAAGATATTCAGTTTTCTTCCAAAGGCATCAATTAGCTCACAAATGTACCTTCACAGATTCTACAAAAAGAGTGTTTCCAACCTGTTGAATGGAAAGAAAGATTAAAGTCTGTGAGATGAATCCACACATCACCACACAGTTTCACAGAAAGCTTCTTTGTTGTTCTTATCTAAGGATATAGGGTTTTTCCACATAGGCCTCAATGGACTCCAAAAT
>NW_016804672.1:0-1448 GCF_001698545.2 Rhinopithecus bieti
AAATTATTCACTTGAAAGTTGTTAAAAGGTTTAACAGTCTCTTTGCCTTTTACGTCCAATTCTAGGTTCCTATCTTGTTGAGAACAGCTATACTGTTTTGTCAATTACCTTTTTTGTTCGTTTTTCCAAAAACAAATTTACATTCTTATTGAGTTTCCAGGAAAGTTGTTTGGAGTATGGGGCCAGGATGAAGACAAGGCAAGGAGGCCTGCTAGGGTGGTTTAGATATGGTTTTGACTGGAGGCCTGGAGATGAAATACATAACCCTCTCGGTTCTCTCCTGCTTCGTGGATCGTTACTGACCTATGTTCATGCTAGTCTGTTGAATCAGGCATGTTCAATAAACAACATTGACTCTGAGGGAAAAAGAATTGCTTCTTAAGGAATACAGGACCTGTAAATATTAAAGGAACGTTTTCTCTCACAGGGATTGTGGTCAACCAAACTCTCTCCAGTGGGAAGTGAATTAACTCAGAGCATCAATCTAATTAGAAAAGCCATAGCAATGGTCCTCAAGACAGGAAGACCTGGAACAAAATCACCCAGGGAGCTACACACATTGCTTCTCCCCTTCTCCCCAGGGTCTGATGGGGTGAGCACGGCCCAGGGGGAATGGGCACCAGTGGTTTTGACATGTTTCCCAGGCAACACAGAGAGGCAGCTCTCCCTCACCCAACTGGGAATCACTGGGCAAGAGACATACCCAGTGCTACTTACGAAAGTTTAAGATACATACTCTTGATTTTACTTGTAGAAATTTATTATGCAGAAATACTTGTACATTCATTCAAAGATAAATGTGCAAGAATGGGAATTATAGCACTCTGTAATAGTAATGTTAGTAATAATAATAATAACCTTGATGTACATTAGTAGTGGACTGCTTAAATTTATGGTTTAGCCATACTGTGGAATTCTGTGCCTTGGTTAGAAAAAATGAGGTCGGCCAGGCGCGGTGGCTCACGCTTGTAATCCTAGCACTTTGGGGGGCCTAGGTGGGCAGATCACTTGAGGTCAGGAGTTCAAGACCAGCCTGGCCAACATGGTGAAACCCCCGTCTCTACTAAAATCCAAAATTAGCCGGGCGTGGTGGTGCACACCTGTGATCCCAGCTACTCAGGAGGCCGAGGCAGGAGAATTGCTTGAACCCGGGAGGTGGAGGCTGCAGTGAGCTGAGATCGCGCCACTGCACTCCAGCCTGGGCAACAGAGTGAGACTGTGTCTCAAAAAAAGAAAAGAAAAGAAAAAATGAGGTCGATCTTTATGGTTCCAATTTTAGTATATGTGCTGCCGAAGTAAGCATGAGGTCGATCTTTATGGCTCCAATTTTAGTATATGTGCTGCCAAAGCAAGCATGAGGCCAATCTTTTTGCACTAACATGGAGTGATCGCCAAGGTATACAGTTGGATGGATAAAGTAGGTGGCAAAACAATCTGTATAATGTGAT
>NW_016804673.1:0-1744 GCF_001698545.2 Rhinopithecus bieti
CATAGGTTGCCTTCTTAATAGGTTTTACCTTTGTTTTCAACCTTTTGATGTTTTCTTGAGTTTTGTCCCATTAGCAAGTAGTATTGTACAAAAACATTTCATCTTTTATTTCATATTTCCCTGATATTTAATAATTAAAATTATTTTATATGTTATGCGTCATTTTAAAATGGAATACAATATAGTAAAATCCCAGATATGATGGTAAATAATTATTATCCAATTATTGGGCCTTTGGACTGCTTCCAAATTTTGATCACTGTAGTGAACATCCATGTAAATGAATCTGTATGTTTAAGTTGATTTCATTCCACTCTTGCTTCACTCAAGGGGCTCCAACCATTCTTGTTTTCTTTCAGCTTCTTTATATTCAGACATATAAAGTTCTTTCCTGACTCAAGCTTCATACATCCTATTTTCTCCATCTGGATAAGTGGTTAATTCTATTATTCTTTGTGCATCTCCCATTTCAGTAACTTCATCTTCAAAGCCTTTCCAGCTCACTTCATCTAAAGTTACACCATAATCTAGCAAATCCTCAACTATTGAGCATTATTAGTCTCCATTATTCTTCTCCATTATTCTCTGTTAAAGCATCCCATGATTTTATTTTGTCGCTATTACCACAATGTGTTTATTGCATGTATGTATATATTTGTTTGTTTATTGTTTGTCTACATCTGCAGTGAAATGCCTAAGGTCAGGAACTGTCTGATGCAGGATACAATACACTCAATAAATATTTATTGAACAAATTAATTCATTTGCTCTGTCTTGCAGGCAAATGTTACTTCTCTACATTTAAATATCTAAAACGAAAGCGCTAATGTTGGTTGTCAATCAAAATTTAAATGTCGATGTTTAAGCGTGTAAGACCTCTGTCAAGTTAATCCATACTTACCCAAAGGCTATTATGTAGAAGCGACATAAATATTTTCCTATATGTTGATTTTCATATTTTAAGAAGACAATGAATTTTTCAAAGCATTTTCTTCTACACAACTATTTATTCTGGAGAGTGGGGCATATGTTCCTTAATATTGTTAAAATTCGCAAGGGGATAATGTTGCTATGTACAAAGAACACTTAATCATCATGCAGAAGTTTTGTTTCTGGCTCTCAGTTATGAACAGCAGAGATTTTAAAAAGTTACCTTCATATGCTAAATTAGGAATGGCAGAAGGTAATATTTTAATGTTTATAAATGGTTCTTCTCTGATTCCTTGATTTCTATTTTATGAATTCTCTTTTGAAAGAAATTATAGTTATTATTCCCAGGTCTATTCTTTTACATTGTTTCTAATTCTATGGTGATCTTCAAAATACAATATCAATTTTAAATACTTGGGAATTAAATTATTCTTCATCTATCGTTTCTTTGTATGGCATACAATGTGATTTGTTGTCCCATCATTATTTCGGTATGACCTATTACTGCAAAAACATATTGAGATAAATCATCCTACATACTCTTGGCCAGAACAGACATCACACTGTTGCAGCAACACTTCAGATGAGCCCCAGTCAACCTTGTATTTTTATAGAGAAGGATTACACATGTTTATATTCATTGCTGAAGATTAGCTGATATTATTTATTGAAACATACTAGTTTAAAAATCTGTCCATTTTTATAACACCTGGTCTGTCTACATAAGCTGAATTACATAAATATAAAACCAAACTTCCCCTCATCTCCAGTGTATATCTTGCAAGCAAGTGCATGTGAAAGAAATTAAAGCCTT
>NW_016804673.1:4404-7571 GCF_001698545.2 Rhinopithecus bieti
TATTTAAAGAATGAAAATACAGTACTGGGAAAGACTATTTTATCTATTCTCTCACTCTTGAATAAAAAAAAAATCCAGAAAAAAATACCTTGTTTTGCTAAGATTACATCAATTTATTTCTCAAATGTGTATAGGGTTATTTTTTTCTGATCATAAATGTATGTCTCTTCATTATAAAATACATTGAAAGTGATAGAAGAAACCAAAAGAATAAATGTAAATAATGATGTCATATTTCAAAATTCGACATTTTCTAGATATTGATCCAGTCTAAATCTCTTTTCAGAAGACTCCTTCCTGTGTAGGTTCCTCAACTATTCTGCAATGTTATTTCCTCTTGCTCTGTTCTTGTAGAAAGGAGACACGTTGTCACCATGTCAAATACAGAAAATGGTGCATGTATCACATCATTGTCTCTGTCCATTGTTTGCCAGAGGGCCTCACAGTTTTTCAGGTGGTGGGCAACTGGATGTCATGCTGCTCTTGTACAATCGAACATAATTCATTATGTATATGGTTCTTTCATTTTAAGAAAATTTAACTTTTATTAGCTGGGAAAAAAAAGAAGGTATTTTTAAGTTGTTTAGAAATGTGAAATTCAAATTTTCATACTGCAAAAGAGATTCAACTGCAAACACAGGCACACTTGTCTAGTGTTAGAACAAGTTGTCATACAAACTCAAATTAGCTGCCTCCACGTTGTCTTTGTTAACAAGTGTTTGTTTGCTCCTTGTTCCATCATCCAGAAATGCTCTTTAGCAGGAATAGATGGAACACAGTCGCAGTGACTTCTTCCTGTCTTTAAAAATTGGGATGACATTTGCCCATCTGCAGTGTTAACATAGTTCCTCAAAGACTACTGGGAGTGGGGTAGGACTGTATTGCACAAGTTCTCTCATTTCCCTAGAATGTTATTGGTCCAGGGCCAGAGATTTTAGCTCATTTAGAGCAGCAAGGTGCTCTTTTAAAATTCCCTCACCTATTTTGGGCTTCATTTCCCTTATACGGTTATGCCTTTGCCAGTCTGATGAACATTCTCCTTGACAGAGCAGACAAGCAAAAGGAGCTGTGCGCTGTTGCTTTCTGTGTCATCTCTATCCCTAACCTTCTCCCTTCTGCCCCAATCAGTGAACCTTCATCTTTCTGGTTCTTCTTCCTCCAAATGGAAGTTAAAAGGCCCTGAATGTTGTCTTTAACATTATCACAAGCCTCAATTCATTCCAAGCTCAGCGTTTCCTCATTGTTTATACACTTCTATGTTGTTCTTCCAATATTTGCCCTCAGTTCTCTGTCCCTCATTTCTTCCCATGTTCATACTCCATTAGAATCTGAGCACCTTTGAGGTTGTCTATACAGTGGCACACATCTTGTTAGACACCACCCATTGTTTTATACTGACTGGAATGATTTGCCTTTATATTGTCAAAATTTTATTCGAAAGAGCTTTTACAGGCTTTCTTGAGCCATTTTCTCTTTAAATTCAAGATCATTGGATCACTACACTTTTCCTTTTAATCTAATGAACATACTCCCCCACATACACACACATGTTCCTGAAAGATGGATGCCACTTGACTCGTCTTATAGATTGTCTAAATTGATCATTTTGTGTGGGGATAAAAGAGTGAATTGTGTAATATCCCTGATGGTTCACGAAGTCTGTTCCCGTATAACCTGATTAGTCTTTCGAACCCTTTTAAATTCTGTCTGCAAATGACTGAGGTTTGGCAATCAGCCTATTTCAGTTCTTTTCTTGCATAAGAAGAGTCCGTATGTACTGTGTGAAGTAAGAGAGAGAAAGTACTTAGATTTGTTGGATGCCCTGATTGTTTGCATGGCTAAGGTATTGTGTAAGTAAGGAGAGCGGTCAAAAATGATATTGTTTTTATTTCTTAATTGAAGTAAAATTTTATATAAGATGAAACAGACTTATTTGGGAGAGGAGGAAGAGTTTGTTCTTACATAACATTTCAACCTGTCATATTTAGTTGAGAATTTCAATCTGTCAAGATACTTTGTATAATATTCAGATTCTGCCATCTAATATATTTTCCATGCTTTCTTACTGGATGTGACTGTGGCAGGCGTATAAGTTAGTATAGATATTAAATCCTCAATCTGTTAACTTTTGTCAGGTGGTCCCACTGAAAAAGTGACACCTCAATTAAAAAAAAAAATTCCATTACCGCAGAAAGTTTTTTCATGCTACCTTCCAGTCAGTTCCCAGCCCCAATAGGCACCTATTCTTCTGATTTATATCACCATAGATTACTTTTGTCTTTTTAAAAATTTATATAAATGAAATCATACAATATGTACTATTTTGATCAGCGTACTACTTTTGAGACTCATCCATGTAAATATATCAGTTGTTCATTCCTTTATTGATGATTAATATTCCATTGTATAGATATACCACAATTTATTCTCCTTTTGATGCACATTTCAGGTTGCTTTCAGTTTTTGGCTATTATAAAGATGCTGTGGACATTTGTGTACAGGCCATTTTGTGAGCATATGTTTTAGTTTAGTTTGAGTAACTCTGTAGAAGTGAAATGACTGGGTCGAATGTTTAACTTTATGAGATATTGTCAAACAGTATCTAAACAGTTTTCTGAAGTGGTTGTGCCATTTTACAATGCCACCAGTGATGACTGAGAGTTCCAGTTACTCTACATCTTTGTCCATGTTTGGTCTTGTCAGTCATTTTAATTTTTGCCATTTTATAGAATATGAAGTAGTATCTTGTTGTGGTTTTAACTTGTATTCCTCTGATTACTAGCACTATTAAGCATCTTTTCATGGATTTATTGGACATTCATATAGATTATGTCGTTCAAGATTGTACCTTTATGATTATTGGGTGAAAATAGTATCATTTTGAAGTCATTCATATAACTTGAAGACTGGGAATGACAGACATTTTCCTGTTTTGTTTCTTTTTCCTTTATCTGAGGAGTCTACTAGAATGCGGTGTTGCTGCTTGAGCAGCATTGCATTAGCTTTGTAAAAGCTCTGTTCTCTGGCATCCCCACCACTAATATAAAGTGCAGAACATTTGAAATGTGCTATACTCTTAGAGATTCCTTCAAAGTGCACAAAAATTCTACAGTTGCACCACCTACCCGTAAAAGAAACTCAGTCACTCATTTAGTCATTTAGTTAAA
>NW_016804673.1:10034-11884 GCF_001698545.2 Rhinopithecus bieti
GTATATATTTCAAAAAGTTACTTTTGAACCTTTCCAGAATGAGAAAGCAATCAAGAAGACTATAATATTTTGCTTAGTTTTCTGCTTAATTTATCAACAAATATTTCTTAAGCAATTATTAAGCTGAGCAGTGCTCAGCGCTATGCTTGGTGATATAGAAAATGGGGAAAAGACTGTCTTTAAGGCCTTTATAATAATAATTACCTCAACTTGTCTGTTTCTTCTCCTTACCATTTTGCCAACATCATTGATCTATCTTGTTCTCAAAGCAATTGCCATAGTTATATTGTAACACAGCATTTTCTAGGCTGTCCCCATTAAACTGAGAGTGTTGACAAGAAAATACAGCTTATTTATCATTGTAAAACTTCAGATACCTACTAGTTACCCTAAATTAAATATTTGTTGGAGTCAGTCACACTGAAGAGAACACTTACTGCATTGAACAATTTACCTTCATTAGACAGCATTTAAAGACTATGCCATAGCAAAAGCCCATGGAATTCTTGTGAACACAGAACAGAAGTGTATTAAGGAACAAGCTTAATTCTGTTCTCTCAAAGCACAACACTTTCTCAAAATATATTTTGAAATCATCTTTGACCATTGTTTTTTTACTAATAGGTGGGTGGGAGTTAGGGTAGGAAAACATAAGCAGCTTCATCAAAACAATATTCTATTTTCTTCAAATTTGTGGAGAATCATACGGCCTCTCAATTTTCCACATTATGCTAATTATGATATTAATCTCTCTGCCAGCAAATGAAAATAATACATATTAGATGTAACAAATGTCAATAATGACAAAATTAGTCATCATGCAGACACTCAGGGATTCCCAAAATATGTTTGGATTATGATTGCTAGCTTTGAGTTTGCCCAGAATCATTTCAATAAAAATAAGGGACTCAAACACATTTGGAACAAAACTCACATCATAAATTTTAGACATAGCTCTGCCAATAATGCTCTCAGTTATATTTTCAGTCCTAATATTTCCTCTGCCTTCCAGACCAGTATCTTCAACTGTCTGATTGATACTCTCTCCTTTGTTTCTATCCTCAATGCATTAAGGCCTGTGTATTTACTTTCCAAGTATCACTTGGTTCCATGCACTTCTCTCCATTTCTGCCACTGACTCCTCCTTGATCCAAGCGACCATCTTTCCTCACTTTAACTACCATGATATCTCCTACTTGGTCTCCTTACTTCTAATCCAGGGCTCCTCCAATCCATTCATCCTCCTGCAGAGAATGATGACTAGCACCTTCCACAATGTCTGGATAATAGGAGGTATCCAATCAATAATTGACTTACAGAGTGAAAATATAGGCATGGCAAATACCAGTAGAGAATTACAGGGTTTTAGAACCAATGACATTAGATCTTTCAATCAAATATTTCCAGTCTATAATCAAGTTTAATTACACATTGTCTTATTTTGGAAAAAACAATTTTGGTGTCTTTTTCTCTATGCACACATACATATTGTATCACCCTCTACCTGCCAAATGACTTTTGAAGAATTATTTATGTGGCTCCAAATTAATAATACCTCTAGCAAGAAGAGAAATTAGAAAGTTTAAAATGACGTATGCCTCCTTTGGAATATTATGTACTGAGACAGTGTTTTTTGAGTTACATGCAATATGTTCCACAATGAAACATTTAATGTGTTCAGAATCATGCTAATAATTATGTAGAAATAATTTTATGCCTGAAGTCGTGTGTTCTATAACCAGGATTACTTAATAAGAAAGCAAGTACGGCTGTGAACAAGATGCCTTTGTATCAGAGAAAGGCCAATTTGTTTTCTTAACAAATCTAAGTAAATGGAGACAAAAACACAG
>NW_016804674.1:0-2076 GCF_001698545.2 Rhinopithecus bieti
GAGGAGGGACAGAGGAAAAAGGCCCTACCTAGTGTTGCAACTGGGAGGTGGGTAGCCTGGGGCAAGTTCTCAGCTCTGCTCACCCACTGCTTGGAAACAGACTCTGTGCTTTTGTGGGGGCACAGTGGGAGTGGGACTGGCTTTTTGGGTCGCGTGGGAGCTGGGTGAGGCCTGTGACTGTAGGCTTTCCCCCACTTCCCTGACAACCTGCATTACACAGTAGAAGCAGCCATAATCCTCCTAGGAACATAACTCCATTGACCTGGGAACCACACCGCCATCTCCCACAGCAGCCGCAGCAAGACCCACCCAAGGAGAGTCTGAGCTCAGACGCTCATAGCCCTGCGCCCACCTAATGGTCCTTCCCTATCCACCCTGGTAGCTGAAGACAAAGGGCATATACTCTTGGGAGTTCTAGGGCCCTGCCCACCACCTGATTCTCCCCATAGTACCACAGCTGATGCTCTCTTGAAAGCGCCACCTCCCAGCAGGAGGTCAATCAGCACATAAATAGTGCATTAAACAACCCAAACATTTCACCCCCCACCTCCACCGGAGCAGGTGCTGGTTGGTATTCATGGCTGAGAGACCCACAGATGATTCACATCACAGGACTCTGTGCAGACAACCCCCAGTACCAGCCCAGAGCCTGGAGACTTGCTGGGTGGCTAGATCCAGAAGAGAGGTAACAATCACTACAGCTCGACTCTCAGGAGGTCACATACCTAGGAAAAGGGGGAGAGTACTACATCAAGAGAACACCTTGTGGGACAAAAGAATCTGAACAACAGCCTTGAGCCCTAGACCTTCCCTCTGACAGAGACTTCCTAAATGAGAAGGCACCACAAAACCAACTCTGGTAATATGACAAAACAAGGTTCTTTAACACCTCCCAAATAATTACACTAGTTCACAAGCAGTGGATCCAAACCAAGAAGAAATCCCTGATTTACCTGAAAAAGAATTCAGAAGGTCAGTTATTAAGCTAATCTAGGAGGCACCAGAGAAAGGCAAAGCCCAATTTAAGGAAATTAAAAAAAAAAAAAAAAATACAAGAAATGAAGGGAGAAATTTTCAATAAAAAATAGATAGCATAAATAAACAAAATGAAAACTTCAGGAAACAATGGATGCACTTACAGAAATGCAAAACACTCTGGAAAGTCTCAGCAATAGAATTGAACAAGCAGAAGAAAGAACTTCAGAGCTCAAAAACAAGGTTTTTGAATTAACCCAATCCAACCAGAAAAAAATAAAAGAATAAGAAAACATGAACAAAGCCTCCAAGAAGTCTGGGATTACGTTAAATGACCAAACCTAAGAAGAATTGTTGTTCCCGAGAAAGAAGAGAAATCTAAAAGTTTGGAAAACATATTTGGGGGAAAAAATCAAGGAAAACTTCCCAGATTTGCTAGAGACCTAGACATCCAAACACAAGAAGCTCAAAGAACACCTGGGAAATGCATCACAGAAAGATCATCGCTTCGGCACATTGTCATCGGGTTATCCAAAGTTAAGATGAAGGAAAGAATCTTAAGAGCTGTAAGGCAAAAGCACCAGGTAACCTACAAAGGAAAACCTATCAGATTAACAGCAAACTTCTCAGCAGAAACTCTACAAGCTAGAAGGGATTGGGGCCCTATCTTCAGCCTCCTTAGGCAAAACAATTATCAGTCAATAATTACTTCTCCAGTGAAAGCAAGCTTCATAAATGAAGAAAATATACAGTCTTTTTCAGACAAAAAAATGCGAGAGAATTCACCACTACAAAGCCAGCAATACAAGAACTGCTAAGAGGAGCTCTAAATCTTGAAACGAATCCTGGAAACACATGAAAACAGAACCCCTTTAAAGCATAAATCTCACAGGACTTATAAAACAAAAATACAATTAAAAAAAGAAACCAAAAGCAAGGTATTCAGGCAAAAAATATCGTGATGCATGGAATGGTACCTCACATCTCAATAGTAACATTAAATGTAAATGACCTAAATGCTCCACTTAAAAGATATAGAATTAGACTGGACATGGTGGCTCAAGCCTGTAATCCCAGCACTTTGGGAGGCTGAGGCGGTTG
>NW_016804675.1:0-2077 GCF_001698545.2 Rhinopithecus bieti
CACCGTGCCCGGCCTATTATTATTATTATTATTTTGAGACAGAGTCTCTCTCTGTTGCCCAGGCTGGAGTACAGTGACGCAATCTTGGCTCACTGCAACCTTTGCCACTCAGGTTCAAGCGATTCTCCTGTCTCAGCCTCCTGAGTAGCTGGGATTACAGGCACACACCACCATGCCTGGCTAATTTTTGTATTTTTAGTAGAGACAGGGTTTCACCATGTTGGTCAGGCTAGTCTCGAACTCCTGACCTCGTGATCCACCTGCCTCACCCTCCCAAAGTGCTGGGATTACAGGCATGAGCCACCACGCCCAGCCTAGACAATGGTATTTTTTAAAAACTTTCCAGTGATTCCATTGTACAGCCATGATCCCTTGAACCTCACCAATTTCAACCAACACTATAGGTTCAAATTTAAGTTCCATTACTGAAAGCATGCCACTGTTGTAGGTTGAACTGTGCCCCCGTAAAAGAAGTTGAAGTCCTGGCCGGGCGCGGTGGCTCAAGCCTGTAATCCCAGCACTTTGGGAGGCTGAGACGGGCGGATCACAAGGTCAGGAGATCGAGATCATCCTGGCTAACCTGGTGAAACCCTGTCTCTACTAAAAAAACACAAAAAACTAGCCGGGTGAGGGGGCGGGCGCCTATAGTCCCAGCTACTCCGGAGGCTGAGACAGGAGAATGACGTGAACCTGAAAGGCGGAGCTTGCAGTGAGCTGAGATCTGGCCACTGCACTCCAGTTTGGGCGACAAAGCAAGACTCTGTCTCAAAAAAAAAAAAAAAAGAAAAGAAATTGAAGTCCTAACGCCCAGTGCCTGTGAAGATGGACTAAGTAGGATGGAGTCTTTGAAGATGATCAGGTTAAGATGAAGTAATTAGGTTGGATTCCTAATCCAATGACTGGTGTCCTTATAAAAAGGGGATATCTGACTGGGGGTGGTGGCTCACCCCTGTAATCCCAGCACTTTGGGAGGCCAAGGTGGGCGGATCACCTGAGGTCAGGAGTTCGCGACCAGCCTGACCAACATGGTGAAACCCCCATCTCTACTAAAAATACAAAAATTAGCTGGATGTTGTGGTGGGTGCCTGTAATCCCCGCTACTCTGGAGGCTGAGGCAAGAGAATCGCTTGAATCCAGGAGGCAGAGGTTGCAGTGAGCCGAGATGGCACCACCGCACTCCAGCCTGGGCAACAAGAGCGAGACTTTATCTCAAAAAAAAAAAAAAAAAAAAGGGTGGGGGCGGGGAATCTGGACGCAGAGACAGAGACACTAGGAGAACTCCATGGAATACCGATATTCCCAACAAACCACTGGAAGGTAGAAAGGCATGGGACAAATTCTCCCTCATAGCTCTCAGCTGAAACCAACCCTGCCAACACCAAGATCCGACCTCCAGCCTCCAGAACTGTGAGACAATCAATTTCTGTTGTTGCAGCCACCCAGTTTGTGGTACTTTGTTACGGTAGCCCTAGTAAGCAATACAACTACTTACATAGTAGCCAGGGGACTCTCTTCACCTGTTTCCTCATCTGTAAAAGTGGAATTGTAATAATGTGCCAGGGTGCATTCCAAATAGTTTACACGGATTGTCTCAGTCATTACATCATCCCTCTGACATAGTCACTACTACTATCTCCACTTAACAGATGAGAAAGTTGTGAAACAGAAAGGTTAAGTAACTTGCTCACGGTCACACGGTAACTAAATACGTAAACTAATAATACATTCTTTACAGGATTATTGGAAAGCCCTTATGAGACTGCAGATGTGGACGTGAAATCGCTTTGTAAGTAGTCGGCATTTTACCCGCGTTAGTGAGGTTCTCCGTATATTCAGGACTTTTTTTTTTTTTTTTTTTTTTTTGTCATCTCTGACTCTCCTTCCTCTTCCTACGCGATACTTCCTTCCCTCGGCGACAGGGGCCGCTGCGCTGCGCGGGCACCGACGGTCTCTCTAGCCCGCCGCACCGACTGCTCGCTGGTGCCTATAAGTGACAGCGCCGGGCTCAGCGAGGCTTCAGTCCGCTGCCGCCGGGGCCGGGGCTAGGGTTAGTTCTGGAGCTGGATCGGGAGCTGCA
>NW_016804676.1:0-2938 GCF_001698545.2 Rhinopithecus bieti
TCAAATTTAGAATAAAATTGGGAGTTTTAAAAGGTTTGCTTCTCATTTCATTTTCTCTTCATTTTTTTTAACTTTAGAATTAAATTCTAAGTCAACAGATTTAACTCTTAAGATCACCAAGTAAGTATGGGTTCTCCTAACTTTAAGCAACAAATATTGGACTGCAGGCCAGGTGCGGTGGCTCACGCCTGTAATCCCAGCACTTTGGAAGGCCAAGGTGGGCGGATCACGAGGTCAGGAGATCGAGACCATCCTGCCTAACACAGTGTAAACCCCGTCTCTACTAAAATACGAAAATTAGCCGGGTGTGGTGGCAGGCGCCTGTAGTTCCAGCTACTTGGGAGGCTGAGGCAGGAGAATGGGGTGAACCTGGGAGGCGGAGTTTGCAGTGAGCTGAGATCACACCACTGCACTCCAGCCTGGGCGACAGCAAGAATCCTTCTCAAAAAAATATATATATATATCGGGCTGGACAGAATTTGTTTACCAGAAAGTGTAATATACATTTCTTAAAAGGTAAGACAAATTTCTTACAATTAGGCTGGGCATGGTGGCTCACGCCTGTAATCCCAACACTTTGGGAGGCTGAGGTGGGAGGATCTCTTGAGGCCAGGAGTTTGAGACCAGTGTGGCAACGTAGGGAGACTCCCCTCACCGTCTCTACAAATAATTTTTTTTTTAACTAGCTGGGCATTGTGGTGCATGCTTGTGGCACCACCTACTCAGGAGGCTGAGGAAGGATCGCTTAAGCCCCAGGAGACTGAGGCTGCAGTAAGCCGTGATCACGCCACTGCACTCCAGCCTGGGTGACAGAGTGAGACCCTGTCTCAAAAAAAGTTTCTTACAATTAAACCAGAAGGTGTTCCCTTTAACTCAATTCTGGCATGATGATTTTAATCCATATTTAGAAGTTATTACATAGTAAATACATCCATTCCATTAAAATATTTTACATCCCAGTGTAGCCAATTGACCTAATTTCAAGGGCTCTTCATTTTATGACATAAATTCTAGGTTTTCCGTGCAAACCTGTAATTATTAAAGTTTCAAGCAATTAGAGTGCTTTTGCTATCAGTTGGAGCTGTGTAAAGAGGACTGCCTGGAGTTATCTCTAGATGTCAAGTCTTACCATAGATAATGCCCTGAAACGTCAAAGATAGTCTCTCAATATATATGTAAGTGGCCAGCTGTGGTGGCTGATGCCTGTAATCACAGCACTTTGGGAGGCTGAAGTGGGAGGACTGCTTGAGCCCAGGAGCTGGTGACAAGCCTGGACAAGATGGTAAGACCCCATCACTAAAAAAAATACAAAAAATTAGCTAGGCATGGTGGCATGCACCTGTGGTCCCAGCTACTCGGGAGGCTTAGGTGGATCGCTTGAGCCCAGGAGGAAGAGGTTGCAGTAAGCCAAGATCATGCCACTGCACTCCAGCCTGTACAACAGAGTGAGACCTTGAATCAAAAAAAAAAAAAAAAAATATATACACACACACACACACACACACACACACACACACACACACATATATATGTCTTCTGTGTCCAGAAGACATTTTAATCAGAATGTTGCTCGGTGAGAAATCAGAACCAGTCAGTAAGTTGGATTTTATTTTTAGCTTTTTGCTATAGAAAATTTTAAACATACTTAAAGGTAGAAAGAATATAATGGTCTGGGTGTGGTGGCTCACGTCTGTAATCCCAGCACTTTGGGAGACCGAGGCGGGCGGATCTTGAGGTCAGGAGTTCGAGACCAGCCTGGCCAATATGGTGAAACCCCGTCTCTACTAAAAATACAAAAATTAGCCAGGCATGGTGGCGCATGCCTATAGTCCCAGCTACTCGGGAGGCTGAGGCAGAAGAATCGCTTGAACCCGGGAGGTGGAGGTTGCAGTGAGCTGAGATCACGCCACTGCACTCCAGCCTGGGTGACAGAGCAAGACTCCGTTTCAAAAAACAAAAACAAAACAAAACAAAAAACCAACAAAACACACACACACACACAAAAAAAAAAACAGAAAGAAAGAATATAATGAACCTTCAAGAGTATAGTGAATCCTTATCAAGCTTTAAACAATTAACAACATTTTGCCAGTCTTCTTTCATCTATCCAGCCCCCACCCTTTTTTAGAAAGATGCTGTGGTATCTTAAAACAAATCCCAGACATTTTATTTTACCAGTAAATTCTTCAGTATCTCTTACAGATAAAAACTTCTAAAATTAATAACTCTTCTGACCAGGCACAGTGGCTCATGCCTGTAATCCCAGCACTTTGGAAGGCTGAGGCAAGAGGATAGCTTGAGCCCAGGAATTTGAGACCAACCTAGGCAACATAGCAAGACCTCCATCTCTACAAAATAAGAATAAGAATAAAATGGGCTGGCTTAGTGGCGCATACCTGTAATCCTAGCTACTTGGGAGGCTTAGGCAGGAGGATTGCTTGAGCCCAGGAGTTCAAGGCTGCAGTGAGCTATGATCACACATACCATTGCACTTCAGCTTAGGCAACAGAATGAGACCCTATCTCTAAAACAAAAATGAAACAAGCCTCCCCAAAATGCTTCTACCATTATAACACTTATCAAATAAGTAATAATAATCCCCTAATACAATCTAATACCCAATCTATGTTCAAAGTTCCCCATTGTCTCGAAAATGTTTTATACATTTGGCTTGTTGACATCAGGATTTAGACATTGTTTTTGAAGTCTTTTATAATCTTTGAGAGTTCAGGCCAGGGGAGGTGGCTCGGGCCTGTAGTGCCAGCACTTTGGGAGGCCAAGGCGGGCAGATCGCTTGAGGTCACAAATTCTAGAATTTCCTGGGCAACATGGTGAAACCCCATCTCTACAAAACATACACAAATTAGCCAGGCATGGTGGCATGTGCTGTAAGTCCCAGCTACTCGGGAGGGTGAGGCAGGAGGATCGCTTGAGCCTC
>NW_016804676.1:7490-9422 GCF_001698545.2 Rhinopithecus bieti
TCTCTCTCTCTCTTTCTTTCTTTTCTTTTCTTTTTTTTTTTCTTTTCAGGGTCTCGCTGTGTTGCTCAGGCTGGATTACAGTGGCTTTTCACAGGGGTGATCTTACTACTGATCAGCCCATGAGTTTTGACCTGCTTGGTTTCCGACCTGGGCTGGTTCACCTCTTCTTAGGTAACTTGGTGGTCCCCCACTCCCAAGAGGTCGCCATATTGATGCCAAGCCCAGTGCAGACACTCAGTCATCATAACCCAGAACTCCTGGGCTCAAGCAATCTTCCCACCTCAGCTTCCCAAGTAGTAGGGACTACAGGTGCGTGCCACCACTCCTGGCTTCCAATCCTTTTCTAAAATGGTCAGTTTTTCTTAAGGAGTTTATCTGGGCTTATTTCTTCTAAGTTTGGAGGTTTCAGTAAGGATGCCATTCACTTTTATCATCCTACTTCCATGATAATAATTTCTATATCTACCATTTATTGATCACATAATATTCCAGATCACATAACATGCTTTATGTATTAGGTTTAACCATATGAAAAACATTTTTGCAGGTCAAAACGAATAAATATTGGCAGTTTCATATGTTTCAATCTAGTATGTAGTCTCCCTTAATCCTCACAATAACCCTGAGGGTAGGTGGTAGTATGCCTGTTTTTTTCTGATGAGAAATCTGAAGATTAGAAGGATTGAGTGATATTCCTAACATCACTAAGTGGTAGAGCCAGCATTTGAACATGGGACTACCTGTTTTCAAAATATGGTTTTTTTTTTGTTTTTTTTGAAACAGAGACTCGCTCTGTCACCAGGCTGGAGTGCAATGGCGCGATCTCTGCTCACTGCAACCTCTGCCTCCCGGGTTCAAGTGATTCTCCTGCCTCAGCATCCCGAGTAGCTGGGACTACAGGTGTGCACCACCACACCCAGGTAATTTTTGTATTTTTAGTAGAGACGGGGTTTCACCATATTGGCCAGGATGGTGTCGATTTCTTGACCTCATGAACCGCCCACCTCGGCCTCCCAAAGTGCTGGGATTACAGGCGTGAGTCACCTCGCCCAGCCCAAAACATGTTTTTAAACACAGTATACCTTTAAAGAAAATATTATGATGAGAATGTGGTAAACCAGGCCCTGAAACACTGCTTGGGAGTGTAACTCAGTACAACTTTGCTGAAAGCTATTTGACACCATGCATCAAGAGCATTAAGTATTTTCAGGCTGGGCACAGTGGCTCACACCTGTAATCCCAGCACTTTTGAGAGGTCAAGGTGGATGAACCGCTTGAGCCTAGGAGTTCAAGACCAACCTGGGCAACATGGTGAAAACCCATCTCTACAAAAAATACAAAAATTAGCCAGGCGTGGTGGCACACACCTGTAGTCCTAGCTACTCGGGAGGTTGAGGTGGGAGGATTGCTTGAGCCCAGAAGATCGACGCTGCAGTGAGCCATGATAGTGCCACTGCACTCCAGCCTGGGCAACAGAGATCCTGTCTCAAAAAAAAAAGAATTTTCATACCCTTGCATCTAGTAATGTCATTTCTAGAAAATTACCCTAAGTAAATAATCAGAGAACATGAAGATCTGTGTAAAATATGCCCATCAAAGCATTATATTTTAATATTAAAATTGAAAACAGGCCAGGTGAGGTGGCTCACGCCTGTAATCCTACCACTTTGGGAGGCTGGAGTGGGCAGATCACGAGGTCAGGAGTTCGAGATGAGCCTGGCCAACATGGTGAAACCCCGTCTCTACTAAAAATACAAAAATTAGGCCAGGCGCGGTGGCTCAAGCCTGTAATCCCAGCACTTTGGGAGGCCGAGACGGGCGGATCACGAGGTCAGGAGATCAAGACCATCCTGGCTAACATGGTGAAACCCCGTCTCTACTAAAAAATACAAAAAACTAGCCGGGCGAGGTGGCGGGCGCCTGTAGTCCCAG
>NW_016804676.1:13785-19565 GCF_001698545.2 Rhinopithecus bieti
AAGAAAGAAAGAAAGAAAGAAAGAAAGAAAGAAAGAAAGAAAGAAAGAAAGAAAGAAAGAAAGAAAGAAAGAAAGAAAGAAAGAAAGAAAGAAAGAGAAAGAGAGAAAGAGAGAGGGAGGGAGGGAGAGAGGGAGGAAGGAAGGAAGGAAGGAAAGAAAGAAAGGAAGAGTTCTCAAAGGATTTATAGGCTATGGTAAGGAGTTTGGACTTGATCTTGATTGACAATGCAGAATTTTACACAGGTGAAGGATGTGATTAGAGTTAGTTTGGTTGCAGAGAGATTAGCACTGGTTTCAGAGTATGTATATATTGAATGTAGTGAATGTATTAGGGAAGTGGCCAGGCTTGAGGAAAAAGCACCTGTTACAAGACTATACGGTGAGAGGTGATGAGTGCTTCAATTAAAGCAATGACTGGGTTGGAGAATATGGGCTAGATTTGGGAGATGTTTAGGAGATAGACTCAACTGCATTTGGTGACTGACTATTATTGGCAGACAAGGAATAAGGAGGCATATAGGATTCATTCATCCAGTCAATAAATATAGTGTACCCACCATGCACCTGACACTGTTCTAGGCCCTGGCAATATAGCAGGGAAAACATTGATATAAATCCTATTCTCATGGAGCTTGCATTCCAGTGGAAAAGAACAGACAGTAAACAAGTAAACACAAACTGTGAGAAGTAAAAGAAGGTGATGTATTAAAGTAATTGTGACTGGGTTGGAGTAGAGGCCATCCTACTTTAGATAGGTAGACAGAGAAGGTGTCTAATAACGAGGTGGCATTTTAGCTGAGACTTGAAGATAAGAAAGAGCCATCCATGCATTGAGCCAGGGGAAGATTATTCTAGGTAGAATGAATAGTAAGATCAAAGGCTCTGAGGCAAAAAAGAGGTTGGTGTATTTGAGGAACTGAAATATTGCTAGCGTTTCTGGGAGTGTAATAGGCAAAGAGGAGAGCGGAATTCTTCCAGGTTTTTGTCTTAGGAAATCAGGGATGGGGGTGGGATGTGATTGTGGAAGAACTTAAGAAATAGGTTTTGGGTTGAATATGGTAATGAATTAAGTGTCAAATTTGGTGAGTGAGATGTCTGGGAGACATCCAAGTGGAGATGTTCAATAAGTAGCTGGAAATAGTGGAGCTCAGGAAAAAGGTTGGGTTGTTAATGTCATTAGCTAATGGACATAATGTAAAGTTACGGAGATGAGAGCAGGCCCAAGGGGAGAACTTGGGAAAAGACCCAGTGTCCAATGGGTAGGCAAAGGTAGAAGAAGCTAGAGGGGTCGGGCATGGTGGCTCACGCCTGTAATCCCAGCACTTTGGGAGGCCGAGGCAGGTGGATCACGAGATCAGGAGTTTGAGACCAGCCTGGCCAATATGGTGAAACCCCATCTCTACTAAAAATACAAAAAATTAGCTGGGCATGGTGGCGAGAGCCTGTAGTCCCAGCTACTCAGGAGGCTGAGGCAGGAGAATGACTTCAGCCCGGGAGGTGGAGGTTGCAGAGCTGAGATCGCGCCGCTGCACTCCAGCCTGGGATACAGAGCGAGACACGATTTCAAAAATAAAAAAAAAACAAACAAAAATAAATCTAAATAAAAGATTTTCAAGACCTTTATGCAGAAAATAATGAAATTTTACTGAAATATATTAAAGACTTAAATAAGACTTAAATAAGTGGAGAGACATTCCAGATTCATGAATAGCAAGACTCAATATACGAAACATGTTGATATGGTTTGGATGTTTGTCCTCTACAAGTCTCATGTTGAAAGGTGATCCCCAATGTTGGAAGTGAGGCATGGTGCGAGGTGTTTGGGTCATGGGGGCAGATCCCTCATGAATGGCTTAGCATCATCCCCTTGGTGATGAGTGAGTTCTCTATTAGTTCACTGAGATCTGGTTGTTTGAAAGAACGTGGCACCTCCTCCTCTGTCTTGCTCCCGCTCTCGCCATGTAACATGCTGGCTCCCCTTCACCTTCTGCCATGATTGTAAGCTTCCTGAGACCTGCTCAGAAGCAGATGCCTGCACCATGCTTCCTGTAAAGCCTGCAGAGAACCGTGAGCCAATTAAACCTCTTTTCTTTATAAATTACCTAGCCTCACAAATTTCTTTATAGTGACGCAAACGGACTAACATAGATGAAAAGATATCTTAAATTGATCTATGAATTCCAAGGCAGTTTCATCAAAATTCCAATAAGGGTTTTCACAGAATTTGACAAAATAATTTGACACTTTATATGGAAGAGGAATTGACTGAAAATAACTAAGGAGACAAACAGGATGAGGGAACTGGAACTTGCCCTTTTGGATATCAAGGCTTATTTTAGGCTGGGTGCGGTGGCTCAAGCCTATAATTTTAGCAATTTGGGAGGGGGAAGTGGGAGGATCACTTGAGTTCAGGGGTTCAAGATCAGCCTGGGCAACATGATGAAACCCCATCTCTACAAAAAGCACACACAAAAAAATTTAGCCAGGCATGGTTGTACACGCCTGTGGTCCCAGCTACTTGAGAGGCTGAGGTGGGAGGATCGCTTGAGCCCAGGAGTTTGAGGTTGCAGTGAGCCATGATTATACCACTGCACTCCAGCCTGGGCAATAGAGGAGTGAGACCCTCTCTCTCTCTCTCTCTCCAAAAAAAAAAAAAAAAAAAAAAAAAAAAAAAAAGACTTATTTTAAAGCAACAGTTAAGAGTTTGGGATTGGCACAGGAATAGGTAAACGTAGCAATGGAATAGAATAGAGAACTTAGAAGCAGACCTGAACATATGTGGAAACTTGGTAAATATCAAAGTAGCATTGCAGATCAGTGGGGAAAGGATGTACTATTCAATAAACAGTGCTAGATCAGTTGGTTATCCATATAGGAAAGAAATGAAATGAGATTCCTATCTCATACATCATACAAAAATCAATCTAGATGGATAAAAGACTTAGATGTGCAAGGCAAAGACTTTTTTTTTTTTTTTTTTTTTTTGGAGACTGAGTCTTGCTCTGTTGCCCAAGCTGGAGTGCAGTGGCATAATCTGGGCTCCCTACAACTTCTGCCTCCCAGGTTCAAGCGATTCTCCTGTCTCAGCCTCTCGAGTAGCTGGGATTACCGGTGCCTGCCACCATGCCTAGCTAATTTTTGTATTTTTAGTACAGATGGGTTTCACCATGTTGGCTAGGCTGGTCTTGAACTCTTGACCTCAAGTGATCTACCTGCCTCAGCCTCCCAAAGTGCCAGGATTACAGGTGTGAGCCACTGCATCTGGCCAAAATTTTAGACCTTTTAGGAGAAATATAAGATAATTTATTTATTTATTTATTTTTTGAGATGGCATCTCGCTCTGTCACCCAGGCTGGAGTGCAATGGTGTGATCTCAGCTCACTGCAACCTCCACCTCCTGGGTTCAAGCAATTCTCCTGCCTCAGCCTCCTGAGTAGCTGGGACTACAGGCGCCCACCACCACGCCCAGCTAATTTTATATTTTAATAGAGACAGGGTTTCACCATGTTGGCCAGGATGGTCTCCATCTCTTGACCTCGTGATCTGCCCGTCTCGGCCTCCCAAAGTGCTGGGATTACAGGCGTGAACCACCATGCCCGGCCAATATAAGATAATTTAAAACATTTTTTTAAATTTTAATTTTTTTTTTTTTTTTTTTTTGAGACAGATTCTCACTCTGTCACCCAGGTTGCAGTGCAATGAAGAAATCACAGCTCACTGCAGCCTCAACCTTCTGGGCCCAATTGATCCTCCCATCTCAGCCTCCTGAATAAGCTGGGTCTACAGGCACATGCCTGGCTAATTTTGTACTTTTATGGAGACAGAGTCTCACTATGTTGCCCAGGCCAGTTCCAAACTCCTGGCCTCAAGCCATGCTCCTACCTCAGCCTTCTGAAGTGCTAAGTGCTGGGATCATAGGTGTGGGTCACTGTGCCCACCAAGAATATTTCTACGACTTTGATATACAAAAGGATTTCTTAGACAATAACATAAAGGACAAATCATAAAATAAAAGTTGAATGCATTTAACTATGTTAAAAAATATAGGCCAGGCGCGGTGGCTCAAACCTATAATCCCAGCACTTTGGGAGGCCGAGACGGGCGGATCACGAGGTCAGGAGATCAAGACCATCCTGGCTAACACAGTGAAACCCCGTCTCTACTAAAAAATACAAAAAACTAGCCGGGCGAGGTGGTGGGCGCCTGTAGTCCCAGCGGCTCGGGAGGCTGAGGCAGGAGAATGGCGTAAACCCGGGAGGCGGAGCTTGCAGTGAGCCGAGATCCGGCCACTGCACTCCAGCCTGGGCGACAGAGCCGGACTCCGTCTCAAAAAAATAAAAAATAAAAAATAAAATAAAATAAACTTTTGAAGCTGGGCACGGTGGTTTACGCCTGTAATTCCAGCACCATGGGAGGCCGAGGCAGGTGGATCACTTGAGGTCAGGAGTTCGAGACCAGCCTGACCAACATAGTGAAACCCTATCTCTACTAAAAATACAAAAATTAGCCAGGCATGGTAGCACATGCATGTAATCCCAGCTTCTCGGGAGGCTAAGGCAGAAGACTCGCTTGAGCATGGGAGGCAAAGGCTGCAGTGAGCCGAGATCACACCACTGCCCTCCAGGCTGGGTGACAGAGCAAGGATCTGTTTCTAAATAAATAAATAAATAAACTTTTGTTCATCATAAGACATCATTTTAAAAGGTGATGGGCTGGCAGAAGATGTTTCCAATTCATACAACTGATAAAGAATAACTCTCCTGGGCCAGGCACGGTGGCTGAGGCCGGCAGATCACCTGACGTCGAGAGTTCGAGACTAGCCCGGCCAACATGGTGAAACCCCGTCTCTACTAAAAATACAAAAAAATTAGCTGTTTGTGGTGGTGGGTGCCTGTAATCCCAGCTACTTGGGAGGCTGAGGAAGGGGAATCGCTTGAACCCGGGAGGCGAGGTTGCAGTGAGCCGAGATCACGCCATTGCGCTCCAGCCTGGGCGACAAGAGTAAAACCCCTTCTCAAAAAAAAGAAAAAAGAAAAGAAAAGAATAACTATCCTGACCCAACTGCGGTGGCTCATGCCTATAATCTCAATGCTTTGGGGACCGAGGTAAGAGGATCACTTGAGCCCCGGAGTTCGAGGCTGCAGTGAGCTGTGATCACACCACTGCACTCCTCCAGCCTAGGTGATAGAGTGAGACCTTGTATCAAAAAAAAACCAAAAAAGAATCCTGGCCAGGCGCGATGGCTCACACCTGTGATCCCAGCATCCCAGAACTTTGACGGGCAGAGGTGGGAGGATTGCTTGAGCCCACAAGTTTGAGACCAGACTGGGTAACATAGGGAGGTCTATCTCTAGCAAAAATTCTTTTCAAATTCTGAAAAAAATATGTAAGACTATATCAGTAAGAAAAAGACAAGCCATCCAATGAAAACTGACCAAAAAACATAAAGCAGCATTTCACAGAAGAGGACACAGGAATGGCCAATAAAACTTCTGATTCATCCATAATCAGAAAAATGCAAAACGATCATGATGACATTCATTTTGTACCTATCAGATTGAAAAATATTAAAAATATTAAATATTAAAAACCTTAGAACACTAGTGTTGTCAAGGATGTTCAGCAATGGAAATCCTACTAGCAGAAGTGTAAATTGATATAATCACTTTGGATATATTTTGATATTTAGTAAATCTGAATGTGGTTATAACCTCTGACTTAATCAGCAAATTTTTTTTTTTTTTTTTTTTTTTTTTTTTTTTTTTTTTTTTTTTTTTTTT
>NW_016804676.1:19598-23408 GCF_001698545.2 Rhinopithecus bieti
TTTTTTTTTCTGAGAAGAAGTCTTGCTCTTGTCCCCCAGGCTGGAACGCGGTGGCGCGATCTCGGCTCACTGCAACCTCCGCCTCCCGGGTGCAAGTGATTCTCCTGCCTCAGCCTCCTGAGTAGCTGGGATTACAGGCACCTGCCACCACACCCGGCTACTTTTTGTATTTTTAGTAGAGACGGGGTTTCACCATGTTGGCCAGGCTGGTCTTGAACTCCTGACCTCAGGTGATCCGCCCACCTCGGCCTCCCAAAGTGCTGGGATTACAGGTGTGAGCCACCGCACCCGACCAACTTAATCAGCAATTCTACCCCTAGGTACATACGCTAGAAAAAGTCTTGCACCACCGTACCAGAAGACATACACAAGAATCCAGGAGTGTTAATAGCTGCACTGATCTTTATAGCAAAAAGTTGGAAACAGCTCAAATGTTCTTCGATAAGAGAATGGTTTAGTAAATTATGGTATTATTATAAAATGGAAAACTATACATTGGTAAAAATACCTACAGATACGAATATCAACACAGATGAGTCCCACAAACATAATGTTGAAGGAAAGTTCAGAAAAATCCATACGATATGATTCTATGTATATAAGGTTCAAAAACATGGGTGAGAAAGCCATGAAGAAAAGTATAATTCCTGGCCAGGCATGGTGGCTCATGCCTGTAATCCCAGCACTTTGGAAAGTGAAGGCAGGAGGATCACTTGAGGTCAGGAGTTCAAGATCAGCCTGGGCAACATGGCGAAGCCCAATCGCTACTAAAAATACAAAAATTAGCCAGGCGTGGTGGCGCATGCCTGCAGTCCCAGCTACTTGGGAGACTGAGACAGGAGAATCTCTGAACCTGGGAGGTGGAGGTTGCAGTGAACTGAGATAATGCCACTCCACTCCAGCCTGGGTGACGGAGTGAGGCTCTGTCTCAAAAAATAAACAAACAAACAAACAAACAAACAAACAAACAAAAAGTACAATTCCTAATAGCAGTTACATCTTGCAGGGAAGGAAAGGAATGCAATTCAGAAGGGTATTCAGAGAGCTTCGGAGGCTCTGGTAATGTTCTGGTTTGTGAGCTGATTGGTGGGTACTTTGATGTTCATTTTCTTATTCTTTAAAGTATATATGAGATTTTTATCTACCGTAAATGTCAGATATACTTTTGTATTTGTGATATATTTCATAAAAGTAAGCTGAAAGAAAAGTGACTGGAAGGTGAGAAAGCAGCTAGGCTATCAGGGGGAGGAGAATGATAGTAATAGCTAAAGGGAGAAATGGGATAACCAGAAAAATTTTAAAAGACCTATGAGGCCAGCTGTGGTGGCTCATGCCTGTAATCCCAGCACTTTGGGAGGCCCAGGTGGGAGGATCTCTTGAGCCCAGGAATTTGAGACCAGCCTGGGCAACATAGCGAGACCATGTCTCTATGAAAAATAAAAAAAAATTATCTGGGCATGGTGGTGTGCACCTGCAGTCCTAGCTGGAGGTGCTAGGGAGGCTGATGTGGGAGGGTCACTTGAGCCCAGGAGTTTGGGGCTGCAGTGAACCATGATTGCATCACTGCACTCCAGTCTGGGCAACAAACTGAGACTCTGTCTCAAAAAACAAAATTAAAAACAAAACTAGCCGGACATAGTGGCATATACCTGTAGTCCCAGCTACTCGGGAGGCTGAGGCGAGAGGATCCCTTGAGCCCAGGAGTTCGAGGTTGCAGTGGGCTATGATCGCACCACTGCACCCCACCATGGATCCTGTCGCTTAAAAAAAGAGAAAGACTTATGAGCATGTTTACAGCCTTGGTTCATTCAACAAACATTTACTGAATTCCCACTATGTACCCGGTAGTATGCTGGGCCTTGGGGTACAGAGATACATTTATTCAATTATGTAGTTACCCATTCTTCTAACAGCCAGAAATAATTCATTTATTCATTCAATAAATATTTATTAAGTGGATACTATCTGCCAGGATTGATCTAAGTGCTGGAAATACAGCATTGAACAAAAGTCCTTTCATGGAGGTGGAGAGAGGCAATAAATATCTGTAAGGTGGTGATAAGTACTATAAAGAACACTAAAGTAATATAATGGTACAAAGGGAATGTGTATGTGTTAAGGAGGAGAGAGTTGCTATTTTAGATAAGGTGGTCAGGGAAGGCCTTTCAGAGAAGGTGACATTTGAACAGATAAATTAATGAAGTGAGGGAATAAATTAGGTGGCTCTCTGGGGGAAGATCATTCCAGGCAAAGAGAAAACACATGCAAGGGGTAGTTAGGAGGCTATTGTAGTAATCTAGGCAGGAGATGATGATGGCTTGGATGAGGCTGGTAGTAACGAAGATGGTGAAAAATGGTTAGAGAAGGGACGGGATGGGCTGGGCCCGGTGGCTCACGCCTGTAATCCCAGCACTTTGGGAAGCCGAGGCAGGCGGATCACCTGAGGTCAGGAGTTCAAGACCAGTCTGGCCAACATGGCGAAACCCCATCTCTACTAAAAATACAAAAAGTAGCCGGATGTGGTGGTGCATGCCTGTAATCCCTGCTACTCGGGAGGCTGAGGCAGGAGAATCACTTGAACCCAGGAGGTGGAGGTTGCAGTTGCCATTGCACTCCAGCCTTGGCAACAAGAACGAAACTCCATCTCACACACACACAAATACGCACACAAAAAGTAACCATTGAACTGATATTTGACAGATAAAAAGAGTTATTTAATTGTACAAATCATGAAGGCATTCCAAAGAAAATCACATATCTATAGGTATGGATGCTTAAGAATATATTTCATAATGGATCTTTGATTTGGAATATCTGAGATAATGGTAGAAGATGCAGCTGGAAAGGAGACCAGAGCCAAATCTTGATGGACACTATATGTCACTCCGTGAGGAATGGGCTCTACCACCTCGGTCACCCAAAGTGCTGGGATTACAGGCGTGAGCCACAGCGCCTGGCCTATTGATGGATTTTAAGTAGGAAAATGACATGATGCCACTTGTGTGGTTATAAGTAACAAAAACCTTGACTTAAATAAGTAGGTATTTGTTTTTCTCATATAAGAAGTCCAAAGATAGGTAGTTGTTGGCTTTGGTTCCAAGACTTAGCAATGGCATCAAGAATTCAGTCTCTATCTGTCTGCTCAACCCTCCCTAGCAGGCTGGCTTTCGGCCTTTGTGCTTGTTGCCTTATGGTCACAGGATGGCTGCTTTAGTTCCAGTAATCACATTCACGTTTGCGGAAGGAAACTGGAGAAAGTAGTGGCACTATGGCTGTCCCTTATATAATGAAAGCACAAACTTTCTCCCACTATCAACACACTTCCCTTTATCTCATGGCCAATACTGGACAATATGGTAACTTGCAGCTTTAAGGTTGTACAATTGTGAATCTCACAAACAGAAACAGGTTTAGACAAAGCATGATTCATATTCGGGTTGGGCATATTCCTTCCCTGCACATATATGGGTTCTCTTGGCAAATAAGAAGTGGAGGGGGTGGCTCTTGAGTGGACAATTAACAATACAAGCATACCTCAGAGATATTGTGGGTTCAGTTCCAGACCACTGCAATAAAGTACATATCACAATAAAGTGAGTCACAGGGATTTTTTTGTTTCCCAGTGCATATAAGTTATGTTTACACTATATTGTAGTCTATTAAATGTGCAATAGCACATCTAAAAAATACTTTATCATTAAAAAATGCTAATGATCATCTGAGCTTTCAGCGAGTGGTAATATTTTTGCTGGTGGAGGGTCTTGCCTTGATATTGATGGCTGCTGACTGATCAGGGTGGTGATTGCTGAA
>NW_016804676.1:25410-33522 GCF_001698545.2 Rhinopithecus bieti
AAAAAAAAAAAAAAAAACAAGTAAGCTTAAAATATTCATTAAACCAGCTGGGCATGGTGGCTCATGCCTGTAATCCTAGCAACTCCTCATTCGTTGCTGGAAGGAGGCTGCAATGGATAGGAGGCTGAAGCAGGCAAATTGCTTGAGCCCAGAAGTTTGAGACCAGCCTGGGCAATGTGACGAAACCTTGTCTGTACAAAAAATACAAAAAAATTAGCCTGGCATTGTGGTGCACACCTGTAGTCCCATCTACTGGGGAGGTTGAGGAGGCTGAGGTGGGAGGATCACCTGAGCCCAGGAGGCTGCAGTAAGCTGTGACTGTGCCACTGCACTCCAGCCTGGGTGACAGAGCAAGACCCTGTCTCAAAAAGAAAAAAAGTCACCAGCTGCATTAGCCCCTAACAAGAATCAGCCTGTTCCTTTGAAACTTTGAAGACAGGAACTGACTTCTTGCTAGATTTTAAAGTTCTAGATGGCATCTTCTTCCAATAGAAGACTGCTTCATCTATATAGAAAATCTCTTGTTCAGTGTGGCCACTTTCATTTCTTTTTTTTTTTTTGAGATGGAGTCTCGCTCTGTCGCCCAGGCTGGAGTGTAGTGGTACGATCTCAGCTCACGGAAACCTTCACTTCCTGGGTTCAAGCAATTCTCTTGCCTCAGCCTCCTGAGTAGCTGGGATTACAGGCACGCGCCACCATGCCCGGCTAGTTTTTTGTATTTTTAGTAGAGATGGGGGTTTCATCATGTTGGCCAGGCTGGTCTCGAACTCCTGACATCATGACCTGCCTGCTTTGGCCTCCCAAAGTGCTAGAATTACAGGTGTGAGCCACTACGTCTGGCCACAGTGCAGCCACTTTCATCAATCATCTTAGCTAGATCTTTTGGATAACTGGCTATGGCCTCTACATCCGGACTTGCTGCTTCACCTTGCAGTTTGATATTATGGAGATGGTTTCTTTCCTTAAACCTCATGAACCAACCTCTGCTAGCTTCAGACTTCTGTTCTGCAGCTTCCTCGCCTCTCTCAGCCTTCGTACAGTTGAAGAGAGTTAGGGCCTTGCTGTGGATTAAGCTTTGGTGTAAGAGCATATTGTGGCTGGTTTGATCTTCTATCTGGACCACTAAAACTTTCTCCATATCAGCAATAAGGCTGTTTTGCTTTCTTATCATTCATGTATTCACTGGAGTAACACTTTTAATTTCCTTTAAGAACCTTTCCTTTGTGTTCCCAACTTGGCTAACTGGCACATGAGGCCTAGCTTCTTGAAAGCCTGTTTCAGCTTTCAACATGCCTTCCTCACTAAGCTTAATCATTCCCAGTTTTTGGCTTAAAGTGAGAACCAGACTCATGCCTGTAATCTCAGCACTTTGGGAGGCTGAGGTGGGAGGATTGCTTGAGCCCAGTCATTCGAGGCCACCTTGGGCAACACAGGGAGACCCTGTCTCTACAAAAATTTTTTTAAAAAAATTAACTGGGTGTAGTGGTCCCAGCTACTCAGGAGGCGGAGGTGGGAGGATCCCCTGAGTCCAGGAGATTGAGGCTGCAGCCAGCCGTGATTGTGCCACTGCACTCCAGCCTGAATAACAGAGTGAGACTCTGTCTCAAACAAACAAACAAATAAATAATAGAGAGCTGTGTGACTCTTTCTTTCACTTGGACACTTAGAGGTGGATAAGAGAAACCTCTGATAAGGGGGACTACTGTATTTTCCAACTTGCTTTTTACACATAGTATATTGTGAACATCTCTCTCTCTCTCTGTATATATACACATCCCTCATTATTATTTTTTTCTTCTGCAGTGACTTGGAATCCATTCCTTTTTTAATTGAAAATTTTATTGAGATATTTGTAAGAAATAATAGAGATTCCTTGTACACTTTGCCTAGTTTCTCCCAACGGCAACATTTTGCAAATATCACAACCGGGATAATGACATTGATATGATCCACCAATCTTTATTCAGGTTTCTCCAGTTTGCCTTATTCTTTTCTTTTTCTTTTTTCTTTTATTTTTTGTAGAAATGAGGTCTCACCACGTCGCTGAGGCCAGTCTCGAACTCCTGGCCTCAAGTGATCCTTCGGCCTCAGCCTCCCAAAGTGCTGGGATTATAGACGTGAGACAGCACATCCAGCCCTCATTCTTTTAAAACATCCTATGGATAGACATTTAATTTTCCATTTTTTTGCTTTAACAATGTTTGAATCTCCTGGACTCTATTTAGTTCCACTTAATCTTTTTCTTTCTGGACCACTATAATATTAATTACTATGCATTTAATTGTAACTGGTGGATCAAATTACTTTTTTATTTTTAGATGGAGTCTTGTTCTGTCGCCCAAGCTGGAGGCTGGAGTGCTGTGGTGTGATCTCAGCTCACTGCAGCCTCTGACTCCCGGGTTCAAGCGATTCTCCTGCCTCAGCCTCCCGAGTGACTGAGATTACAGGTGCCTGCCACCACACCCAGATAACTTTTGTATTTTCAGTAGAGACAGGTTTCACCATGTTGGCCAGGCTGGTCTCGAATTCCTGACCTCAGGTGATCCGCCTGCCTTGGCTTTCCAAAGTGCTGGGATTACAGGTGTGAGCCACCACACCTGGCCAAAATTAACTTATTATTCATCCTTTACTTGTTTTATTTGGCTACTGAGGTAGACAGGTAGCCCCCAGTGATCCCCACCTCCTGGTATTCATGCCTTTGTATAAGTCCCTCCCTCCTCTTGTGTGTGGGCTGGGCCCGATGATCTAACGAATGGAATACAGCAAAGGTGATGGAGCTATTACTTGCAAGACTAGATTACAAAAGACCATTACTTCCATCTTGCTGGTATGCTTTTGCTTTCTTTTGCTTGCTTCAGGGTGATGAACTTCAATACCCTGATGCTGTGTTGTTGTGAGCTCCCCTGTGGAGAGGCCAACATGTCAAGGAACTGAGACCCTCAGTCCAACAGTCCACAAGGTATTTTATACCCTGCTAACAACCACAAAGTGAATGTGGAAGTAGATCTTGCTCCAGTTGAACCTTGACATGAATTCAGTCCTGGCCAACACTTTGACTGCAACCTTGTGAGAGACCCTGAACTGTAAGACTTATCTAAGCAGTGCCTGGATTCCTGATCCATGGAAATAGTGAGGTCAATGCATGGTTTTGGTTTAACTTTTGATTTTGAAATAACTGTAAATTCACAGACAGTTGTAAATAAGTGGTATGGAGATCCCAATACTTTTCACTGAGCTTCCCCAAACGGTAACATCTTGCATAGCTATAGTACATTATCAGTCCCTGTTTTCAATTCATTTGAATATATACCTAGGCGTGGAATTACAGGGTCATATTGTAATTCTATGTTTGACTTTTTGAGGAACTGCCAAGCTGTTTTCCACAGTGACTGCATTTTATTTTCCACTCCCACCAGCAATGTATAAGGGCTCTGATTTCCTCACAATCCCACCGACAGTTGCTGCTTTCTATGCGTGCACGCGCAGGTGTATGTTTTATAACAGCCTTCCTAATGGGTGTGAAGTGGCACCTCATTGTGGTTTAGATTTGCATTTTTCTCATGACTAGTGATGTTGAGCGTCTATTCATGTGCTTATTGGTCATTTGTATATTCTCCTTGGAGAAATGTCTATTCAGACCCTTTGTTCATTTTTAGATTGGGTTGTTTGCTGTTGTTGTCCAGTTGTAGGAATTACTTATATATTCCGGATATTAATGCCTTATCAGATATATGATTTGCGAATATTTCTTCAATCCTATAGGTTGCCTTTTTACTCTGTTGATATTGTTGTTTAATGCACACAATTTCTAATTTTGATGAAGTTCATTTGACTTAGTTTTCTTTTGTGACCTGTACTTTTAAGTCATATCCAAGAACTCATTGCCAAACCCAAGGTCATTAATATTTCCCCCTACGTTTTTTCTTTTATTTATTTATTTATTTATTTATTTTTGAGACAGAATCTTGCTCTGTTACCCAGCCTGGAGTACAGTGATGCAATCTCCGCTCACTGCACCCTCCACCTCCTGGGTTCAAGCGATTCTCGTGCCTCAGCCTCTCGAGTAGCTGGGTGGCGCAATCATGGCTCACTGCAGCTTTGACCTTTCAGGCTCAGGTGATTCTCCCACCTCAGCCTCCTGAGTGGCTGAAACTACAGGCACCCTGCTAATTTTTTGATTTTCTGTAGAGGCGAGGTCTCACTATGTTGCCTAGGCTGGCCTGGAACTCCTGAGCTCAAACGATCCCTCCTGCCTCGGCCTCCCAAAGTGCTGGGATTATAGGCATGAGCCATTGTGCTCTGCCTAAATTTTTTAGTTTGTTTTAGAGACAGGGTCTTGCTCTGTCACCCAGGCTGGGGTGCAGTGGCCTGGTCATAGCTCACTGCAGCACCAACTCCTGGGCTCAAGCAATCCTCCCACCCCAGTCCCAGTAGCTGGGACTACAGGGGCACACCACCATGCCTGGCTATCTTTTTTGTTTGTCTGTTTCTGTAGAGACAGGGGTCTCACTATGTTTCCCAGGCTGGTCTCTCAAGAGACCCTCCTGCCTTGGCCTTCCAAAGTGCTGGGATTACAGGCGTGAGCCACCAAGCTTGGCCGGAAATTTTTGATTACTGGTTCAGTCTCTTTACTTGTTATAAGTCTAGTCAGATTTGCTATTTTTCTTGACTCGGTTTTGGTAGTTTGTGTGTTTCTAGGAATTTGCTCATTTCATCTAGATTATTCAATAATTATAGTCTCTTATAATCCTTCTTATTTCAGTAACGTTGGTAGTAATGTTTCCTCTTTCATTTCTGATTTTAGTAATTTGAGCCTTCTCTCTTTTTTTCTTAGTCAATCTAGTTAAAGGTCTGTCAATTTTGTTGATCTTTGAATCTCTGTATTATTAGTCTGCTTCCTATTTTGTTTATCTCCTCTCTACTCTTCATTATTTTCTTCTTGGGTTCAGTTTGCTCTTCTTGGTATAATTTTCTTCATAATTACTGTACTTGGAGTATGCTGTGATTCTTGGATCTGTGTTTACGGTATTCATCAAATTTGGAAAAATTTTGGCCTTTTCTTTTTTAATCCACCCCTCTTCCTTCAGGGACTCCCATCACATGTACAGAAGGCTGCTTCGGATTGCCCCCCCTCATTGATGATCTGTTCTTTCGTTCAGTCTTTTTTCTCTGTGCTTCATTCCAGTAGTTTCTATTATTATGTCTTCAAGTTCACGAATCTTTTTTTCTGTAGTACCTAATTTGCTGTTAGTCCCATCTAATGTATGGTGGTGTTTTTTTTTGGTTTTTTTTGTTTTGTTTTGTTTTTTTTAGACGGAGTTTCACTCTTGTCACCCAGGCTGGAGTGCAGTGGTGCGACCTTGGCTCATTGCAAGCTCTGCCTCCCAGGTTCAAACGATTCTCCTGCCTCAGCCTCCCGAGTACCTGGGATTACAGGCGCCCGCCACTATGCCCGGCTAATTTTTGTATTTTTATTAGAGACCAGTTTCACCTTCTTGGCCAGGCTGGTCTCAAACTCCTTACCGCAGGTGATAAAATTGCCTTGGCCTCCCAGAGTGCTGGGATTACAGGCATGAGCCACCACACCTGGCCTCATCTAACACATTTTTTTTTTAAATTTAGATATTGCCTTTTTTAACTCTAGAAGTTTATCTTTTTAAATATCTCCTGTATCTCTACTTAACATGCTCAATTTTTCCTCCACCGTCTGGAATATGGTTATAATAACCATTTATCATCCTTGTCTATTAACTTTATCACCTATGTCATCTCTGGTCAGTTCCTATTGATTTTTCTCCCCATGGTGGATTACATTTTCCTGCTTCTTTGCTTGCCTGTTAATTTTCTATTGGAGGCCAGACATTAAAAATTTTACCTTGTTGGGTGCTGGGTATTTCTGTACTACTGTAAATATGCTTAAGCTTTGTTCTGGGAAGTTAAGTTATTTGGAAACAGTTTAACCTTTTAAATGCTTGCTTTTAAGCTCTTGTTTGCTTAGTTGATTTTAAGCCAGGATCAAAAGTAGCCTTTTAATCTAGGACTAGATTTGCTCCTCTACTGGGGAAGTATTCTACCCAGTGTCTTATGAAGTTTTCCCACCCACAATCAGGCCAGTGGGAACACAAACTATTCTGGTCCCTGTGTGATCTTTGAGTATTTGTCTCTCTAATCCCTTCAGGTGGTTCTTCTCTTAGCTTTAGGTGGTTTCTTTCTTTCTTTCTTTTTTTTTTTCCAGACGGAGTCTCACTCTGTCGCTCAGGCTGGAGTGCAGTGGCGTGATCGCGGCTCACTGCAACCTCCACCTCCTGGGTTCAAGCGATTCTCCTGCCTTGGCCTCCCGAGTAGTTGGGACTACAGGTGTGCACCACCATGCCTGGCTAATTTTTGTATTTTTAGTAGAGACAGGGTTTCACCATATTGGCCAGGCTGGTCTCGATCTCCTGACCTCATGATCCACCCACCTCAGTCTCCCAAAGTGCTGGCAGGTAGTTTCTTTATGGGCATGCACTGACCAATCCCCAGCTGAAGACTTGAGAGACATCCTCTGCAGATCTCCAGAGCTTTCTCTTGGTGCAGCTATCTTTTCTCCAGTTTTCTGTCCTGTGAACTTTAGCTACGTTGGCCTCCTAGTCTTCCAAGTCTGTCTTCTTAGCTCAAAAAGACTGCTAGGCTCTGCCTGTGTTCCTCCTCTCTGCACTGTGGCCTAGAAACTCTCTCCAGGCAGTATGCTAGGGCAATTATACAACTCATCTTGTGCTGGGCACGGTGGCTCACGCCTGTAATCCCAGCACTTTGGGAGGTCGAGGCAGGTGGATCACCCGAGGTCAAGAGTTCGAGACTACCCTGGCCAACATGGTGAAACCCTGTCTCTACTAAAAATACAAAAATTAGCCAGGCATGGTGGTACACGCCTGTGATCCCAGCTACTCAGGAGGCTGAGGCAGGAGAATCGCTTGAACCTGGGAGGCGGAGGTCGCAGTGAGCTGATATCGCACCACTGCACTCCAGCCTGAGCAACAGAGTGAGATTCTGTCTGAAACAAACAAACAAACAAAACAAACAAAAAAAAACTCATCTTGTTTGTTTCTCCCCTTTCTCTTGTCACTATCATATGCTGCCTGATGTCCAGTGTCCGGAAACCATTGTTTTATATAGTCTGTCCCTTTTGTTGCTGTTGTTTTAGGCAGTAGGGTGAATTACTCGATCTTGGCCAAATGTAGAAGTCCCTCTGCCTCTTTGTGATACTGGGGTTTAAGATGTTACAGGTCGGGTTTTTCTGGTCAGTGAGAGTCTGGCCCTGAGAGACGGGGCTGAAATGGAATAGAAGAGCTCCTGGAGTGAAGGCAGAATAAGAAAGGTAAGGCTAGGCTGGGCGCCGTGGCTCATGCCTATAATCCCAGCACTTTGGGAGGCCGAGGCGGGTGGATCACCTGAGACTGGGAGTTTGAAACCAGCCTGACCAACATGGAGAAACCCCGTCTCTACTAAAGATACGAAATTAGACAGGCATGGTGGCACATGCCTGTAATCCCAGCTGCTTGGGAGGTTGAGACAAGAGAGTCGCTTGAACCAAGGAGGAGGAGGTTGCGGTGAGCCGAGATCGCGCCATTGCACTCCAGACTGGGCAACAAGAGTGAAACTCCGTCGCAAAAAAAAAAAAAAAAAAAAAAAAAAAAAAAAAAAAAACAAAAATTTTTAAAGGAGATTTTCTTGGGGATGCAAAAAAAAAAAAAAAAAAAAAAAAAAAAGTAAGCCTAAATTGTTAAGTGAGTCATTCATGTGGATGCTCAACAGGCAAACTAAGTGGAAACAGAACTGGTATTACAGACAGAGGGATGAGGATGGCAAAGGGCCTGGAGGAATAAATCAGCAGTAGCTTCAGAGAATTACAAAGTATTTCTTACAGCTGGAATATAAAGTACATAAGAAGCTGCTGTGGTTTGAATGCGTCCCTTCTAAAATTCAGTTGTTGCCTTCGTGATAATATCAAGAGATGGGTCTTTTAAGAGGTGATTAGGCCATGAGGGCCTCTCCCTCATGAACAGGATTAAGGCCCTCAGAAAGGAGAAAAGAGGCTTTTTAAAAACTCTTTTCCCCTCCTCCTCCACCCCC
>NW_016804676.1:34551-41983 GCF_001698545.2 Rhinopithecus bieti
TCTCGATCGCCTGCCCTCGTGATCCGCCCGCCTCGGCCTCCCAAAGTGCTGGGATTACAGGCGTGAGCCACCGCGCCCGGCTGCTAACATTCTTTAAAAATATACATTTTACACTCCCTGCACCTCAGCAAAGGTGGCAATGTAATCAACATACTGGCTTATTTTGTTCTCCTCACTGTTAGACGCATGTCCCCAAACTACCTGTTATAAGCCCTGTTTTTTTGGACTTCTCAAGGGCTTTGTCCATCGTTCTTCCCCCGGCATCTGGGACAGTACCACTTGGGCTTTGGTTTATAGTTGAGACTCACATACGAGAAGCGGAACCACTCGATGGGGCATTCGTTGTCGCAGCGGATCATCTCCCATTAGAAGGGCTCGCTGGAGTCGATGGGGAGGTCTGCGGGGGACGCCTGCCGCTAAGCCTTGGCCATGGAGCTCTGCTTCTTCTTGGAGGTCTGGGCTTTCTTCTCCTTGGGCGTGCCCGAGGTGACGTCGTCGTGGTCGCGGTTGCTGGACGCGTTCTCGCGGTTCTCGTTGTTGCGCTGCCGCCGAGAACGCTTTGCTGTTGGGCTTTTCCGCCCGCGCGGCCGCCTCGCCCCTGGGCCTGTCCGGGCGGACCTTGCCGCTGTCGCCCGCCGCGTCGCCCTGCTACTGCTGCGCCTGGAACGGCTCCACGTGGCTGTCCACCTGCAGCGTGCGGCTCTCCACCAGCTCCGCCCTCTGGCTCACGATCTGGATCTTCTGGTCGCCCGGCTCCTAGCTGCGGATCAGGGCCCGCTGGGCGCAGGATGGCACCTGCGGCTTCTGCGCGCAGTTCGTGTCGCCGCGGACCTTCTCGTAGCACTCGTCCAGGTCCTTCAGGGTCTCCTCCAGCAAAGTCTACGCGCCTGGAGCCCCGCTAACTCACGCCTCCCCCGCTACGCGCGGCCGCATCCTCCAGTCTGCAGAGGTGCGGCGTGTGACCGTCTGCGAGCCAGTGTCGCGGTACGCCGGGGCTAGACGGACGGCCCGAGCTGCAGCCCAGGACCCCAGCTCCCAGCCCTGGTCCCGGCCCGACCTCCGGCATTGCTCCACGGCTGGAAGCGCAATGCCGTTCTTACTGTGCTCCACTGCAACCATTTTTACTTTCTTTGAACTTTTTTTTTTTTTACGGAGTCTTACTCTGTAGCCTTGGCTGGAGTGTAGGGGCGCAATCTCGGCTCACCACAACCTCCGCCTCCCGGGTTCAAGCGATTCTCCTGCCTCAGCCTCCTGAGTAGCTGGGACTACAGGCGCGCCATGCCTGGCTAATTTTTTGTATTTTTAGTAGAGACGGGGTTTCACTATGTTGGCCAGGCTGGTCTCGAACTCCTGACCTCGTGATCTGCCTGCCTCGGCCTTCCAAAGTGCTAGGATTACAGGCGTGAGCTAACTCTTACTTTGTTTTCTGCTTAAAACTCACATGATCTACTTGGCATGTCTCCAAGCAAACACGCTCTAGTCCTTAAGAAATGTGCTCTCTGTGCTAAAATCTTGTTACAATGTCTTAAGTCACGGTCCAAAAGGCCAGATTGTTTTCTCAGATACTGTCAAATAGCTCTGCATTCACCGCTGCTGTATCTTTCCTACTCTTCCAGAATCTCTGCTTTCAGTTGGAAGAAGTGGAAATGCCCCCTTATGTTCGCAAGGTTTTCAGCTTTTGCCCAGGCATTGTTCTGTAGAAGCGCTTTGTGGGTTACTTGTGGAAGTGCTGTTCAACCCTGTGTAAGGCACTAGGAGCAGATAGAGGTCAGAAAGTTTGGTAAATTCTGTGACATACTCCAGATTCATAGTTTAGAAAAACAGCACCTCCACCGGGTGCAGTGGCTCATGCCTGTAATCCCAACACTTTAGGAGGCAGAGGTGGGAGGATCTCTGGAAACAAGGAGCAGGAGACCAGCCTGGGCAACGCAGGGAGACCCCACCTCCACCCCATATCTACAAAAAATTTTAAATATTAATTAGGCTTGGTGGTTCTCCCCTGTAGTCCCAGCTATTTGAGAGCCCAGGAATTTGAGGCCTCAGTGAGCTACAATTGTGCCACTGCACTCTAGCCTGGATGACAAAGCAAGACCCTGTCTCAAAACATACAAATTTTAGCATTATATGCCCACCGTTTTGCACCTTGCTTCTTCCACTCGAGGCAAGCTTGTCCAATCCGCAGACCGTGGGCCTCGGGTGGCGCAGGACTGCTTTGAATGCATCTCAACAAAAATTTGTAAACTTTCTTAAAATATTATGAGATTTTTGGGCTGTGTGCAGTGGCTCATGCCTGTAATCCCAGCACTTTGGGAGGCCGAGGCAGGCAGATCACCTGAGATCAGGAGATCGAGATCAGCCTGGCAAATATGGAGAAACCCTATCTCTACTAAAATACAGAAAATTAGCTGGGCGTGGTGGCACGTACCTGTAGTCCTAGCTACTAGGGAGGCTGAGGCAGAAGAATCGCTTGAACCTGGGAGGCAGAGGTTGCAGTGAACCGAAATTGTGCCACTGCACTCCAGCCTGGGCAACAGAATGAGACTCCATCTCTAAATAAATAAATAGATTTTTCTGGCAATTAAAAAAAATATAACTAGCTTATCAGTTACTGTTAGTGTTAGTGTATTTTATGTGTGGCCCAAGACAATTCTTCTTCCAATGTGACCCAGGGAAGCTAAAAGATTGGACACCCCTGAAAGGGTATATCCTGGAAGTATATCTTTCCAAGTGAGTCTATATAGAGCTGCTCATGGTTTTTGTGACTGCATAGTATTGTGTCCAGAGTTGGTTCCTTCCGGTGGGTTCTTGGTCTCACTGACTTCAAGAATGAAGCTGTGGACCTTCATAGTGAGTGTTACAGCTCTTAAAGGTGGCACGGACCCAAACAGTGAGCAGTAGCAAGATTTATTGTGAAGAGTGAAAGAACAAAGCTCCCACTGCATGGAAGGGGACCCAAGTGGGTTACTGCTGCTGGTTGGGGTGGCCAGCTTTTATTCCCCTATTTGTCCCTGCCCACATCCTGCTGATTGGTCCATTTTACAGAGTGCTGATTGGCCCATTTTACAGAGTGCTGATTGGTGCATTTACAATCCTTTAGCTAGACATGGCGCACTGATTGGTGCGTTTACAGTCCTCTAGCTAGACAGAAAAGTTCTCCAAGTCCCCACTCGACCCAGGAAGTCCAGCTGGCTTCACCTCTCAATCCCCACTCCAAACAGGACACCGCAACTGCTGTTGGGAATTGGGCAATGACCACTCTAGCTACTTCCTGCTGGGTAGGGGCGAAGAAGCAGCCCTGCAGTTGTAGTATCCTCCAAAGGGGAACTCTTTAGGCCAGTCAAAGGGCCAGTAGGTTGGTCCAGGGGTCCTCAGTAGAAATTGTTAGTTGAGCTCATTTGGAATTCCATTTGTAAGACCATCTGTAGCTTGATGGCCTCGATCCTAGAGGAAACAAATTTGACAAGGAGGTTAAAAATACAGGGCCCGAAGGAGAGTAATAGCAAGATGGTTGTCACGGGACCTAGAAAGGGGAGAAGCCATCTTGCCCAACTCCAGAGGTTGGTATAAGAGTTTGAGAGGTGTTGTCTGATTTCAGAAGCCTTTTCCTGTAAACGCCAGGTGGCATCTCATACTATCCCTGACTGGTTGATGTAAAAACAATACTCTTCCACTAAGAAGGTGCAGAGTCCTCCTTTCTCAGCAGTGAGGAGGTCTAGGCCTCGGTGGTTTTGGAGAGTCGCTGCTGCCAAAGAGTCTATTTGGGATTGTAGAGTAAGGATAGATTCTGTTATTTCTTGTAAACAGTCTGAGAAATCCTTTGAGAGTGTGTGGTAGTAGGATAATGAAATAGATAAACCTGCTATTCCGGTTCCTGTAGCAGTGGCCATTTCTAACCCTATAAGTAGGGGTATTAGTTGTATGGCCCAGTGCTGACAGACTTGAGCTTTGAGGGGCACTGATAGGGTCTGATTTCCATAAGATTAGAAGTTAGGATAATACATGTTACACTGTTAACTTTTAGCAAACTTCGCTTTTGTTGGAAACCTTGTAAGTTTGGGATTTTAATTTTTCTTCGCTATTAATAAAATCTCATTCAGTTCATATTAACTTAGAACTGGTATAGATGGCTCCTTCCTGATTCTGTAAGTACTTTAAGGTTTGGCTGAGTGCAAACAGCTCACATGTTTGAGCAGACCAATTATTGGGTAATTTTCCTAATTCTGCTTCTATAAGAGTTTCCTTATCACTTACTGAATAGCCATTGTGTCTTTTTCCCTTAATCCCCCAGGAGGAACCATCTATTGTCCTGTCCTGAAGGGAATTCCTCCTAGATCTGGTTGGATCTTTGTGTGGTAATTAATTAAGATTCCCTGTTAGGAAACCTGCTGGGTTAAGGATTTTTGACAGGAAGGTTACGGGTTGTCAGTGGCCTCAGTGCTTTCGGGCTACACTCTTGTTTACGCTGACCACTGACAACAAGGTGGTACTGGAGTGTTATAGGGTCATGGAGAAGACCTTCAATTATCATTTATAGGTTTTAAATTTACCCTGGCTTTTAAAGGAATAGGACGCACTGTTTTTTCTTTACTACTTCTCTCTCTTTCACTTTGACTTTCTGTTTCTCTCTTTGACTCCTTCTTTGTCTCTGTCTCTTCCCCTCTTGCTCTTTGACTGCCTCTTTGTCTGTCTCTTTCTCTGCCTGTCTCTCTCTTTGACTTCTCCTTTGTCTGTCTCTTCCTCGCTCTCTTTCCTTCTCTCTTTGACTTTCTGTCTCTCTCTCTTCCTCTCTCTCTCTGACTTGCTGTTTGTCTCTCTGTCTCTTCCTCTCTCTCTTTCTTTCTCATTCTCTTTCTCTCTGACTTTTTGTCTCTTTCTTTCTCTCTTTCTCTTTGACTTTCTGTCTCTCTTTCTTTCTCTGTCTCTCTCTTTCTGTCTCTCCCTTTTGCCCCCTTTGACTTTCGCTTCGGCAGTGTAAGACTGCCACCTCCTTGGGTTTTTGCACTGCGTGCAATAACTCCATGATTTCATTGTGGTATTTAATGGGGGTTCCCCCACAGGTTAGGAACTCCCTTTCTTTCCATATTGCAGCATGGGCATGTAGGATTAGATAAGCATACTTGCTATCTGTATACACATTTATTCTTTTTCCCTTTCCCAGTTCTAAGTCTTGGGTAAGTGCCACTAGTTCTGCTAACTGGGTGCTGGTCCCTGGGGAAAGAGGCTTACTTTCAACTACTGTTACATCACTAACTATGGCATAACCTGCCTTTCATATGCCATTCTCCACAAATGAATTTCCATTGGTATATAGGTTAAGGTCAGGATTAGCTAAGGGGACTTCTAAGAGATCCTCTCGGTGGCGTAAGTCTGGACTATAATTTGTTAACGGTCATGCTCGATTGGTTCTCCATCCTCTGGGAGAAAAGCGGCAGGGTTGAGGGCCACACGTGTGCTTATTTGAAGCACCGGTCCCTCAAGAAGTAGCAGCTGGTATCTGAGCAGGTGGTTGTCTGATAGCCATAAACTTCCTTTAGCACCTAGTATGCCATATACATCATGAGTAATCCAGATAGTGAGATACTTTCCTTGTATTATTTTGATAGCCTCTGACACTAAGACGGCCACCACCGCTACGACCCATAAACAGTGAGGCCGGCCTTTTGCTGCTGCATCAATTTCCTTACTTAGGCATGCCACTGGTTGTGGGGTTGTCCCATGAGTCTGAGTAAGGACTCCAAGAGCTATTCCTGCTCTCTCTGTGATGTATAAAGAGAAGTTTTGTCCTATGGGAAGGCTTAAGGATGGAGCTTGTACTAGGGCCTGCTTTAAGGTTTTGAAGGCCGTTTCTGCCTCTGGTTCCCATTCTACTAGATGAGTATTTGCCTTCTGGGTCTCCTCGATTAGAGTATAGAGTGGTCTGGCCATCTCGCTGTATCCAGGGATCCATAGTCGACAAAAGCCAGTGATTCCAAGGAACCCACAACTGTTTTAATGTCTTAGAGGGAGGATAAGCCAGTATAGGCTGTGTTCATTCCTTGCTCAGGGCCCTGGTTCCTCTGGCTAAGATTAGGTCTAGATATTTGACTTGTAGGCAGAGCTGGCCCTTTGATTTAGACACCTTGTACCCTTGATTAGCTAGAAAGTTCAAGAGCTCTAGAGTAGTCTGCTGGCATGACGCTTCCAAACTGGTAGCCAAAAGTGAATCATCCACATACTGAAGGACCAGAGTGCCTGGACTTGAGAAGTGGCCTAGATCTTGCCCCAGTGCCTGACCAAACAGATGAGGGCTATCCCTAAATGCTTGGGGCAAGACGGTCCATGTAAGTTGGGATGCATGGTCTGTGGGATCCTCAAAGGCAAAGAGAAACTGGGAGTCAGAGTGCAGGGGAATACAGAAGAAGGCATCCTTGAGGTCCAGAACTGTGAACCATTCTGCTTCCTCTGGTATTTGAGAGAGCAGGGTATAGGAGTTGGGTACAACTGGATATAGAGGAATTACTGCCTCAGTGATCAGTCTAAGATCTTGTACTAGTCTCCACTGACCGTTCAGTTTTTGTACTCCTAGAATTGGGGTGTTGCAGGGACTGCTGCATTTTCTTACTAAGTCTTGAGCTTTTAAATGTCTAACAATATCCTGTAATCCTTTGTGAGCTTCAGGCCTTAAGAGATATTGCCTTTGATAAGGAAAAGTGGTGGGGTCTTTTAGCCTGATTTGGACTGGGGGGGCATTTTTTGCCCTTCCGAATTGTCCTTCCGATACCCAGACTTCAGGATTGATTCCCTTCTCAAGCAGGGGACAACAAATGGATAACTTGTTCCCCATATTCACGTAGATGATAGCTCCAGCTTTGGCTAATATGTCTCTCCCTAATAAGGGTGTGGGACTTTCAGGCATAATGAGAAAGGCGTGTGACAAAAGCAAAGTCTCCCAATTACAACTGAGGAGGTGGGAGAAATACCTGGTTACAGGCTGTCCCAGGATTCCTCAGATGGTAACGGACCTCGAGGACAGCTCTCTGGGACAGGAGATTAACACTGAGAAAGCCGCACCAGTGTCCAGGAGGAAGTCAATTTCCTGGCCCTCAGTGGTTAAACATACCCGGGGTTCAGTGAGGGTGATGACATAAGCTGGCGCTTGCCCTGGCACCCTCAGTCCTTTTGTTGGATCATCTGGTTGGGGGCTTCTGACCCAGAGAAACTTTGCACCTTCCAGTGATTGGCTCGGCATAGTGGACATGGGCTAGGGGGCAGCTTGTTTCTTGTTGGACAATCTTTTTAAAAGTGTCCTTGTACACCACACTGATAACAAACCCTACCGGGTGATTGGCCTGCTCCATTTTCTGTCCTCTCTGAACTACCAAGGTTTGTTTGTCTGAGGGCCATGACTAAGGCTGCAGCCTTTCTCTGATCTCGCTTTTCCTTTTGCCCTGCT